>NC_140937.1:29877267-30189767 GCF_014529385.1 Adiantum capillus-veneris | reverse complement strand
TGGATGACTCATACATGTATAATCGAAGTTCTAATGATGCAAAAGAAGTGGATCACTATGGAAAGTCACTTCTACATATGTGCAATAGTACCGGAATGCTCATTGCAAATGGTGTATCTCTATGGCAAGGCACCAATGACTTTACATGTAGAAAGCACAATGGTGCTAGCGTGATTGACTATATGTTGTTCTCAGAAGCCACTCTAGAATGCATACAAAGCTTTACACTTGGTGAATGGAATCCGGAATCGGATCATAGGATGTTATGTATTGACCTCAAGTGTGGTAAACGGCCCGAGCATGTAGCCTCCAATCATTTGTACCTACATCTAGACTTCAAACGAGCACTTATATATACTGATATGGTGGACCAAATGTTAAGCATGATAGAGCATCAAGGGAGCCCAACATTAGAATGCAAGTGGAATGTTTTCAAAGAAGTAATTTTCTCTTGTGCGAAGGAATGCTTTTCGGTGAAACACATGTCTTGCAAAAGGTCTAAGAAGGGTAGCACCAAGAAGAAATGGTTTGACATGGAATGTAGTCAAGCCCGAAAACACTTGCTAAGATTGGATGCAATCAAAGACAAGGAAGTTTACTTGGAATGTTCACACACATACAAAGCACTTGTTCAAAAGAAGAGGAGAAGGTGGGAAGTCGAAAAACAACTTCTTTTAGCACAAGAGAAAGCACATGCATGTGGCAAGTTTTGGCAAAATCTAAAAGGCAAGCGCGTTGAGAGCTTTGGTGACTTGACTCTTGAGGATATGTATATGCATTGTAAGAACCTCTATGAGCAACCCAATGTTGATAAGATGGAGGGTTGTAGCTCCCTTCCATTTATGTCTCCCTTCTTTACCATTGAAGATGTATGCCGCGCGCTTGAGAAACTTGCTACTCGCAAGGCAGGTGACCTTCAAGGTGTCAAGGCTGAAATGATTAAATGGACAAGCAAGAAAACACGATATTGGATATGCGATATGTTTAACCTTGCACTTCAGTATGGCATGCCTCATGATTGGAGTGCAAATTGGATCAAACCTTTGCACAAAGGAGGAGATGTAAACAATGTGAACAACTATCGCACTATAATGGTTGGTTCTTTGATGGCAAAGTTATTTGGATGTATCATGGAGATGAAGATAAGTGAATGGGCTGAAAAGAATGGCAAACGTGCGCTTGGCCAAGCAGGTTTTCGAAAGCATCATAGCACTATTGATCACCTTGTCACTCTTGGAGTTCTTATGGAAGCGTCTCGATTGAAAGGAAAAAAGTTGTATTGTTGCTTTGTGGATTTCAAGAAAGCTTTTGACATGGTACCGCGAGGAAATCTTTGGAGACGTATGCAAAGCCTTCAAGTGCCGAGAGAATTTATGCAGGCAGTCTTTCGCATCTACAAAAAAGTGATATGTCGATTACGTATGGGGGAGATGGGAATTTCAGAATTTTTTGCAAGCACTATTGGTGTCAAAAAGGATGCCACTTTTCCCCAACCCTCTTTGGGCTACTCATTGATGAATTGGAATAATGGTTCTTGATTTTATGCAGCAAGAAGGCATAGAAGAGGTTAGATTGGAAATGCGGTGATCATGCTTTTGCTTTATGCCGATGATGTAGTGCTCTTGGCACATACCTTAGAAGATGCACAAAAGCTTATGAGTGTCTTGGAACGCTTTTGCCTACATAGCGGGCTGATCGTGAATGGATCCAAAACCAAGGTTATGCTTGTAAAGACCCTCAATGACGAAAATCCATGCATTGTATACAACAATGAGAAACTTGAAGTGGTAGATCACTTCAAGTACCTTGGCCTTGAGGTTCCATCCAATCATAAATGGAAGGATTGTGCAATGCGTCGCTTGGAAGCCGGAAAGAGGGCTTATTATGCATTTGAGAACATGTGCAATGCAGTAGAGATCAAGTGTTGGGCTCTCAAAAAGTACCTCTTTGACACATTGGTGACACCGGTGCTTCTTTATGGAGTGGAGGTGTGGGGTGGAAGCATCGGGAAGTCTACTTGGAAAGAGTTTGAGAATGTCCAAAAGCGTTTTCTCACCAACTTTCTCCAAGTCAAGACACAAACACCCTACATGCTCTTACTTCTTGAGTCCGGATCGCTTCCCATTGAGGTCTTGGGCATGGAAAGGGTTGTGGAGTACATGCGTAAGACACAACGTAGCCCTTTGCATCGACTTCCTAGAATCGCATATGAAGCAAGTCAAAAGGTTCAAAAGACATGCAAGAGCAAAATACTAAGTTCGGGGTGGATGCTTGATATCAAGAAATGGTTTGGAAGATGGGATGCATGTCACTTGGTCAAGGATGCGTCGATCGACTCCCAAGTTAATGAGGCCTTCTTACAACGCCAATGTATCATGGCTTGGGGGAGAAATCCGGAGGTTCTCGCTTCAGCCATTACACCACACACGTTGCCCCAAACTACAAATCTCTCTTCTTCTCGGAACGAGGTAACCGAACCCATTCCTACATCCTTGAGCCCATCCCGTTGAGTGCGATCCGCACCATTGCCTCCATCGTCTTAGCTCCCATTCTCTACGCTGCGAGACAGGACGTTGGGGCACTGGCGAGGAGTGTCATCGACTTTGCACCTTATGCCCTCGTCAAGTGCGAGAGAGTGAGTACCACACACTACTTGAGTGCTCAGCTTTTGACCACATTAGGTCCTCTTTTCCCCATATATTCAGCCATGAGCTCTCCCTACATACCTTCCTCTCCCAACCACGATGTGGACTCTCTATTGCGACGCTCATTTCAGCCATTTTTGAGCATCGAGAGTCACTTATAAACTCCACTCACACCACGTGACATGTTCATTTGGTCCCATAGGTCATATTTGACCTCCCAGGACGATAATAGAACTATCTATCTATCTATCTATCTCTCTCTCTCTTTCCCTCTTTCTCTTATTATTTGTTTATCTATCTCTCTCTCTCTCTTGCCTTGTATATCCCTCTTATTAATTCTCTCCCTCTTCTCTCATTCTCTCTCGATCTATATCCCTGCATTTATTTCCCTCTCATTAATTATCTATCTCCATTTATCTTCCTCTCTTGAAATTTATTTATCTCTCTCTCTCTCTCTCTCTCTCTCTCTCTCTCTATTTCTATCTAACCTTCTATCCAAACAATCATTTTCAAAGGTGCGTAGCAAAGCAACCATTTCAAACAAGCCATGCAAAGAAACCATTTCCCAATGAATGAGCTATATTATGGATTCTCTATTTTTTTTTTGGATTTATGTGTGTGTGTGTGTGTGTGTGTGTGTGTGTGTGTGTGTGTAGTAGAAAACAAAAGGGAAAGAGGGGGGATGTGCTTTTGTGTTTACCTCTTTCTTTGTAGAGCCGTTGACCTTCCAAAGACAATGGCGGAATATCCCCTTCGTCGAAACTTGGGAAGCTTGGAGAAGGAGAGAGGGGGAAGGGAGAGGTAGTGTGGGGGGGGGGGGGGGGAGACTTGGAGAAGGAGAGAGAGGGGGAGGGAGAGGGGGGGTGGGGGAGGGGAGGGGGAGGAATCTTGGGAGTGATGGCGGAGGAGAGCAAGAATGCAAAGTATGCTGTAAAAACGCGGCATACTCTGCTTTTTGTCTATTTTAGGTGCCGGTTATTACCGCGGATATTATCACGCTCATTACCACGTTAATTTCCACCTCTATTACCACGGCCAGTCATTTCAAACGAATGCATGTGTATCCAAGGTTGCAGGGGGAGGTACAAACCACCTCCTCTACCCTTAGCTATACATTATTTCATTTTTTTGCCTTTTGAGTTTTTTAATGAAGATTTTTGTTTTTTATGGTACTTTATTTTGTAGTATTTTTAAATTTTTACTAATTGTATTTCTAAAATTCTCTTTTAGTTAATTTTTCTTTTAACACTCATTGTCATTTATTCCCTTTGACTTTAACTATATGTAATTTTTCTAATGGAATTAAGTGCTTTTCTAATTTTTATTTTTTTAATGACACATGACTAAATAAACAACATTTCGTGTGTGCAGGACATCGACTCGGATGATCATGGTCCCCCTGGAGGCCTAGAGCGAGATCATTGGCTTAAGGAAAAACTACCTTGGCCTTGGGCCAAGTGTAAAAGGGCAATCCCTCGATTGAGGCGCATTGCTTTGGACCACATGGAGAACGAAGGGCTTTGGCATCCTCAAAAAAGCGCTCGGAGAGATCATAGCGTGACTCACCCATCCCTTGAGGAGGTGCCCCATTGGTCTATGTTCGGTGGTGGTGCACCGGCGTGCAAGGCCGAACGATAGCGGCAAGAGCGACTGTGCAATTTGGGTGCACCGCATGGTGATCCTCCCGTAGGCTCTACGTCAACAACTCCTATGGCGTCTTCATCGCACTTTGAGGCAGACTATGAGCACATGTTCGACATGTGTGATGAGTTACTAGCTCATGAGCGCAACGTGTGCGAGGAGGATTGTCAGCCCTACACTAAATGGGCTATCGAAACAGAGGATAGATTGATGACGAATGCCTCAATACCTCTTTACGAAGGTGCACGGTACTTGATGCTTCGAGCATCATTAGAAGTCCTCAACTTGCAAGGAAAATTAGGTTGGAGTAATGCAAGTGTCGATGCACTACTTCTGTAAGTATGGAATGTGGATTTTAAATACTCTCTCTGTCTCTCTTTTTATGGTGTCGTCTTCTAGGAATTATACTAATACGCATGTTTCTTGTAGTTTGATGGGAAAAATGTTGCTAGAGGATCACCACCTGTCTCTAGATCATCGACGAGCTAGATCGTATGTCACTGCACTTGGAATGGAATATGAGCGTATCCATACGTGCGTCAGCCATTGCATGCTATACCATAATGAGCATGCACGTGCTACCTCATGTCCCATGTGCAGGGAAGCACGATACAAGACAGGAGCGAGTCGAGCACACTTGCTCCGCAAGGTATTGAGACATTTTTTATTAATTCCTCGCATCCAACCCATGTTTTAAAGCAGTGCTACCGTGGAGCTTCTCGCGTGGCACGTGAACCATCGCTCAAATGATGGAATGATGTGTGTCCCTGTCTATTCACCTGGATGGAGGCACATCAAAACTCAATGGCTAGAGTTTGGGTTGGAGCTTCGACACTTGAGGCTTGGGTTAGCAAGTGATGGTGTCAACCCCTTCAGCACTAAGTCTACTTCATGGAGCACTTGGCATGTGGTGATCGTCATCTACAATATTCCACCATGGGAGACAATTAAGAAGGGCAATATACTTCTTTCCTTGCTTGTGCTAGGGAAGTACAAAGTGCCAAATATTGACATTTACCTCGAGCCCCTCATCGAGGAGTTGGAGTGTTGAGCTTATATGTGAAGCTACTCAATATATGGCTTCTCTATATATTGCACCCAGGTCCCCTCTATATACATATCATCTCATGTGTGTATTCTACACACTTTTGGGTTCTATTTCTGTGCTCTCTCTTTCTCTCTCAACATGGTATCAGAGCAGTACGTTTTTGTTTTTAATTTTACTCCTGATTGAAAAGGATTTTGCAGAAACTATGCTTGAGATGCACCGGAATTGATGTGGTCTACAACTTTGCAGAAGAAAGTTTTTTCAAATTCTGCACTTATTTTGAGTTATCGTTTGCGGACTGCGTACATGCCCAAAAAGCAACTTCCGTTTTTTGTTTTTGATTTTTTTCATACTTGAAAACGATTTTGTTGTAACAATTCGTAGATGCACCAAAATCCATGTGGTCTATAACTTTGCAGAAGATTGTTTTTCCGAATTCTCCATCGATTTTGAGTTATCGTTGGCGGACTGCCTACATATCTGAAAAGCAACTCTTGTTTTTTATTTTTTATTTTTCTCCTAATTGAGAACAATTTTGCAGAAACAGCCCGCGAAGGCACTAAAATTGATGTGGTCTATAACTTTGCAGAAGAAAAGTTTTTTCAAATTCTGCACTGATTTTGAGTTATCGTTTGCGGACTGCGTATATGCCTGAAAAGCAACTTTCATTTTTTTGTTTTTTGAGTTTTCTCCTAATTGAAAACGATTTTGCAAAAACTATTCGCCACAGCCATTAGAATCGATGTGGTGTACAACTTTGCAGAAGAAACTTTCTCTAAATTCTGCACCGATTTTGGGTTATTGTTCTCGGACTGCGAATATGTTTGAAAAGAAAATTTTATTTTTTTCTTTTGATTTTCCACATAATTGAAAACTTCTCAGTTATGTTTTCTCTTCATCAATCATATATTTGTTATTGATGTAACTTTGCTGCAGAAGCCAGTTACATATCGTTCCAATTCAGTCGAACCGTTGATGATCGTCCAAATTTTATCGAGCTACTCTTGGTACATGGTCTTTTGTTATATGATATACTCGTTCATTGATTCTCATATAATTATTCTTCTAGAGATATAGTTTACGTCGTTTTATTGATAATCTCTCGTTGATACCATAGTGATTTTGATCTTACCATGATGATGTTTTGTTAGTACTTTGGTCATGGTGATTTTCGTTGATACCATGATGATATTTCGTTGATACCATGGTTATTCTCAGTGATGCCATGATGATATTTCGTTGATTCCATGGCTATTCTTGGTGGTACCATGATGTTGTTTCGGTGATACCATGGTTATTTTCGGTGACACCAGATGTTGTTTCGTTGATACCATGGTTATTCTCGATGATACCATGATGTTGTTTCATTGATACCTTGGTTATTCTCGGTGATACCATGATGTTTTTTTGTTGTTACCATGATTATTCGCGGTGATTCCATAATGTTGTTTCGTTGATACAATGATTATTCTCGGTGATATCACGATGTTGTTTTGTTGATACCATGGTTATTGTCGGTGATACAATGATGTTGTTTTGTTGATACAATGATTATTCTATGATGCTTTTCGTTGATACCATGATGATTTATTCATTTTTATTGATACAATGATAATATTTTGTTAATACTTTAATGATACTCATTGATGTCACTATGTTGATAAATGTCATTTTATGTACTATATACGCATGCCATTTGCAACACGCAATCACGCATCTTGTACTTTTATGTTCATACTTTACGTACCATATGCTGTCATGCGTATATATGTCGTCAAAAGAGTGACGTCACAAACCATCTCTTATGGCATTTTGAACGTAATTATTTCACTAACGATGACAATAAAAGATTTATGAAGACATGTTTGGTGATGCCATATTGATGACAACATGAAAACATGTTTGGTGATGCCATATTGATGACAAGCCATACAACAGATTCACAAAGACACTTCTGATTACGAGCTAATCGATAGCCTTTACACCTCTTTATTGAACCTTTATATTCATTATTGTATTTGATAGGATAGGAGTAATATAAATCCTCATAAAACATTCATTGTAAAAGGAGTGATGTAGCTCCTCATGAACATTTGTACATTCAATGATTTTTATAATATAACGGTGGGTGTATATAGAGCTATGCATTTTTCCTTTGATCCCCCCAGGGTTTTTTTCATTACAATTAGGGACCCTTATTTGACTAGGGGTGTTGAGCTTATATGTGAAGCTACTCAATATATGGCTTCTCTATATATGGCACCCACGTCACCTCTATATATACATCATCCCATGTGCGTATTCTACACACTTTGGGGTTCTATTTTTATGCTCTCTCTTTCTCTCTCAACATGGAGGAGTTATGGAGAGACATTCCTGTTGTCGATTTCTCACTTGCAAAGAGGGGGAGAGAGGCCACTGTGAGGGGAATCCTTATGTGGACTATGCACGAATATCCTGGGCTTGGAGAGATTTTTGGTAGCCCCCTTTCCTCTATCATTCTTTCCCTCTCTCCCTTCAGTTCACTTTAGTTCAGTCATCTCTCTAACCATGTGATATGTATGCAGGGTTGTCCACATCGGGGCACAATGCATGTTCTGATTGCGGGCCATCGTTGGTGACGGAGAGGCCCGATTCCTTGCGCAAGGTAATCTATCCAAACAACCATTGTTTCTTACCCCAAGGGCATAACAAGCACAAGGCTCCAACAAATGGGGAGACTCCTCTAAAGCGCACGATGGTAGATTGGGCAAACATTTGTAAAGAACACCACAACAACAATCTGGCTCCGTGTCCTCCACCAAAAGGTATGTCAAGGTATTCCTTATTTTTAAGGCTTCCATAATGGAAGGACTTAAAAATAAAACACCTCTAGGATCCCATGCACATATTCAAAAATGTAGCCCAAACACTATGGGACCACATTATTGGCAAGAAGAACTCTTTGGGTGCGAGGGAGGATTTGAGGCTTTTAAAAGGTCTCCCTACCTCTGCTACTCCGCGGTGTTCCCCAAATGGAAAAATTATGCTTCCTAAATAACCATGGATGCTAGAAAAAGAATAATTAGACAAGGTGAAGGGTACCATTGCCTCTATTCACACACCAACAAGATACATGAGATCGCTAAAGGTAACTTTCACAAAAGCGAAGAAGGGTGGAAGCATTAAATTGTGTGAGTTGAAGTCCCATGATTGGCACAAGATGATTCAGGTAATCTTCATACTCCCTATTCTATCTATAGTTTGCGTGTATGACTATCACTCACTCTCACTTTCCCTAATTTACATTGTAGTTCATTCTGCCGGTGAGTATGTGTATATGTCGAGACAAGAAAGTGAGGGACGTTATTTCCAAACTAGGAGAGCTAGTATGGTACACCACAAGACTCCACTCAGCTACACCTTTTTTATGTACACAATAATTTTGACTAGCACTTAATGTATCCTTGTGTGTTTTCTTGCAGATTTGTGAGCTCCAAGGAAATCAAAATAGATGCTATCCTTGCCGCTCAAACACTTGCAACAGAAACTATGTATGCCATTGAAGATGCATTTCCTCAATCGGTCCTTCTTAGTCAAAATTCACCTCTTGGTTCACGTGGTGGAGGAGATCACTATATGTGGAGTAGTGCACGCACGATGGATGTTCTTCTTAAAGAGGTTTTTAAAGACTCTCAAAGATTTTGTGCGGCTACGGTCTCAACCAGAGGCATGTATGGCCGAAGGGTGGATCGTTCAAGAGGCATTTGCTTACATATCAGAGCATTTGGCACAAGTTGATCCTTCAATGGCCTCTACCTGGTGGAGTCTAGTGTGCATCACAGAAGGAGGTATGACAATTTAGTTTTACCACGCAATTGTGAGCATGTGAGTGACATGTACCTTTTTTATTCCTATTTGGTTCTAACGTTAGTTATACCAATGTTACTCACTTTGAGATTCTATTTTATAGGTCATCTATATCCCAAACAATCACCAACTAGAACTTTGGTTCGTAATTCCCGTAACACCTTGGGGGAGAACCATTTTTTCCACTAATGCAGTGGAGACTATCTTTGACCCTCTTCCACCTCCGACTTTGGTTGAGGTGGAAACTGAGGAGAGGGAGGTTGATGAATCAAGTCCTGCGGCAACAAGTCTTAGCGAGGATCATTGTCATGATCGTGAAGATGATGAGATGGAGGATGACGAACTCGAAGATGATGAAGGCAATGCATTCACAAACAACAATTCCGTTTCTCTCTTTATTGATTTAGGAGCCATGGGCTTAGAATTGGATGATGCTTCATGTAGAGATCTTTTGGAAGATGATTCATAAACATTTTGCAGTTATGAAGTTTTTTGGTCGTGTAATACGTTCATCTCTCTCTCCCCCCTCTTCCCCTCTTTAGATTTGAGAATATTCTCAATTACGTTAATCATTTGACAATGCTTATTTTAGTTGTAACCAAGTGTAATCATATATCTCCCGCCTCCTTCTCCCCCCCCCCCCCCCCCCCCTCTCTCTCTCCCTCTCTCTCTTTCTCTCTCTTTCTTTCTCTTCTTTTTAAATTTCAACATTTTATACGGAGGGAAAGACCAAAATTGAGAGGGGGGGGGGGGGGGGGGGGGAAGGGGTTAAGCCATAATTTGAAAGTTTAGGCGCTAAATTTGGCTGTCGGATATAACAACGGTAATATGCATGGTAATAACAACGATAATAAAAACGGTAATAACAATGAAAACAGTCGCGGTAATTTTTAAAACACAAAAAAAACCTAACCTCCTCGCTCTTGTTTCTCTACTTGAATTTGCACCTTCTCTCTACAAAACGTGATAAAACAGCGTGGTAAACACTTGGAGATTTTCATAGTGGATCTAGTAGTGCTAGCATGAGGCTATCAAGGACTAAAGAAAACATACATGTGGTGCAGACTATGGCCTTGAGGGTGGGTAGCCCTACGGATGTTCCTCCTCTTGCGGAGCCAGTTATTGAAAAGCAAATGCAAGTATAGGAATGTATAGATGGAGGAGCCCATGTTTGTGTCATGTCTGAAGTAGCTAGGAGTGAAGTAGTTGCTAAAATGGTGGCTAAGCCAAATGTATACATCAACCATGCCAGGGCGAGGTGCTTAGGTGTGGCTCAGGACGTGAGGGTGAAAGTAATGGGAAAAGAGTGTCTGGTTGATTTTTTTATGATGAAGGCATGTGAAAATGCCTACACTATTATCTTGGGTACTCCGTGGGTGTTGGCAATAGGGGTTAGGCAGGTTTGGGAGAGCTAGTTGTTTACGTTGCCTGATAAAAAGGAGGAAAGACAGCTCGTGCTAGATTTGAAGACTAGAGAGAGTTGATGTCATCCTATTGCAACAAGAGATGAAGGGGATTCAACAACGAGCTAGGAGTACAAGACTAAAACAACTTACAATGATGGCTACACAAACACTTCAAGGGGAAGAGGAGAGCGATTATGAAATGTTGAAAATTGATGCTAATCTGTTCGGTGTCACTATAGAGGATCCCCCTATAGAGAAAGGTGAGAAACTCCATGTGCATGCATGGAATAAGTGAACAATAAGTGATGGATATATTGAGTGAAGACCTAACCAACCAGGAGAAAGAGAGTTATGTTCAACTTTGTTCTTCTTATCCTAACTCGTTTGTGACGGAGTGCAAGGACTTGAGGGGAGCAAAGGGAGAAGAGCACAAAATCATACTTAAGGAGAGTACATGCCAAAAGCAAAGAAGCTAAGGAGGTTATGTGAAATTCAAAAGGAGGCATTATGACAGGAGATAAATAAGACTACAACACGTCACGCAAATATCGATGCCTGTACTGATGCAAAAGAACTTGTTTTGAAAATAAGAAGCACCTATATTTGCACCGGCATCATAACATTGGTATGCATGCCGATTTGCGGCTTGGTTGAATAAGTGTTGCTATTAGCTTCGATATGCACGTCTAAAATACAAATGCTTACATCAGTGTGCATTTCGACACATATACCACTTGCATCGGCATGTAAACCTACAATTCTTTTTTGTGCAAAGAGGAATGGCAACCGACGTAGCATGTACTATATCACCAAGAGCCAGCTCTCTCTACCCAAAGAAAGAGTGCAAAAGCAGCTTCACTCCACCTACATTTTGGCATTGAAGAGGGAGAAGTAGAGTTTGTACAGATTAGCAAAATTGTAAGCATAACAAAACTACAAAATTGAAACCATAAACATGATAAGCTTCCAAAAGCATAATCATAACCTCAACTCCCAAGCCATAAGCAACAACGATATGAGGATTTTTAAACCATAACTAGAACATGACTTGAAAACCATAACTATAACAATATGAACATTCTCAAGCCACAATTGTACCATGACCTAAAAACCATAACCATAACGATATGGAGATTCTCAAACCATAAAATGTAACATGATTCAAAAATTGTTACAAAATTCATAACATAATTGCAAACCATAACCATAACCTAATTGCAAACATATCCACAACATATTCATCACAAAACCATAATCATGTCGGGGAGGACTACCAAGCCTCACCATATCTATGCTAGCAAAGTGAGAACCACAAACATAAAATGTCAATCCATGGAATGTAGCTGACCCGGCTAGTGCATAAAGGCTACAAGAGTAAGCTAATCTCTCAAAAAACTCAAGTCCAATGTGCTTTTGCCCAAATAGTTCTCAGATGTGTGTCAAACGTTAAACGAAACTTTCCTTATCGCAAGCTTTACTTGATGATTTTGTATAGCTACGATGCCTTGAATGCAATGAAACTTACTTCCTAGAATGTGCAGAATATCCTCAACATCCCCATATTATGCTCCAATGCCATTTTTGACACTCAAGAAAAATCGTGCCTAAGATAAACAACCTACTTTGGATAGGTCAGTTTTGGCCCTCAAAGCACTCTATAGCTTCCTTAGGACATGCTCTATCTATCCCTATAATCAAAAATCAGTTTGGATGTGTGTATTGTGTGTAGGGAGTGGAAATATCTTGTAGACAGGTACGACTAAAAAACACAACTTCATCGCGAGACATTTACATAGAAAGAGATCTTTCGCCTGCGAGCGCATTGGTATGATCCGATTTACAGTCCAAAATCGAACAAGGGAGACACAAACAATCAAAAGAAACACAATAACTCACAATACTTAGCTACAGCGCATGCTACTTTCATTATCCAAAACTTAGGTCTAAACTTACAAGAGTTGGCTTTTATACCTTAGTCAATACTTAAAAAATGGATTCCTAGCTAATTGGGCTCAATAACAAGGCTAAAAAATTGAATGTAGTTACAAAATTAGAGGCCCTCATCCCCTTTACACTCTTTAACAGTTAATGATAATACAATGACTTTGGACTTTCCAAAATTTCTCATCAATGGAGGAAGTTGTGATACAATCAATGAGGGTGAAAATAAGAATAATGTCCTTTTGTTATGTGAGAATCTAATGTTTACCACGTCCTTGACTATTTCGTCTCGGACACAACAACTTAGGGTACTAAGTAGTGGTAAGGATTTCTAGCTTTAGTCCTCTTTGCATGATGTTCCAGACCTTGTTGATACTTTAGGCAAAGCTCTTTATCTTCGATGGACGTGAATTGCATGGTGATCTTGTTCCTTTGTTCCATGACCAAATAGCTTATAGACATTACTCGGAGATTAGTGATGACTGGGCCAAAATTCTTTGATCTGTAAGTAAATAATCCCTTATAAAATGCCTCTTCAAATGTCGGCATATAGTAGGTTGGCAAGAACATCACTTGAGCATAAAATCTGTGGATCACTTACTCTAAAGGTTGTCCTAGTAGATCATAGAACAATCCTTTTTTGCCTTCAAGGAAGGATACCCATGCTACATTGCTTTACTATGTGTGGTGGTGCAAAGGATGTAGAGGGGTAAGGAGCATCTCGGAGATCTTGACCAACATGATGCATGCCAAATCTGGTATCCCACAAAATAGCTGAATAGTGGATGAGAGATTGTTCACCGTATAATATTCAGTAGGAATGCCATTCGATGGTAATGGAAACCTGGGTAGTTCATCCAGGCTGGCTGCTTTTGCTGAATGATGAAGTGCTATTGCAAACTGTGGATTCTTGGTATCACACACCACATAGGATCCTGATTTATACTTGGAGGTGCATTTTCATGTAGGATGGGATATGTGGGGTATTCGTTCAACCAAATATCCTGCCACTTTGGATGTACCATTGCAGGGTTGGCCTCAATGTCCTTAAGCAATCTATTCTTATAAAGAAATCTATTCTTATTTTGTAGCACTTCAAGATTGATGAGTACGGAGGGGAGAGCCTACTAATGCCATGCTTCATTGATATTGGCCGGTGTGAGGCAATTGAAATTGATTGAATGAAAGATGGGTTTTTCCCACTACATCGCCTCTTTCCATATGTGCTTTGTTTCCTCTTCCACTTACTTCTTTAGTGTGGCTTCTTACTTTGAAATAAGGATTTTCGGTTGAGTTGAGGGTCCATCTTCCTCTTGGGGAGTCACTAGCTTTGGGAGAATGCCTTCTTGAGTTGTGTCTTCTTCAAAATTCATAAAGTGCAAGGATGTCTGCTTGGTCTCTCCCTAAAGTGGATGCATGTGACTTGGTTACGTCTTCAGCTTTGCTAAGTTTTTTATTTTAGTTGTGCAATATCCTTCTAATAACCTTCCTCCCATTGCATAAATCCAAGGGAAAGTTATTGACAATGCATTTGTTTCAACTTTATCTCCATATCAAGGTCTCTAACCATTTGCTCTACGGTTTTGTAGGCCTCATCTGTGCCTTGTAGTGTGGCCATGGTGGGGTTATCTTTGAGCTGATTTAATAGTGTTTTGTGCTCTTCACAACAAGATTATGATTGTTCCAGTTGAATGTTGGCGGTGTTTAATTGGATCTGCAACCTTTGAATTGTTGAGGTTGAGTTTTGTAATGTTGTTGTTGCCTCCTGAAGCTGTTGCTCTTACTACTGGTTTTGTAAGTTATAGAGTTTTCATTTTTGCAACGAAATTTGCAATCAATTCATCCAATTGCTTGTTTTTTATTTCCATGGCTTCTTTGTATGATACATTAAAAGAGTTTTCTACGTCAAGCCTTTCATTTGAATACTCCAATCGCTGATACAAGTTATCAAACTGTTGATGGAGAGCATAAATCTCTTCTTTCATTCTATCCACAATTTCATGCGCATACGGGGAATACTCATCAATGTATTCCAAACTTTCCAACTTTGTGGAAGGTCTTGCTTTAGGTTGATCCAATTGTGTATCTTGAGCCTGTTCTCTTTGTCTCTCTTCTCTTTGATAGAGATATTCTAGTCCTGCCATAGGATCATCATGTGAATTATACATGGGATTTTTAGTTCAAATATTGAATTTCTTGGGTGATGGTTTCCATTTCTTTTCAAAATCACCCGTGAGCCCTCTTTCAAGCTCAAATGCAAATGCTTCTCTCTCTACCCTTGTCTCTTTTGGAATAGGCTCCTCGATTGATGTTGCAAGTCGTGGCCTTTTCTAGGAATCTGTCTTTTCTACTTTAACTTTCCCTTTCTCTCTTCTTTCTTTTGAGAGGAGTTTTCTCCTCCTCTTCTTCTTTGTCACTGTCTGTTTCCTTTGTTGCCACTTCAGTTGTTGTTGT
Organism: Adiantum capillus-veneris; assembly: GCF_014529385.1. Classification (NCBI taxonomy): domain Eukaryota; kingdom Viridiplantae; phylum Streptophyta; class Polypodiopsida; order Polypodiales; family Pteridaceae; genus Adiantum; species Adiantum capillus-veneris. Next base: position 30,174,783 of record NC_140937.1, on the reverse strand, counting down.
TGCCTCCACTTCCGAGACATTGACTAGTCTTGTCCATAACGTTGTGGCTACTAGTGGTGCTCTTCTTTGTAGTACTTCTTCTTGTTTTCTCTTGCTTGCTAGCCATAGGTTTTGTTTTGGTATTGGTGGTAGATGCTCTGCCTAGCCAATAACATGATAGACTATCCTTGTAAGCACGTTAGGAGCTCCCAAAAAGTAAATATTCTATGGATTATTTACATGTGTGAGGGTGGTATGGATGTAGTGGGTGTGGTTTACTTCGGTGGCTCCCTCTTTCTTCAATGCTTGTGTAAATGTAAAAGCCACTGCATGGTTCAAAACAATGTAGCCTTGTGGCCTTTTAGCAGCAGAGTGGAAGTGTTAATGATAGAGTCAAACTGCCCACTCTACTTCCTTCTAATTGAGATTTGAGAAGGAAGTGGATCTGCTAGTGGTGGGCAACTGGTGGTCTCTCTTTGTCTGTGTCTCTATTTGATAAGCTACAATGCTCTACCTACTTTAGTAGGATTGACCTTAAAAGTGGCTATCATCAAATAAGGATGGTGAATGACAATATCCTAAAGACCGTGTTTTGTACAACGTCTAGTAATGACTTTTGGATTGACTAGTGCACCAGCCACGTTCAATTTTTTAATGGGTAAAATATTTAGACCCTACTGCAAATTCACCGCAGTGTTCTTTGATGACACCATCATCTACTCCAAGTCCTTGGAGGAACAGAAGTCGCATCTCCATGTGAGTTTTCAAGCATTAAGGGAGAACAAGCTTTTGATCAATCAAAAGAAAAGAGAATTTTTCCTAATACTTAGGTCATGTTATCTCTCAAGATGGTATCCGTATGGATCCAGCAGAGCTAGAGGTAATAAAAGCATGGTCTAATCCAAGGAATCTACATGAGCTAAGAACCTTTATTAGTATGTGTGAATACTATAGATGCTTCATAGAAAAATTATCTCAAATAGCAGGACTACTACATAACTTAGCAAAGAAGAATGTGAAGGACTCATGGATTGCTAAGGAGAGAAATTTTTTTGAGAAGCTCAAAGAGAAGATTACCTCCCAACTAGTCCTTATGCTTTCGGATCTCTTAAAGCTGTTTGAGGTCCAATGTGATGTTTGTGGCGATTGACTTGGAGCAATCTTGCTTCAACAAGGGTATGCCATAGCATATGAGAGTTGAGGCTCAATACACATGAACAGGTCTTAGGCATTTATGAGAAAGATCTTTTAATTGTTCTACATGCCCTGGACACATGGAAGCACTATCCATTGGGACTCCATTTATTTTGCGAATAGACCATCAAAATCTCAAATACTTCATGACACAAGCCAAGATTTCCGACAAACAAATGAGGTGGGCAAGGTTTCTTTTCACAATTTTACTTTGATATTGCTCACATTGCTGGTAAGCACAATCAAGTGGCCGCTGCACTTCCACATCGACCAAAAGTTAATGCGATGTCTATAGCAACTCACAACGATCTATCTTCTATGATAGATGAGTATGCTACTGGCGCTGACTTTAAAGACATAATGTCAACCCTTGCTTTGGGGATGAAAGAGGAACCATTCACCTTGAAGAATGGTTATCTTCTCCATGGCAATAGGCTATGTGTTACCCACTAGAATTGGAGTTGATCTCTTCATAGAGCTAATTCCAATGTTAGAAGATTTCATCTACTAGTATTAGAAGATTTCAGACAGTAGACTGGACAGAAATCAAAAGCTGGACTGAATTTGGATACTGTAATAAGAATCAGACTATGTACTAAGAATAATATTCAAATTCAGATTCAGAGTACCGGACACAAAGTAAGTGTGACTGGAATATCTGCCATGATTGGGATTACAGATAAAAGATTACAGTGAGTATGATATGATTTACAGAGAGAGTACAACCAACAACAACTATCAATGATTGACAACTCAAGTACAAATGTCGCAAAAATGCTAACCCAAATGCCAACAATTGCCAGCTCCATTACAATGTAATGGGTCCTATTTATACACCTTGGGTTTACCATAGTAATTACTAACTAATTCGCTGCCTGTCTCATAAGAGAACGTTCCCACTTAGTGAAACTATCCAGCCATCTACATCCTTCCCTTCTTTCTTGAATTCTGGCAAGATTCCAAAATTTTTGAAAAATTCCCCTGTGTGATTCTGATTTGAGACTGAAAAATCCATCATGTGGTTTTGATGTTGGGGATTGGACTTGACCAATGGCAGAGTGGCCATACAAAGATTTTGAGAGGCAGTTGAAAAGGCCAAGGTATTGCAAGAGGGAGCTGAAAAGGACAAGGTAGATCTCTCATCGTCTACACAAACTGATATCAACCTTCTAGCTGAGGAAGAAAAGTCACCACTGGATTCTCACATGGAACTACCCAGTATCCTTCCATTGAACCATCTTTCGTTTTCCCTTTGACCTGGATGGCGTTTGAGAAGTCCGAGTACCAACATTCTCCTTCTGTATCAGCCGGTAAATGGCCTCATGTTCAAGCTGATCCCACCTTTCTGTGGTCATCTCTACTTCATAAGGTGTGAGGGAATGATAGGTTTTGGCGTCAGGATCATAAAGTGTACGCCTGCCATTCGTGATCCTCGTTGTGGCCAGCTTATGACAATGCGAAGCAGTATGGATCTCTTCTCTTGAATTGCCCACTCCCACTCCGTGTCTACCATGTTGCCACTGTGGTAACTCCTGTCTCGATCTCTGACCTGGTTGGCTGTTGCGCACAGCACACTGAACTGCTTGTTTTCTAGAAATGTCTTTATATAGCTCTCCAACCATTGTTGTGAAAAATGTTGATCGGGGGCGTTTGGAAATTTAGCTAACAGACCGTCCTCAATGTACCGTGCATGATCGGGCAGTTGGTCTCTAGACTTTATAAAACAGGTTTTATACCTTGAATGTATAAGAATTTGTAGATGGCGTCGAAATACGCTGCCCTGTGCTGTGCCGAAATCCACCTCTCCGCAATAGTTATCCCAGTAGTAGCACCCATGCGTATCTGGCACGGGTGCATCAGTATCCTCATCCTCTGCATCAGTAAATGTAGCCATCATTTTGTGTTGGATGCACCTAGAATCAACATCTATGTGATCAATTGATCGTAACATTACAATTCTAATGTAAGTAATTTCGTTTCTCTCACTCAGTCTCTCTCTCTCTCTCTCTCTCTCTCTCGCTCTCCCCTTCTCGGTCGTGCAGTTGAACTACGAAGCGGAAGCTCCATCCGAGAGTCGTGTCTACGCCTCCATGTAAAGCAAGCACTTTGTTCAACAAAGCATCCTCGCCTTGAAGGTAATCTTGGTGCTGGTTGCTCAAGTATCCCTTTGGAGCCCAATTTTTATCTCCTTAACTTCTTTCTCTCTCTCTCCCTCTTTCCCCTCTTTCTCTCTCTCTTTCCCACTTTCCCTATCTCTCTCTATTTCTCTCTTTCCCTCTCTCTCTCTCTCTCTCTCTCTCTCTCTCTCTCTCTCTCTCTCTCTCTCTCTCTCTCTCTCTCTCTCTTCCTATTCCTCTCTTTCCTTCTCTCTATTTACTCTCTCTCGCTATCTACTCTCTCTCTTTCCGTATATATCTATGTCTCTTGCCCTATCTCTCCCTCTCTCCTTCTCTCTCTCTCTCTATCTCTCTCTTCCTATATATATATATATATATATATATATATATATATATATACATATCCAAACAATCATTGCTCTCTCTCTCTCTCTCTCTCTCTATATATATATATATAGATAAATAAATAAATAAATATATCTCCCTCTTTCCTATCTCTCTATCTCTCCCTCTTTTTATGTACTCCTATATCTCTCTATTTTTATCTTTCTCTCTCCCTATCTCCCCCTCTTTCCCCCATTCTCTCTCTCTCTCTCTCTCTCTCTCTCTCTCTCTACCTCTTCCTCTTTCCTATCTCCCCCTCTTCCTCTCTCTCTATCTCTCCCTCTTTCCCGCTTTCCTATCCCTCCCTCCTTATTTCTCCCTCTCCCTCTTTCTTTCTATCCCTATCTCTCTCTCTCTCTCTCTCTTTCTCTCCCTCTTTCCCTCTATTTATATCCCTGTCCCTCTCTTTTCCTCTTTCTCTCTCTCTATATATCTCCCTCTTTCTCTTTCTCTCTCTCTTGCTATCCCTATCCCTCTCTTTCCCTCTCTCTCTCATTCTCTCTTTATATATATATCTCTCTCTCTATCTCTATCTCTCTATTTGTATCCCTATCCCTCTCTTTCCCTCTTTCTCTCTCTCTCTCTTTCTCTTTCTCTCTCTCTCTCTCTATCCCCATCCCTCTCTTTCCCTCTTTCTCTCATTCTCTCTTTATCTATCTCTTTCTCTCCATTTATCTCCCTCACATTTATTCTCTCCCTCTCTCTCTCTCTGTCTCTATTTCTCTCTCTCTATATATATATTTCTATCTAGCATTCTATCCAAACAATTAATTCCAACTTGCGTAACGAATCAATCATTTCCAAACGTGCCTAGCAAAGCAACCATTTCCAAATGTGCCTAGCAAAGCAATCATTTCAAACAAGCCGTGCATAGTAACCATTTCCTAATGAATGAGGTATGTTTTGGATTCTGTTTTTTTTCGATTTATGCGTGTCTGTGTGTGTGCGTGTCTGTGTGTAGTAGAAAACAAAAGGGAAACAGAGGGGATGTGTGTTTGTGTTTAACTCTTTCCTTGTAGCTCGGTTAAGCTTCGATTAGGTTGAGCTTCCAAAGACGATGGCGTAATTCCCCCTCCACCGAAACTTGGACCAAACCCTCTTCGACAAAACTTGGGAAGCTTGGAGAAGGAGAGAGGGGGAAGGGAGAGGTAGGGGGAAGGAGGCTTGGAGAAGGAGGGAGAGGGAAGGGACAGGGGGGGTGGGGAAGCTTGGGAGTGATGGCGGAGAGCAAGAACAGAAAGTATGCTACAAAAACGCGGCATACTCTCCTTATTGCCTATTTTAAGCGCTAGTTATTACCGCCTCTATTACCGTGGCCAGTCATTTCAAACAGATACATGAAAAATCCGAGGTTGCAGAGGGGGGGGGGTGTACAAACCACCCCCTCTACCCTTAGCTATACATTATTTCATTTTTTAGCCTTTTGAGTTTTTTGATGAAGATTTTTAATTTTTCTGGATACTTTATTTTGTAGTATTTTTAAATATTTACTAATTGCATTTTTTTAATTCTCTTTTAGTAAAAAATAATTTTAACCCTCATTGTCATTTATTCCCTTTGACTTTAACTATATGTAATTTTTTTAATGGAATTAAGTGCTTTTCTAATTATTTATTTTTTAGGACACGTGACTAAATAAACAACATTTCGCGTGTACAGGACATCGACTGGGATGATCGTGGTCCCCCTGGAGGCCCAGAGCAAGATCTTTGGCTCAAGGAAAAACTACCTTGTCCTTGCATCAAGTGCAAAAGGGCAATCCCTCGCTTGAGGCGCATTGCTTCGAAGCACATGGAGAACGAAGGGCTTTGGCATCCTTGAAAGCGCTCGGAGAGATGCATTAGGAGAAACTTGGACTCAATTTTGGGCCCTGTAAGAAACGCCCACTCAGCATAGAGAGAGGTAAATATGAAAAATACAAAAGTTTTTTTTTGGAATTCTATTTCTCATAGTACATACATAAAAGTTTGCTCAATCACTTAAATGCATGCTCGTACAAGATGCTTTTCAAGAGACCCCTCAAGGACCTCTATTCGCTTGGTTATGACTCCTCCATAGTCTTAAATAGTACCTATCAATCACTATCAAGTACGAATTTAAATTGCGAGTACTTCATAAGAAGGTGATTAATACTTGTGTGAGATGCACAAGTACAAGTACTTCACTTTATAGGATAGCAACAGCGGGTCATAAAAAGGCGTTCGGCGCTTATGCAAGATGTCATTATCAAGCGCCTTACTTTTCTTATGATAGTGACAATTTCACCAAAATGGTTTTCATGGACATTTCCAAAATGAGAAAAAAGGTTATTTCAACGTAACGTTAGCCTTCTTCCTGTTGGCTAAGGAGCATTCTCTCACTAGATCTAAAAGGCCCGAAAATGAGTCTATTTCTTTCCTAATGATAGCGCAACTCCCCGTCCCTTGAGGAGGTGCCCCATTGGTCTATGTTCAGTGGTGGTGCCCCGGCGCACAAGGCCAAACGACAGAGGCAAGAGAGACTAGGCAATTTGGGTGCACCACATGGTGATCCTTCCATTGGCTCTACGTCGGTAGCTCCTATGGCGTCTTTGTCGCACTTTGAGGAAGAGGATGAGGACATTTTCGACATGTGTGATGAGTTACTAGCTCATGAGCGTGACATGTGCAAGGAGGATTGTCAGCCTTGCACTAAATGGGTTACCGAAACGGAGGATAGATTGATGACGAGTTCCTGAACACCTCTTTATGATGGTGCACGATACTTGGTGATCGGAGCATCGTTGGAAGTCCTCAACTTGTAAGAAAAATTTGGTTGGAGTAATGCAAGTGCCGATGCACTACTTCTGTAAGTATGGAATGTGGCTTTTATATACTCTCTCCCTCTCTCTTTATGATGTCGTCTTCTACGAATTATACTAATATGCATGTTTGTTGTAGTTTGATGGGTAAAATGTTGCCAGAAGATCACCACATGCCTCCAGATCGTCGACGAGCTAGATTGTATGTCACTGCAATTGGAATGGAGTATGAGTGCATCCATGCCTGCGTCAACGATTGCATGCTATACGCCAATGAGCATGCACATGGTACCTCATGTACCGTATGCGAGGAGGCACGATACAAGACAGGAGTGAGCGGGGTACACCTACCCCGCAAGGTATTGAGACATTTTCCATTAATTCCTTGCACCCAACACATGTTTAATAGCAGGCCTACCGTGGAGCTTCTTGCATGGCAAGTGAACCATCACTCAAATGATGGAATGATGCATGTCCCTGCTGATTCACCTGCATGGAGGCACATCGAAACTCAATGGCCAGAGTTTGAGTTGCAGCCTTGAAACTTGAGGCTTGGGTTAGCAAGTGATGGTGTCAACCTCTTCGGCACTAGGTCTACTTCACACAGCACTTGGCATGTGGTGATCGTCAACTACAATATTCCACCATGGAAGACAACCAAGAAGGGCAATATACTTCTTTCCTTGCTTGTTCCCGGGAAGTACAAAGTGTCAAGTATTGACATTTACCTCTATCCCCTCATCAAGGAGTTGGAAGAGTTATGGAGAGGCATTCCTGTTTTCGATGTCTCACTTGCAAAGGGGGGAGAGAGGCCATTGTGAGGGGAACCTTATGTGGACTATGCACGACTATCCTAGGCTTGGAGAGATTTCTGGTAATCCCCTTTCCTCTATCTCTCTTTCCCTCTTTCCGTATCTTCCTTTAGTTCACTCATCTCTCTAACGATATGATATGTATCCAGGGTTGTCCACATCGGGGCACAATGCATGTCCTACTTGTGGGCCATCCTTGGTGACGGAGAGGTCCGATTCCTTGCACAAGGTAATTTATCCAGACAAACATTGTTTCTTACCCCAAGGGCATAACAAGCACAAGGCTCCGACAAATGGGAAGACTCCTCTAAGTCTCAGAATGGAAGATTGGGCAACCATTTGGGAAGAACACCACAACAAGAATCCGGCTCCGTGTCCTTCACCAAAAGGTATGTCAAGGTTTTCCATATTTTTAAGGCTTCCATATTGGAAGGACTTAAAAATACAACACCTCTTGAATCCCATGCACATATTCAAGAATGTAGCCCAAACACTATGGGACCATATTATTGGCAAGAAGGACTCTTTGGGTGCAAGGGAGGATCTGAGGCTTTTAAAACGTCTCCCTGCCTTTGCTACTCCACAGCATGCCCCAAATGGAAAGATCGTGCTTCCTAAAGCACCATGGATGCTAGCCAAAGAAGAACTAGACAAGGTGAAGGGTACCATTTCCTCTATTCGCACACCAACAGGATACATGAGGTCGCTAAAGTGAGCTTTCACAAAAGTGAAGAAGGGTATAAGCATTCAATTGTATGGTTTGAAGTCCCATGATTGGCACAAGATACTTCAGGTAATCTTCATATTCCCTATTCTATCTATATTTTGTGTGTATTACTATGACTCATTTTCCCTTTTCCTGATTTACATTGTAGTTCATTCTGCCGGTGAGTATGTGTATATGTCGGGACAAGAAAGTCAAGGACTCTATTTTCAAATTAGGAGAGCTAGTAAGGTACACCACAAGACTCCACTCAACTACACCTTTTTTATGTACACAATAATTTCAACTAGCACTTAGTGTATCCTTGTGTGTTTTCTTGCAGATTTGTGAGCTCCAAGGAAATCAAAATAGATGCTATCATTTTTGCTCAAACACTTGCAACAAAAACTATGTGTGCCATTGAAGATGCATTTTCTTGATCGGTAGCAAGTCCCCAACCAAAAAACAATACTAGGTTAGTTGAAATTCATGATTCATTACATAGTTAAGAGTTTTAAATCTGAACAGATACAATCCAAAGTCTTTCGAAAGATCATTAATATTTCACTTGTACTTGTTTCTTATGCTGAAGAAAACCAGTCGTCTACCGCTTTTATGAGTCCCTCACATGAGATTGTAGACCCTCACAGTAAACCAAATGCTATTAGCAATCAGCTAACTTGTAGAGTATGAATAGAAAAAAGCTTATTAGCAATCAGCTAACTTTTGTGTATTTATATATATTGACCCATCTTTCTAAAAAACCTGTAACATACCATGTAATCAGAAGAAAGGTTAGTAATGCACGTCATCCATCTACTGAAATGGAGAAAATGTATCCCATGCTAATCCAAAAACCGAGGATCTTTTTTTGTTGCGGGAATGACATAACGAATGACTATATAACACTTTTTTTCTTTTTTCCGTTTGTTGCCGACTATTTTTCCCCCCAAATATGTATGGCCTCAAAGAAAACCAGGTCATCCCACAACCAGCAATACAATCTCTAAACTCTCAATATGGCTTTCAAGAATCACAAAATTACCTTGAAAGAAATTAAGAATTCTTAGAGATAGGTTCTAGTTCAACTTTAAGGTAAGATAACCTCTAAGTGTAGAGTCATATGTATCCCAGTAGTCACTGAGTTTTCCCAAACAAATGACTTATGTATTTTTGGGTTAACAATTATTGTAGACCACTTAATGAAAAATTGGGCAGCATCTCCCCTGTAATTTGATTAATTTTTCAAAAACTCAGCTCATGCCATCTCGCCATGAGATCCTTCACAGGAGGTTTTACGTATTTGTTGACAATTATGTGTGTAATGTATCCAAACTACCGATAAGGTGCATGTTATTAGCTTGTATAACCATCTTGAAGAAATTCTGGTAGCATCTTGTTTCTATTTCAAAAAGACAAAAAATCATTTAACATACCAGTTTACTACATGTCCACATGTTATGTATTCACAACCGATCCTAGGATTTAATTTAAACAAAAACCCAAAGTGTAGTATCATATAAAAGTGTTTAATCTGATGGGCCTATTAACTGTAAATTGGAAACTACAGTTGTTCATTATAGTTTTTGCACCAAGAACAACCATTACCAAGTATCCACTAAGGAGGAGAGATTACAAGCCATCCAAACCAGCTACAATCCCGATAAGAACACTGAGAATTTTCATCAATGGTGACATACATTCATCGCCTTTTAATGAGTCAAAAAGAGCAATTCCATAAAAACTATTAGCATCCTGTTTTTTTACTAAGATTTAAAAGAAAAAACCTTACTCATAACGTCGACTCTATGCTCAAATAAGCCAGATCATTATCTTTTCACTTCATTATCCAATATTATGTATTCATCTTAAAAAGGTACGAAATTTCATGTTATCTGTACCATTGTCATCATATGCCATAAATTCACTCCATTTGACAGTGAAAGAATTCAACATTTCTATTGAAAGAGAAAGTGCATGCCTGGTTCTCTTGCTGCATCATCTTTTTGGTGGTTCTCACTAGCTGGAACAATTGGCGGAGAGCAGTTGCCTGTGCCCCGAGTGACATTCTAGTCTGAGGTCCTTTACTAGTGGTTGTCTGATCCTCAAGAATGACCCTTACTCTCTGATCCAAGACTCCTCTGGCAATTTGCATCTGCATCAAAACCTCCTTTATTTGTTCCCTAACATCCTTCATACATTTGTAAGTTGGTTTGTTTCCCAGCATAAGTTCGAATTCAAGAGAGAGAGAGCGAAAATCTGCAGTAGACTATCTTTGCAACTGTGGGTTGATCACTCTCTCTTCAGCAGTGATTATCCATTCAGGAACCCTTTCCAGCAGCTGGATTGTGCTGGGCTGCGCAGGTAAACGGCAAGTTTCTTGATCATGAAAAGCCGCTGATTTTCAATGCTCCACCATTTCCCTAGCCCCAATATCTAATTATTCAAACCTGCTGATGTCACAATTGCATGTTCAGGGTAATAAGCTGTAAGGAATGATGATGATCATCAGCTGGTCCCTCATCCTACACTTTGCTTTTCCCTTCAGCCTCCCTACTGAGCTGGGACTGATTAACTCGCTGATTCCCAGTGTGACTGGGCTGCTGTTCTTCAGACTGCTGACCGCCCGACTTCTGTCCTTCACTCTAGCCTTCATTCTGGTCTGGCTGGTCTGGCTGTGACTGACCTCCTTCAGTTGGCCCTTCGCCACTAGTACCAGGTCCTGGAGGTGGAGATGGCGGTGGGGCATCATCATCATCATTTGTATGCCCTTCTTCTTGGTCATCCTCCTCCTTATCAGCTCCTTCGTCCTTATCTTCTTCTTCCTTGTCTTCTTATGCTTCATCCAAGGATATTGCTTGATTCATCAGAGCATTATTATACTCAGCCACTTTGTCCTACAAATCACTTTGCATACTTTCCATCAAAGACTTCAAATTTTCTAGATCAAAGATGGCGTTGCCTGCTAGATTTAGAATATCAGAAAGGCTATTATAAAAATATCTCTCAGTAAGGGATGCCTTTAGAGGTGTATGGCAAATAAACAAAGAGTTGAATTCAACTCTCTTCATTTTCAACATTGTTTTCGCTCGTTCTACAACTCGCAGCGCTTCATTCCTTTGTCCCTTGATGACCATCATCTCAGATTCCACCTTAGCTAGCTTCTTGTTTAATAGCTCAATAACCCGATCTGAATGATCTTCAAGTACCCTATGTTGCATATTGTGCTCATCTCGTGCTATCTTGAGCTTTTGAATGTGGTCTTCAGCTTCCTTCAAGTCAGCTTTAGCCTTTTTCAGTTCATCATCTAACCCTGCAGCATCCATCATTTGTCCCATACAATTGACAATAGTATTCCAAGAAGACTGGATGAGGACTGAACATCCGTCCTTTACTGTAGCTGGGTGAGAATCCGTAGGCTCATATATTGTCATCGGAGCCATATAAGGTAGGGCTGCATAATCAGCGGGATATAGAAGAAAACGCCCTTTCAGTGGATGGGTATGCATCTGTTGCAACCTGTCCTTCTTTACCAGGTGCAAAGTTCGTTCATTCTTTGGAATAGAGACCCCACCCGGTAAAGTTGAAGAAGCTGGAACTTTGCCTTTCCACCTGGCCTTTGCCTTTGTCCTCCGTCGACTGCTCTGCTACCTTCTCAGATATTGGTGCCTTTGCCTGATCTTTGCCAAAACCAGTAGCGACTGCACTATGTCCTACTGACTGGTTAAGCACAGTATTCTAAGCAGTTTGCTTCTTAGTTTGGCTCACTATAGCTTTTTCAATATTCACAGTCTTGACTTGGCTCTCTATTTGCTTCAGAAACGCATTGCTCTTCGTCAGTGTAGTCTTTGGCTTCTTCAAACTGCCAGCCTGTTCTTCAACAGCTTTCCTTTTCATCTCAGTTGGAGTGGTTGGATTGTCCGTTGCTTCATCGTCTGAGGACAGATCAATATTCTTGGACTCTGAAACTGGCTTCTCACTCCAAGCCTTTTTTACCTGTTCATGAGCATCTGCAGTAGTGGCCCAATACAAAAATTGCCAAACATACCAAGCTTTAAAAACATTCTGGGATTTTAACTTGGCAGTTTGTTGGAGCACATCGTGTGACAGGATTTCACAAAGGTTAATAGAGACCATTGAATCCAATCTCTTGGCCAACAACATAGCAAAGACATTCTCAAATACATATGTTGGATTATTTTTAAGGCTTACTGCTTCAGTCACATACCTTGACCACTGGCCTTCCGCTTACGCTTAGCTTCTTCATCCTCCTTCAGGACTATACTTATCTGCTCTAGGGCTGCCACAGATGGTTTGGGCTCATTGGGTATCTGGAATGCAAAAGTTATGGCCTCTGGTGTAACCGACACCTTTTTACCATTCACCATGGCACTGCCATCTTCAGCGTCGAAAGAATCAAGAACGTGCTTTATGATGTCTGCGTCAAAAGCGATTCTTGTGGCTTGTAGAAAAACTCGGAGATCCCATAGTTGCAACAAAGACATTGCTTGGTTGGTGAATACATAGCTCTGAATCTTATTGTACGAACTGATGGGAAGGTTTGCCTTTGCCATAGTAACTATGGCTTGGGTTTCCTCAAGAGACTCCTGCATCTTGTCTGAGCGTTTCCTTCTACCCATACACTGTGAAGACGACAAAATAGGTGAAGGATAAGAAGACTTACTTGATGCGTCAAAGTCGTACCCTGGTGCTGCTGGCAAAGCTAGTCGACAGTCGACTGTCTCCTCAGAGGACGAGGTATGTCGTTGTAGCGAAGAAACCTCGGAGCTTGGCGATGGCAAATGAATAATGGGAGGAAATCATCGCACAAGGGATTTGTGAGGAAAAATGCCGAATCTCCTGACTGTTATACATGTTCGTGCCATAAAAGCTTCACCACTCACCGCTCCTAGACTTGTGTGCATCGCTGGTATCGTGGCAGACATGCATTGGACAAGACTGCTACCCATCCTTGAAATGATTACTACTGGCATGCCATCTGACTGTTGGGCGCTTAAAAATTAAAAAGTGTGTCCCACTGATACTGGACTAGTTCCCAGTCTGGTTTAAGTACACTGGTACTGATTCTAAGATCAGTCAGACTTGGCTCCACTAGAACTGGTTGCACATGAAAAAACCTAAAAATATCCGATTCTGGTATCTCTTGATCTGCAGTTCCCAATTCCTTAGTACCTTGTTCTTGCCTAATATCTCTAGCTTCTGAATAGTAAATCTTGATCTTTGCACCATTATATACTCCTGGCAACAATAATCCAAATAAATCTTTCAGTCTTATAGTACCATTGGTGAAGACCCAATCTACCTCAAATGGTGCTGCCTAGGCAATCTTCAGGTTTGGCTTCTTCGGACCCAGTCTAAACTGATAGAGAAGCACCAAATATCCTTTCTGAAATTCCCAAATCTTAATTTGGCGATCATGCCAGTGCTTCCTTCGTTGTTGAAAAAATTCTTGTTCCAGCATAGCCCGTTGTCTGAGTTCATCTAATTGCATCAGTTCATCTAGGCGCTTTTTCAGATTGTGATTGAAGTCTAAGCCATACTTCAAAGCCATTCTCAGACTTGGGATAACAAAATCCATAGGAGCCACATCTTCAATGCCATACACCATTCTGAATGGTGTCATCCCAGTAGTGACCTTATAAGTTGTCCTATACGCCCATAGAGCAGTCTGCAGTTTCAAATCCCACTGGTCTGGTTTCTTTTGCACTACCTTAGTGAGAATAGTCTTGATTGTCTTGTTGCTACTTTTAGCCTGTCCATTGCATCTGGGACAATAAGGAGTAGATTTCCGATGCTTGACTGAAAGCATATCCAATAGAATTTCCATGGTGTCATTGATAAAATGTGTTCCTTGATCTGACACAATCTCTAGTGGACATCTATATCGGTAGACAATATTCTCAAACAGAAACCTTGAGTTTGATATGGCTGTGTTGTCAGGAAGAGCCTTAGCTTCAACCCACTTAGTTACATGACAAGTAGCCATTACTATGTACTTGTTCTTCCTGGGGGTAACCTTCTTAAAAGGTCCCATAAAATCTAATCCTCATTTCATGAACACGCCCAATGGTTGTATTGGCGTTAAAGGAGTCATATTTGCACTTGTTGTTCGACCCATTCTTTGGCATATGTCACAAGTTTTACAAAAACTTCTAACATCAGTAATCAGTGTTTGCTAGCACATACCAGCTTGCAGAATCTTCTTGTAGGTTACTTCATTAGAAAAATGTCCACCAGATTCACCATTATGTGCTTCTAAAATCACTTGCATTCTTCCTTCCATATGCACACAACGGAGAAGTATACCATCAACACCCAATGAATAGAGTGACCCTCCGATGATAGTAAACTTCAAGATTTTGATGACCAAAGCTTTCCTCTGGTTCTGCTTCCAGTCCTTTGGAAAAGCACCTTGAGAAAGAAACTGATAAACATCATACCATTCAGGATCAACTGATTCTCATGCCTCTAGCTGAAATAAGTCAGCGTCCATTGGTTCATCTCCCAAGGGTAATTCTGAATAACCTTCCGTGCTCCTTGACAGAAAATCAGCTCCATAGTGATTCTTGCCAGGCTTTTTAAAATTCTGAATTCAAACTCCATTAGGAATATCATCCATCTTATCAGCTTGCCTTGAATAATGACTTTATTAATAAAAAACAGAAGAGCCTAATGGTCCACATAAAAATGGAACAACTTTCCCAACAGATAATGTATGAACTTTGTAGCACTAAAAACCATTCCAAGGGCTTCTCTCTCAGTATTTGTATATCCTTGTTCAGCCTGACTGAATCTGTGGCTGGAAAAATGAATCGGATAATCAGTCCTTCCGTCTGGCTGAGCCAATATCGCCCCCATTGCCAATCCCAAAGCATCTACATGTACATGGAAAATAACATCCCAGTTTGGTTGCCTAAGGACTCGTTTACTGATAATGGCTTTTTTCAGATTTTGGAAGCTCTTCTCACATTCAACAATCCAATTGAACTTACTGGTCTTCTTTGTAAGCTCATATAGTGGTACTGCTTGAGAAGCAAACTTATGTACAAACCTTCTATAGAAGTTAACATAACCCAAGAAAGAGATCAACTCTGAAGCATTTTTGGGTGCTTTATCTTGCTGAACACACTGAATTTTTTCATTGTCCATTTCTATTTCATTTCAAAAAACCACATGTCCTAGTAGCTGTCCCTTCCAGACTAGAAAAACGGCTTTAAATTGATTTAAACAAATCCGCTTCTCCTGACAGCGTTTCAAAACCATTTCTAGGAATAGTAGGTGTTGTTGCTCATCTGAATATACAGTAAAGTCGTCCATAAAGATAGCGAGGAACCGATGAAGGAATTCATTAAACATTTTCATCATACACCACTAAAAGGTAGCTAGTGCATTGCACAGGCCGAAAGGCATCACCAAATACATGAAAGCCCTCACTCGATGATGAAAGTGGTCTTCGCTCTATCTTCAGGAGCGATCTGTAACTGGTTATAGCCAGTGTAACCATCCACAAAGCTATACATTTCATATCCTGCTATCTCATCAAGAAACATGTTAGTAAAAGGAAATTTAAATGGATCTTTGATAGTTTGGGTGTTGAGTTTCCTATAGTCGACACAAACTCTCAATTTCCCGTTCTTCTTGGGAACTACGACTATGGGAAATAGCCAATTGCTACTGGCCACCTCTGTGATGAACCCAGCCTTGAGAAGATTATCAATCTCCTCTTTGACCTTCTTAGCATAGTTGGGGTTCATTCAGTATCTTTGCAGTCGTACTGGCCTAGCATCTGGCTTCAACGATATCCGGTGAATACATACTTCAGGATCCACTCCCTTCAGGTCTGTGTGTTCCCAGGCAAACACGTCTTTGTAGTTCTAGAACATCTTGGGTGCCTTTTCCTTCATTGCCGGGTTGAGATGCTTGTAGACTTTGATCATCCTAGGACTATCCTCCGATCCTAGGTTCCATTCTTTCACTTCTTGGTTGTCTGGAAGCAACCAATTAGGCCCGCCTCCTTTCCGTTTGGTCGACTCTTCAACATAATCCCAGGATGGTCCATTCAGTTCTGAGTCAGCATTCTGATCCACTACGTATTCTTCATAACATACTGGCTCCTCTACCATACCATTATCAGCTGATTCCACCAACCTCCCAGTTAACATAATTTTTCTTTCCCCTGTGTTGATTTCAATAAACTGCTCTGGGAATTGCCTTTTCTGCTTGTCAGCCTACTCTTTATTCAGTAAAACTGCCATCAAGTCAATCTCTGCTAAAGGGAATATGTTGAGGGCTGCTAACATTCGCTCGATCTTCTTGGCTCTGTACTTCTGACATAACTCCTTCGACCTCAGTTCTTTTCTCCAACTCCTAGTATTGTTCGTCTGGCCCCTTCTATGGTTAAGGTTTGATTTGCATAGTCATGAACAGCATGTGTTGTTCTCAACCATGGGCACCCTAGCAGCATCTGATATGCCCCTTGCACATCTAGAACTAAGAAATTGGTTTTAAATTTTTCCATGCCCACTCTTTTTTGCATATTTTCAATCATGCCCGTAGCTTGTACCATTCTGTGATTTGCCATTCGCACTTTAAATGGTGCTGGCTTTAGATTCGTGATACCCATTCTCTGCTGGAGATGAACTCCCATTATATTGACTCCTGCTCCTCCATCCAAGATAACACTTGAAAGAGGTTCCCATTGCTTCCACACCTTGTAGTCCACCTAAATGAGCAGAACTTTATCACCTCGGACGGCCGTCAGGTCCACTGTTCTGGCCTCCACCTCAGCTTTCCTACGCTGCTTGATGAAGTTTTCCACTTTAGGCAAGGTTTTTATGATATTCTCCAGCTCTACAATCAATTTCTCAATTCTATCACAAATTTTAACCTGTATTTCTTCTTTCTCTTGGTCAGACTGATTGTTAGAGCTCAAAGAATTGGTTGTTTCTTCACACTGCCATTCCTTTCTTGCAGTGCTTCCACTCCTTCCACCAACTCTCAGTTCATCAGCCATTCCTTGTACTGCAGCCGCAAGGTCTCAGGTATGCCTGGTATTGACTAATTTTTCTCAGTTGATTGGGCTGGTATCTTCTGAATAACTCCGACTTCAAAACTTTCTGGGTGCTCTGGCAGCTTCTTGGCTAAATCCTCCGTGATTTTAGCCACTAGTTCTCTCTGCTCTTGCCATTCATCTACCACCTTCTCTTTACCCTTGGCCTTCCAAATTTCTCTTTGTTAAGTCCACTTGCTGCTAGTAGCAGTGACCGGTGTTTCTGAAGTATTTGGAATTTCTTCAATCTCTACACCCTTGCTTCTTGTGACTACCCGTACTGGGAGTGGCTCTAGTGCCTTAGCCTGAGTAGAGTAGTTGCAGGTGCATCTGGGCATTGAGCTGCAAAATGGACGTACTTCCCACAAGTGTAGCAATTCATACTCTGATTCTGGAAGTTGCCACGCCCTCTGCCTCGACCCATACCCATTTGGAATCAGCCACGTCCTTGACCAGTACCACTGGTACCTGGTCTCTCCTCTTCAGCTACTTTGGCGGGTTCTACCTTTACTGGTTCAGTATAGGTGACCACTGACAGGTCTTTGCCCTTATTAAAGTGATGAATCCTGATGCCACAATTGTTCCATAAATGACCAAAAGCCTCACAATAGGTACATTGTGGGTACTCGTTGGAGATATGGTCCTTGGATTTTCATTTCGAACACCAAGTCTCCATCTTCCGAATTGGCTGTCTGGTGTGGCTAATCTCTGCAATCTATCTAGCCATTTCTACAATTTTCTTGGTCCAAGATCCCTTCTTTGACTTCTCCTTGGATCGTTCATTAGAGCTGCTTTCAGAGCTGCTGGACACCTCACTGGAATCAGAACTCTCAATAGCAGAGCTACTGCTACTGGACCTTCTCTTTTTGTGGCTCTTTTCCTTCTTGACCAGCTGTTCCAACTTCAGCGCCCGTTGGACCAGATCATTGAATTTGTTGGTAGGAGATGGTACCTCTTGCTCCCTAAGCTTTTTGCTTCTGAAACCATTCAAAAACCATGCCCTCAACCTCTTCTCAGATGGCGGTTCCTATAACTGCCTGGTTAGCTCCTTGATCTTTTCTACATAACTTCCGACTGATAGATTCCGCTGCTTGATCTTATCCAGTTCAGAGAGGATATCTTCATCCCCCCTGTTGTCTGAATACTCCAGTCTGAAAGCTTTAAGCAACTTGTTGTAGGATCTGAGCTGACAGGCGGGTGAATGGTAATACCATTTCCTCGCTGCCTCCTTCAAGGTTGGCTGAAAGTATTCCCCCCAATCATCTTCATCAATATTTTTCAGTTCAGCATACTACTCAAAAGCCTGTATGTGAACGTCTGGATCATCCTTCTTACCTCCCTTGAATATTGGAAAAGAAATTTTCAGGGAAGCTGTATAATCATTCTGATTACCACGGATCCTGTCGCTTCTCTTCTTGGATTCAGACTGGCGCTTGGAAGTCTTCTTGCAATTGTCAGTGTCAGCATCCCAATCAATCTCTGTCTCTGTCTCGGTGTCACTGTCCTCTTTGGCATGTCTACTAGAAGTGCGGTGACTGCCTTTACTTCCCTTGGTACCCTCATCCTCCTGCCGCGATCGAGAACTCTTGGCTTTCCGTGATTCCCTTTCTGCTCGTTGGCATCGAGAATGATTGGACAGCTGTGAGTCTTGTGCCTCATCAGCATGACTATGCTCTTCCTGAGCCTCAGTGTCAGTCACCTTCTCTTGATTAGGGTCAGACTCTCTTCCTGACTCCTTAGGAATAGAATCAACATGAAGGGTGGATTTCCAGCCACGACTGGATTTGGGTGCCATTGCTGAAAACTTCCAGCTGGAAGAAGAGTCTTTCAGTCAACGAGCTTCAGCTCGATCCATCGTAATTGCCAAAATGGAATTGGAGCGGATCTCTTGAGACAACTAATTCCAGTGTTAGAAGATTTCAGACAGTAGACTGGACAAGAAGCTGGACTAGAATTTGGATACTGAAATAAGAATCAGACTATGTACTGAGAATAATATTCAGATTCAGATTCAGAGTACTAGACACAAAGTAAGTGTGATTGGAATATCTGCCATGATTGAGATTACAGATAAAAGATTACAGTGAGTATGATATGATTTACAGAGAGAGTACAGCCGACAACAACTGCCAATGATTCACAACTCAAGTACAAATGTCATCAAAATGCTAACCCAAATGCCAACAATTGCCAACACGATTACAATGTAATGGGCCCTATTTATACACCTTGGGTTTACCATATTAATTACCGTAGTAATTACTAACTAATTTGTTTCTGTCTCATAGAGAACGTTCCCACTTAGTGAAACTATCCAATCATCTACACCCACTCCCTTCATTGAGAAAGTTATGTATGAGTCTCATGCTCCGCTCTATGCAAAATATAGAGGCATTCAACCTACTCTTTGCGGAGTAGAGATGTACTTCTATTGGCCTACCATGAAAGTGAACAAAAAAGAGAAAGTTTCAAAATGTGTGGTATGCCAAAAGACTAAGTATGATAGAGGAAAGCAACCTAGATTACTCCAGCCATTGCCAATCCCTAATTCACCATGGGAGAGTATATCCACGGATTTTATCTCCGGATTACCCAAGTCTATCCATGGGAATATGGACAATAGTTGACAGGTTTAGCAAGCAAGCACACTTTATTCCTGTCAAAAAGACTATTAAGGCACACCAAACGACAACTCTCTTCATATCCGATATTTTCAAACACCATGGATTGCCAACATCCATAGTGTCATATAGATATTCTAGAGTGACCAGTAATTTTTGGAAAGGTCTTTTTGAAAATATAGGTACAAGATTGAATTTCTCTTTGGCCTATCACCCACAAACGGATGGCCAAAGTGAGATAGACAATCTTTCGGTTCTTGATCTACTAAAGACCTATGTTACAGAAGTAGATCAACGCTCACAATGGGAAAAGTACTTACCCCTTGTAGAGTATGGGTATAATAATATTGTACATACTTCTACGGGAAAAGCACCTTTTGAAATCATTGAGGGAAGACCTAAAAGTCCCTTGCTACTTAAAGTACATGGGAAGCTCTTCGCTACCGATGAGTATAGCCTCGACCTACAAGAATCTTTCTTCAAAAGATTAAGGAGGCTATATCCATCTCTCAACAAAGGCAAAAAGCTGCAGTTGCCAACCACAGAAGGGCCTTAACGTTTACATAAAATGACTGGGTCTTACTTAAGTTTCCCAAGGCTCGATTGAGGAAAACAACGGGCAAAAATTCTACGGGCCATCAAAAGTATTATACTAAACTAACAAAAAGATACTATGGTCCTTTGCAAATCTTGAAGCCAATCAATGAGATGGCTTATCAACTCAAGCTGCCCAACCATTGGCTCACACACAATGTTTTTTGTGTGAGCCTACTTAAGCCCTACAAAGAAGAGCCACTACATGAACCAATTATTGAAGACCCTCCCAAAATCAAAGACCAAGAAGACGTGCTACAACCCGAAGCTATCATTTTACATGCAGAAAAGGTAGTGTGACATGGTATGATTATCCGACGGTATCTTATTAGGCTAAAAAATTATCCTTTTGAAGATGCTAGATGGATGCAAGGAATACATCTTGAGGATAGTATGAACCTTGTCAATGCCTACAATGCTACATTAGAGTAAGAAAATATACAAATTTCTTTCAAATGACCAACGTTTTTGTCTTATAAAACTAGCTATCTTTTTCTTGTGCACACATTTAATTAATAGGCATGCTTAGAATCATTATGTGATGATGATAACTCTCAAACACCAAGTAGAATTTGTCACTTTACTTTGGAAGAATGAAATGGACTCAAGAGCAGACATGCTTGCGGCAGCTATGTCTCCCAAGCACCAAATGGATTAGTCATCCATCTTGGAAAGATGTTGTAGGGTAAAAAGGGATAGTCCTCCAAAGAAACATTGCCTAATGACTTATTCTTTATCTCTTCTACCTCATAGTCGAGGACGACTTTGATTCCAAGGTAGAGGTAATGTCATAAAATGTAATATCTAACCAACCCAAATGATTTTTTCATATTAAAGTGATAATTTAATATGGGAGAATAACCAGGAACAAGGGCTAGAATATAGACATGTTCTTACAGGTCTATCTCAACACGGGGCCAATGGTAAAGGAGTCCAAATGATAGATGATCAAGGCTAGCGATCTTAAAGACCTTAGGGTTAGCTTCATAAAGACCTTTAAAGGTTAGTGTTTAAAGTTCTTTGACCTTAGGAAAGCTAAGGCTGTGCTCGAGGTGGGAACTCGGCCCAAACATGAGGTTCTTGTCATGCCTGCTGACTAAGGTGCTTGAGGTGCTTAATGACTAAGGTGCTAAGGTGCTCCATGACTAAGGTTCTTGAGAGGATAAGGTGTTCAAAGTCAATGCATATCCCTACACAAGGGGGAACGAGCCCTCATTGAAGTGGCTAGAGAGAGAACACATACATCTCAAACAAGAAATCCTTGGTACAAAGAAAGCAGCATGAACACTTGGCCAAAGAATGTATTGATGGTACCAAAAAGGGGTGTCTTGGACACTCCTTTGGTAGCAGTTTACAAGCCCCATATTCATGTGTTACATGTAAAATAAATTAGCATGTTATATATCAATGAATAGATTTTTTCATATAGAATCTAAAAGTATAATTCCGACAAGTTTTGAGTTTTTTTGCAAAAAAAATACCGGTCCTCACTTCTTTTAAAGGGTACCACCAAGAAATGCAAAAAGTAGTACCACCAATACATGCTTTTACCCACTTGTCACAACGTCCTCTTCATGTTGCCCTCATAGTGTGCCTAAAGCCTATTGGTTAGCCTCCCAAGGGGTCCAACGATAATTTAGCTAATTTGATTAATTATTTCTGCATTTAGCAATTCCTCTCCCTGAAAAAGGAAAGGGAAACACTTGTCCCATGGCTACCCTTGTTGCTTGATATGCACTAAGCCTGTGATTGTCCAAGCTTGAGGAGGTCCAATCATTTGCAAGATAGTGCTATAAGAGCGGGTCGACCAAAGCAAGGAGGGGGCTAGCTTGGGGGGGTATACTCTCCCACCCCCACACTCACTCATTGTGTGAAGTGCAAAGTGAAAAAGCTCAATCTCCTTCTCCAAGCTAGTAGAGAAGTTGACAGCCTACACCAACACTCTTGGCTATGGAATGCAAATCCAAGTAAGAGCCATGCTTCAATGCTTAAAACTTGACATCTTCTTCGTCTTCATTACTATGCTATTATGTATGCTAGCAAGAAGAGTGATGATAAGTGAGTAACTAAGTCTTTCTCCTATGAATGGTTCTTCTTCCTCTTCCCTACCCTCATTCCCTGCTAGCTCTGTCCAGCATTTGAAGGTGTTTGAGGCCTTGAGACTGAGACTGGGGATAGTTAATTCTTTTTACAAAGTCTATGTTATGGGGGGGTGTTTGTTTCTTTTGCTCACAATTGTGACGGGAAATGTTATATGTCCAATGAACCTCAAGCACATATAGTGCTAAGGGGACAACGTTTTGAAAAAGGATTGTACAATTACGAAGGAATTTTCCAAAATCATGTGTATGTGTATGATTACAACTAAGCCATGTTTCTTCCCTTCACTGAAGAGTAAAAAAGCCATTGAAGGCATTGAAGCATTAAAAAATGAGCCCTAACACTGAAACTACAATCACCAGACGATAAGAAGATGAGAAAAATACTTCCCAAAGGAACATTCCCAAAGGGGAAAGGGGGGGGGGGGGGGGGGGGACAGAGAGAGGGAGGCGGAGGGGGGTCATTGGCCATACAATGGAGCATATAAGAAATAGAACTATTAGATAGTTATATTTCTTGTTTTCTCCTTGGGCAAGTCAACCCTCAATTGGCGACCTGATTCATGAGATACAATTGAGTGGGAGGACCCGCCTTCTGATATAGAAGAATTGTGCTATTATATAGCGCTAGCGCAAATCCCTTACTACACGAAGAAGAAGATGAGGAAAGACTTCTAAAGTAAGACTTTTCAAGCGGAGGAACAATCCCGAAAGGAAGGGGGGAAGGGGGGGGGGAGAGAGAGAGGGGGGGGGGGGGGGGGGGGGGGGGGGGGGGTTCATTGGCCATACAATGTAATAAATAAGAAATAGAACTATTGTCCATATACAATAGTTATATTTTTGATTCATGAGATGCGATTGAGTCGCAGGACCCGCCTTCTCATACAAAAGACCTTGTGCTATTATATAGCGCTAGCGCAAATCCATTACTGGACTAAGAAGAAGATGAGAAAAAGACTTCTAAAATAAGACTTTTGTAGTGGAGGAACAATCCCAAAATGAAGAGGAGGAAGGGGGGGGGGGGGGGGGGAATCATTGGTCATACAAAGGAACAAATAAGAAATAGAACTATTGGCCATATACAATAGGTATAGTTCTTATTTGCCCCTTGGGCAAATCAACCCTTAATAGGGCGACTTGATTCATGAGATACCATTGAGCCGCAGGACCCACCTTCTCATACAGAAGACCCTGTGCTATTATATAGCGTTAGCGCAAATCCATTGAGAAGAAGATGAGGAAAAGACTTCTAAAGTAAAGTAAGACTTTTAAAGTGGAGGAACAATCCAAAAAGTAAGGGGGGAGAGAGACAGAGAGAGGGGGGGGGGGGGGGGGGGGGAGAGGGAGGGTACAATGGAACAAATAAGAAATAAAACTATTGCCCATACACAATAATTATATTTCTTATTTGCTCCTTGGGCAAGTCAACCCTCAATCGGTGTCCTGATTCATGAGGGTACGATTGTGCCGCACGACTCGCCTTCCATACAGAAGACCTTGTGCTATTATAGCACAAGGATTAGCGCGAACGCAAATCCTTTACGGCATTCCGAACAAATATGGCCTCGATTGCAGCCAAGTACGTTGTCAAGTGGGCCACGAAGGCATTCGGGCTCAGCGATGAGGTTGCTGGCTGGCTTGGTTTTACTGCCATGATCGTCACCGCGGTCGCCACTTTCGATGTCCCCGGCCTTGCCCTTGATGCTGCTATTAGCGCTATTGAACATGCTATTGAAATGGTCGCCACTCTCGCTGTCACCGCTGCTGTGGATAGCGATGTTGACCTTGCGGATAGTGGAGCTGAACATGTAGCTAATGGATTCTCTGCTGAAGATGCAGCTAATGGAATCTCTCAAGGTACAAGAAACCCCCTTCCTTTCTTCTTCTTCCCTTGTTTTTCTTGCAATGTTTAATATTGCAAGGTTGTTGTCAACAATACTATGTATATTGATGCCGTGTATGTAGACCATGGTGCTAATGGATTCTCTGCTGAACATGCACCTAATGGAATCTCTCAAGGTACAAGAAACCCCCTTCCTTTCTTCTTCTTCCCTTCTTTTTCTTGCAATGTTTAATATTGCACATGTTTCGATATAGAAATGGAGTATAATGATGGCGAGGATGTCGACCATGGTGAGGATGGTGATAGTCATGGTGCTGGTGATGGTGATGGTGATGGTGATAGTCATGGTGATGGTGAAGGTGAAGGTGATGGTCATGGTGATGGTGATGGTGATTGTGATGGTGATGGTGATGATGGTGATGGTGATGGTGATTGTGATAGTGATGGTGATGGTGATTGTCATGGTGATGGTGTGTTTTTCTTGCTTGCAATTTATTTGTTGCTAGTTTAATAATCCTAAGTATGTATGGTCCACACCTTTCAATATAGATCTTGGGGCTGATGATCCATGTCTTGACAATGCCATCAGTTCAATGTAGATGTCAACAATGGTATGGATATCAATGGCATGGATGTTGACCATGATATTCATTGTGAGGATTGGCTTAGTCTCTTTGTTGGCATAACAATCATTGGTGCATTTGTTTATGCCACAGTGGTAGGCATCTTGTTGATCCTTGCCAAACTTGCCACACTTCTTCTCGTCCTCTTGATGGATTTCTTGAAATTTGCTTGGTGGTTGATTCGATTCCTCATATAATCTATGAAAATCCTCCTCTTTGTCTTGAGGAATTTCAAGCATCGGCTTGCCTTCCTAAAATGCAACCTACTTAAAATCAAGATGGCAAGTGTAGTTGTTGTTGTGGGCCTTATTATCGCCATAAAATACTCTCCTAACGTGTAAGATAAGAGTTTCTCTAGCATGTGCTAATGGAAACCTATCATAATCCAACTTTGTATATGGCCTTTCGGGCAGGGGAGGAATATTCACTATATGTAAAACTTGGCCATCATGTGTGTTCAAGTCTATTTCTAAAACCCCTTAGTTGTTATTTTTTCTCCAATAAAAGGGATCCTTTTCTTATTAAATTTGTAAAAAATTTATCAAGGCTAATTTTTCAACACTCTTACGTATGTCAAAATGTGAGAAAATATAAATAAGTAATATGCATTGTTGAACTCACAAGATAAGTAATCTTGGAGTGACCCCCTCCTTGAACATATGGCTAATTAAGGTTGACAACAATTTGACTACATAAATTAGAGCACATTAAGCAGTATGTTATTAACAATAATCCTATTAGAAGACTCGAGAGAAGAAAAAATATATATATATATATGTGTATATATATATATATATATATATTGAGAATATTTTACTCTTAGACCTTGATTGTAATCAAACTTAGATAGTTCCTATTTACAATTACTAGAGTGTTTTGCTAGAAGTATGTGCAGTGAATCAGAGTGGAAAGTTCAATAATTGACTTGATTTGGAGCAACAAAAACTATGATCTTTCTATTCTTATTGAGAGTATATCTAAATTGTGTTTTCCTCCTCTCAAAGTGCTTTTTTTTGGCATGTTTCGATATAGGAATGGGGGCTGCTGTCAACAATACTATGTATGTTGCTGTGGATGGTGATAGTTGGCTTAGTGCCTGCGTTTCTTTTTCTTGCAATTTATTTGTTGTTAGTTTAACAAGCCTAAATATGTATGGTCCACATCTTTCAATATAGATCTTGGGGCTGATGATCCATGTCTTGACAATGCCATCGACAACGAGACATGCGTAGATGCTGGCGATGCCTTCAATGCTGATGTCAACAATGGTATGGATATCGATGGCATGGATGTCGACCATGGTCTTGATGGTGATAGTCATTGTGATGATTGGCTAAGTTTCTCTGTTGTCATGACAAGCATTAGGGCATTTTTTTATGCCACACTGGTAGGCATCTTGTTGATCCCTACCAAACTTGCCAAACTTCTTTTCCTGCTCTTGATGGATTTCTTGAAATTTTATTGGTGGTTGCTCCGATTCCTCATACAGTCTATTAATATCCTCCTCTTTGTTTTGAGGAATTTTAAGCACTGGCTTGCCTTCCTGAAATGCAACCTACTTAAAATAAAGATGGCAAGTGTGATTGTTGTTGTGGGCCTTATTATTGCCATAAAATACTCTCCTGACCTTCAACATAAGGGTCTCTCTACCATGCGCTAATGGAAAGATTTCATAATCCAACTTTGTATATGGCCTTTCCAGGGGGGCGAGTGTTCACTATAAGTAAAACTCGGCCATCATGTGTGTTCAAGCCTATTTTTAAAACCCTTTAGTTGTGATTTTTTCACCAATAAAGGGGACCCTTTTCTTATTAAATTTATAAAAAAAATATCAAGGTTTATCTTTCAACACACTTATGTATGTCAAAATGTGAGAAAATATAAATAAATAATATGTATTTTTGAACTCACAAGATAAATAATTTTTTCTTGCAGTGACCTCCTCCTCGAACATATGGCTAATTAAGGTTGACAACAATTTGATTACATAAATTAGAGCACATTACAATATGCTATTAATAGTAAGCCTCTTAGAAGAACAAAATAAATGAAGGAGAAAATATTGTAGGATGATGCATACAATGACTTTGTGGTGAGGTGAAATTGTTCCCTTAAGTCCAAAATGATGCTCTTTTTTTATGTGTGACATTGTGGATTGATTTGTATTATCGCAAAAGTATGAGTATTTTGAGTGGGCTACATATGGTTTGATTGCTTTCTATAGTTTCTATAAAAGGAAACAGGATGGGGTTTCCTTTAAGATATTAGAGCGCATATTCTTCGTTCAAAAGAGTGATTAATGTGAATTTGTCATAGAGAGGAGGTATTTTGTCAATAGAAGGATCCTATGCTATCATATGCTAGCATCTAGGGTCTAGGGCAAGGCCCAATGGCAAAGTGCCACATGGATGGCATGCACAAAGGCTGCTAAAGATATGCATGGCTTATATAAAAGAAGGTTGATTAGGTGGATATTGTAGCCATTTGCTCTAGTGGCAAGGAGCCTTATATTGATACAAGTGCTAAAACTGACTAAAATAGGGGAAAACTGACTAGAATAGGGGATTGAGGGTCGTACATGATTTTGCATTAAAAGAGGAAATCATGCTTGAGTTATATCTCTTCAATCTCTAGGTCTGAGCTGTTAGTAGTGTGTGAAGGCACCCTATACTTACATATTATGAGGTAATGATTGAGTGTTTATGGCCTAGATATATACTATATGGATGATTTGAATGTGGACATGATACTACCAAGATCATCTACAAGAACAATTACAACACATTGGCAGTTACAAGGAACCCATATTTCATGCTTGCAAAATGCACATGGGAATACTCTTAGTAGGAGAAATAAAATTAGCTTATGTGTGGTGACTCAAGACAACCTTGTAGGGATGTTCACATAGGCATTGCCTCATGAGAAATAATTTGAAGCCTTTTGCAAATCTTTGGGCTTGCCTCTCTTTGTGGATTGATCATGTCCTTACGGTGATGCACTTCCATATAATTATGTACCAGCTCTTAGTCACCGCATCACTCCTAGGGAGGATTCATTACCACATATGTAGTAGTGATGTGTGTGAACACATTTGGGACCACCAAGGTACTCTTTTCCTAGCTAGGAGGTTTTTTCCCCAATGCATCGTATATACAACCATCATTCTATGTCTATTTTACTCTTTCTATTTGCACACTAAGAAATATACTCTCTATTGTCTACCTTGATCTTGTCCAAGATGTCTATGCATACATGCAATCCTAACTCCAACATATATGGTATTGATGTATGTGAGCACACTTAGGACTGTCAAGAAGATCATATTAGATCAATTGCAAAAAATCCCATTCCCAAAATGATCAAATGTTAATATTTTTTGTTTTGTAAATTCAATGTTATACACAAAATGGTCCCATGACCAATTCATGTGTTCTTCTCTTGCTCCAAACATCTTGACACAATCATCCTCAATATTTTTAATCCATATCTCTCATTACTAATATAGTCTTGATTCTAATAAACATGGAGAAAAACAAATATTTGCATTCAATGATCATCTTTACATTGGGTCATCCCAAAGATTAGTTCAGTTCTCACCATTGGATTGATTGAACTCTGATAAATCTTTTGTGTAATAATGTATGTACTTTCATGAGACATTTTATAGCTAATCGGTAATGAGATATTAGCTTCACTCTAAATTGTCTTTCGGCCTTGATAACTTTAACAATCATAAACTAGAGTACAAAAAGAATTGTTTAGGCTAGCCCAATGTTCTTATGACCTACTATAGTCCTACTAATATGTTACAAGTTTAATCATCTTAGGACCATTCTATAAGTTCTGCTTCTTCATAAATCACTTTAAGGGTTTTTGTTTTGTACTGCAAAATGATTTCTAACTTCTACCATGTAAAAAATCACGAAGAGCTTTAAACAGCTTTTCACACCAACACATATATGGCATAAAACAAAATAATTAATATTATTGAAGTATGAAGAGTATCATTTTAATGTATACATTCAAAGTTAGAGAACTCTTTTCTATCATAAAGATAATAAAATGTTAGAAGTAGTTTGTTGCAAATCCTAAAGCTCCTTGTTCATAACACTCAAATATGTTACAAAGGATATATTTCTCTCATGTATAACATGTAACATCACGT
Source organism: Adiantum capillus-veneris (assembly GCF_014529385.1). Classification (NCBI taxonomy): domain Eukaryota; kingdom Viridiplantae; phylum Streptophyta; class Polypodiopsida; order Polypodiales; family Pteridaceae; genus Adiantum; species Adiantum capillus-veneris. Next base: position 30,145,800 of record NC_140937.1, on the reverse strand, counting down.
CTCCTTTTATGTGCATCTTAGCATACATCGAGCAACATTTTTTGAGCGAACCAAAATTCGGGCAAATATTATTTATATGTCATGGGCCCATGTTGTCCTACGTGATGAAACTCCGAGTCACAGATTGGCATCACTGCATTGTCAAGCTCTTTCATCCCTTTGTTGACTAGCAAAACCTCCAAGCTATTAATTTGGAATTAGATTACCAGAAGTTCAGTGGTTTTCCAACTCTTCCAATCATTGTCCCAGAATTGCCCCAGACGGTTCAGACCCTTATCATTCAGTTTCCTGGCTGCTTCTATCCAATAGGGATTTTGCGGCAGATCTACAACTTTGGAAAGCAAGGGGGACCAATGCAGAATGGAGTTCTTGAAGTATCTGGTTTCTTCCCCCCATTTTAGGACTCCCGCTGCTCTATTGCATTTCCTTACCAATTCCCTTGAGCCGCCCCCCAGACTTAGCGTAGTCCACGTCGGGGCTAAAAGTTTGTCATGAAACTCTACCCCTCTCCACTTTCCTCTTTTCGAACCAAGTTTAGCTGCTTCTAGCATATCTCTGATCATGATAGCCCAAGCTTGGTCTTGTTTAGCCAAGGAGACTACAAATTTGGCACATCAAGCTTCTACATGGGCCACAGGGTTGAGAATTCCGAGGCCTCCTTGAATCATTGGCCGAGCGACTACCGGTTTTAAGAACTCTTTCTAGTGACATCCAGCCATCTTGAGAAGCGAGCTAGTGAAGGCAATATACGGGAGCATAAAGGCATTAATCACTTTTATCCGGCTTGGGAATGGGAGAAGAACATACTCCCACCTACTCATTTTCGTTATGATTTTTTCCAAGACCCACTGACATCTTTGTTTGTGGGTTACGTCCACTCCCAAGGGCCCCCCAGATGTCTAAAAATATCCCCTTTTGTAAAAATCTCCCCCGACCAATCGGAAGGGTCAAATGAGTCATTTTCTGACAGGGAGATCAGCCTTGACTTCTCTATATTGCATTGGGACCCCGAAGCTATAGAGAACATTTGTACCATCTCTAAAGCTTTCCTTACGACCTGGGGAGCTCCCTCAAGAAGAGGAGAGAATCGTCTGCAAACATTTTTGCAAGTAGTCGGTTGTTTCCTGGGAGAGCCAGGCCTTGCAACTCCCCACTCTCAGCACTAGCTTCGAGCATCGTGATTAAAGGACATCACGGATGAAGTGGAGGAGGGCTTGCCACGCACCTAGGGACCATGTGCATAGTTTTCCTGTATGCTCTCTCTCTCTCTCTCTCTCTCAGTGTATCGAGAGTTATAGAATTATATGCATTGTACTGAAATAGTCCCTAGAGATGTCCATGTAAAGATAACTTCAACCCTTTATTTATTTTCTCAACATTTTTATTAACTCATACTAAGTATTGGGCATATTTCCCGGAAATGGTTTTTGCAATTGTTTAGACATCTAAATATTTATTGAATTAGTTTTTCACAAATTCCACAAAAGTGGCTATTTTTTCTTAGGACTAGTGTTGAAATCAATCAAAGTGCCTACAATCACCAACAAAACAAGAAGAAGCTCACACGATTGCTTTTGTCCACCGTTTTAAATTCTTCAAAGTCTTTGCATATTCACTTGAGGTCTTTTTGGAATTTTTTATGGCTTGTTCAACAAACATAGATATCATCTTATTCATTTTCTATGCTTGGGTGCAACACTGCATGAAGTTTTTTTAGATGAATAAATGTGGTGAAAGACGTGTTTGATTCATATGGTAGCCATTTATAATGAAGGGTTTTGGGCAATCCGCTTGAAAAGAATTGGTGGAAAATAAGAATAAGACTCTATACATATGTTACAATTGTTTTATACGTGTTTGCTCAAGTGTTCTTTAGTTTTGTAGTTCCCAATTCAATAAACACCTTTTTGTGGTTGAACATAAATGTTCAATAAAGGGGATTGAGCAATGATGGTACAACCAGAAAGTGTCGATGCCAAGAAAGGAAGAACGCAAGGCCATTGGCGTCTACAGGTGCATGCTAAGGTGACAAAGTAGGCATGAAGGTTAGGGGCTCAAAGTTGGAGCCAAATGTATATGTACTTTGGGGTTATTTTGGCCAAAGGGCTCTCCTACGGGGCTTCTCAAAGGTGATTTCTTGGAAGGGACTAAAGTGCATAAAATGTAAATGTAGAAGGTATTTTTCAAAGTGTTCTATAGACTGGTTTAAACGTCCTATCTCTTGGAGCTGTGTAGCTCAAGATATGATCATTTGGAGGAGTGTTTTGCAGATTCTCACTGGATTGGACGGATGCAATGAATATTAATTTTGGACAGCTATTGGCATTGCTTCCAAAGCTATGGTGATAGTGATCACTGTAAGAGGAGTTTTCTATAATCGCTAACATTGCTGTGGGAAAACAAAGAAAAAAGGAGAGAGAATAATTTCCGGGGGCGGCAATAACCACGGCTATGTACGCGGTAGTGGTTTCTCAGCAACAAACGCGGTAATAGTTGCGGCAATATACCCGCAGGTATTATCGGGTCAATTGCCGTGTTTATTACCGCGTTTATTGCCACTACATGCTAATTCAAAAATAAAGGTGCTCATTTGGGCCACCCAAAATAAGTGAGCACCTTTTTTTTTTACTTGCATAAAACAATGAAATATCAATTGTTTTTTGAAAGAGTATAAAAAATACCAAAAAATTGAAATTGAATTTACTTTACCTTGACAATTAAAAATGTAGAAGATCAACTATTTAAAATAGTTACAATAAAAAGTAAATAGTTGTATATGTATTGTGCCACATTGGGACTTTACGAAAGTTTAGACAAAACATTTCTCTATCTAATCCTCCTCTATCTCATTGTCCTCCAGAGGCACGTATGTTTGATCACTTTGACTATACATTAACCCAAACCAAATTAAACAATTATCAACATCTCAAAACCTTTAAACTTACCGCTTGTAGTGATTCAACAGACGGGTCAAATTGCTCGTGAGAGATGTGGTTGTTTTCAAACAACCATCGCCAAGTATCAAATTATGTATGTCGCTCTCGATACTTGACCATCTCTCTGGTTGGTTGAGAGAGAGTGATATCTTCCTAAGATAGCAATAACAATACCAAGTCATCAACTACAATCTTTATAATCACCGATCGATGTTATAATTCTATTAATCTTACATATTTATCCTTCCAAGCTCCCTTGCCTCCTGAGCCATAGTGCATGGGCATTTGTCTTCTGTGAGCCTCGCATTGTTGTTTGTATGATGAGCCCGTCGCAGCTTGATCACTCTTCTCTTGAATTGCCCACTCCAACTACGCATCTGCCATGTTGCCACTGCGGTAACTCCTGTCTGGATCTCTGACCTAGTTGGCTGCTACACGCTGCACATTGGACTGATTGTTTTTTAGAAATGTCTTTATGTAGACCTCCAACCATTGTTGTGAAAAACGTTGATCGGGGGCGTTTGGAAATCTAGCTAACAGGGCGTCCTCAATGTACCCTGCATGATTGGGAAGTTGGTCTCTAAACTTTATACCACAATTCTTATACGTTGAATGTATAAGATTTTGTAGATGGAGTCAAAATGCCCTGTCCTGTGTTGTGTGGAAATCCACCTCTCTGCCATACTTTGCCTTGTAATAGCACCCATGCGTGTCTGGCAGGGCTGCGTCAGTGTCGTCGTCCTCTGCATCAGGGATAGCAAGCTCTGAAAGTGGGGACTCCGTTCCCCCACCACTACCAAAACATGTGAAACCCCAAGATCCACCGCCGATCTGTCTCTCACAGAGTTCGCTGCCCTGAGACGAGCGTCGACGCGCGCTGCCAGAGGAGGTTCATCGACGATGTTCTGGCAAAGCAGGAGTGGAATGGAGTGGCGTAGGACCAAGTGATTCCATGGGAGTAGGACCCTGCGATGGAATAGGAGTAGGACAATAGGAAGGAAGAAAAGAGGGAGGTGTAGTCGATGCAAGGCTCTATAGGTAAGGAGTACCTCCCTAACTCCCCCATGGTGTAGTCTGCGGAGAAATGTTGTAGGTCGCAAGCTGATGCGAAGTGTAGCGGTCAAACAAATCCTTCCTCAAATGGAGGTACTGCTCTTGTAAAGAGATAGCCCGTTGTAATTCAGGATCTACGACCGGTGGAGGAACCTGAGAAGGGTAGGTGTAGGATGGCCATGCCTGCAAATAACAAAAGAAAACCTATAGCACTCATAGTTTAGGGTTATCTACGTAGAAACATTCTTTATTTTTTTGCTTGTTCTTACCGACTCAAGACTCGCATCCACTGGAGGCGATGTCCACCCTGGGTGGGAGCCCACCTGAGATGTGAACCAACCAAAAGAAGGGTCAGCTGGCTACTCCTCACTAGTTGGTCTCTCGTCTGACATCTACATTACAAAGAGCAATATAAGATTAAGCTTTCCATCATACTCACTCATCTATAAATAGGTACACAAGTATATTAGCAGACAAGCACGTAGATACATATACATACTAGTAGACCGAAGTAGAGGCTAGTAGTGTCAAAGATCAACTGCACCTCTTTAGATATTATCATAGTCTTAACCGTGGTACAACCAAAGGTTCATTGCGATAATCCATGCATGAGTGGATCAATGACCGCAATGCCACAATTAAAAAAGGACTATACCCAAGAGGAAGTGTCTAACCTTGGGTGCTATGCTCCCGTACTTAGTGCCTACATACATGCATAAACAAATATATATCTACACACATATATGTCATGGTTGTAAATGTAGCCATCATTTTGTGTTGGTTGTACCTAGATTCAACGTCTAAGTAATCAATTGATCGTAACATTACAATTTCGATGTAATGCAATAAGTAATTCCATTTCTCTCAATGAGTCTCTCTCTCTCTCTATCCCTCTCTCTCTCCCCGTCTCAATCGTGCAGTTGAACTACGAAGCGGAAGCTCCATCCCACAGTCATGCATGCGCCTCTATGTAAAGCAAGCACTTCGTTCAACAAAGCATCCTCGCCTTGAAGGTAATCTTGGTGCTGGCTGCTCAGATATCCCTTTGGAGCCCAATTTTCATCTCCTTAACTTCTTTCTCTCTCTCTCCCTCTTTCTCTCTCTCCCTCTCTCTCTCTCTCTCTTTCTCTCCCTCTTTCCCTATCTCCCTCTATTCCTCTCTTTCCCTCTCTCCATTTACTCTCTCTCTCTCTCTCTCTCTCTCTCTCTCTGTTCCTTTCTTTCCCTCTCTCTATTTACTCTCTCTCTCTCTATCTATCTATACTCTCTCTTTCCCTATATATCTATCTCTCTCGTCCTATCTCTCCCTCTTTCTCTCTATCTCTCCCTCTCTCCTTCTCTTTGTCTCTCCCTCCCTCTCTCTCTCTCTCTCTCTCTCTCTCTCTCTCTCTCTCTCTTCCCTCTTTCTCTCTGTCTTTCTCTCTATCCCTCATCCTCTTCAATTCTCTCTCTCTATCTTTCCCTCTTTCCTATCTCTCCCTCTCTTTTTATCTCTCTCTTTCTCCCCCCCCCCTTCTCTCTCTCTCTCTCTCTCTCTCTCTATATATATATATATATATATATATATATATATATATATATATCCCTCCCGCTTTCCTATCTCTCTCCCTCTCTCTCTACCTATTTCTCTTTCTCTCTCTATCCAAACAATCATTTCTCTCTGTCTCTGTTCCCTCCTCTCTATCTCTCCCTCTTTCCCCCCCCCTCTCTCTCTCTCTCTCTCTCTCTCTCTCTCTCTCTCCCTCCCTCTTTCTATCTACTCCCATATCTCTCTATTTCTATCTTTCTCTCTCCCTATCTCCCTCTCTTTCCCTCTTTCCCCTACTCTCTCTCTCTCTCTCTCTCTCTCTCTCTCTCTCTCTCTTTCTCTCTATCCCTCATCCTCTCTATTTCTCTACCTCTCCCTCTTCCTCTCTCTCTCTCTCTCCCTCTCTCCCTCCCTCCCTCTTTCCCGCTTTCCTATCTCTCCCTCCCTATTTCTCCCTCTCCCTCATTCTCTCTATTTCTATCTATCCCTGTATCTCTCTTTCTCTCCCTCTTTTCCTCTATTTCTATCCCTATCCCTCTCTTTACCTCTTTCTCTCTCTTTATATATCTCCCTCTTTCTCTCTCTCTCTATCCCTATCCGTCTCTTTCCCTCTCTCTCTCATTCTCTCTCTCTCTCTCTCTCTCTCTCTCTCTCTCTCTCTCTCTCTCTCTCTCTCTCTCAGTGCAGTCGTTTTTTGACCTAGTAGACAGTAGTCCACTCTTTTTATCATAACTTCTTCATCCGAACTCCGATTTGGGTGATCTATAGCCTCAATCGAAGAGCACGAAGTCCTCTACGCATTGATGTAAAGACAAAAATTTTCAGAGTTATGGAAGGCATTTCTGTAGCAGCATTTCGAAAGTGAACAGGTTCAACAAAATTGATTCTCATCTCCTATTTTACATACAATGTCTTCCGACACTCGCAAGGGTTCTTCTTCTTCAACAAGGTCCACAACCATTGTGGAAAATGATCCAAAATCTCCTAAGTGTGGAGATAGTAACATAACCATCCAACCAACGACATCGGAAACCATGATTATGGCGTACTTGGTATCATTGCAAGAGACCGTAAACAAACAAGGCGAAGACTTACGAGCACTTGCAATGGAGAATGGCACACTAAGGGTACTTGTGGTTGAGAATGAGAATCTCAAGAGGACACTTGAGATGCAAACAACACGTTTGATGCAACTTGAAGAGGAAGTCAAGGAATGTAAACGCTCTCTTGTGGACTTGAATGCTTTGAAGGAGCGGATGAGCAAAGTAGAGCATGACCATGTATTGAAAGAGGAGAAATTTGACACTATGAGCCGGGATGTATGCGACATGAAAAATGTATGCACAAACAAGTCTTGGGCTGATGTATGTGGTAGCAATGTGGTTTCTAATTCCTCACTCATGCAAGCTATGGTTCAAACAAAGAATGTTGAGAATGTGGATGTGGAGGAGTTGAAAGAACGGGAGCGACGCTCCAAGAACATTGTTATTCGTGGAATTCCCGAAGAGAAGTTAGAGACACCTCCTTCTCTTGCCATTGTTATTGAAGATTTCTTCAAAACCCACTTTGGCATGTCCGGAGTTATGGTCTATGGAGCACATAGAGTGGGGAAGCAAGGAGCTCCTCGCTCGAGAGAACGGCCAATTGTATGCACCATGCCGGATGAGACCAAGCGAAACATTATCCTTGATAATAGTTGGATCTATTTGAGGGATACAAAATGTTTTGTATGTGAAGATCGCACTATTAAGCAACAAAATATGCGTCGCAAGGCATATGAGGAAAAGAATAATAAAAACAAGGAGATCTCTCATGAAGAAAATGTGCCCAAGGAGGAGGCAAGTCTCTCAAGCAAATAGGGATGCGTGACCTATGAGACCGAGTTACAATTGAAAATATGCTTTTGGAATTGTAATGGATACCCATGGAATGCGGGGGTTGGCATTGATGAACTAACAAGCAAAGCCGATGTTGTACTTCTTGTTGAAACTTGGGAGCATGATACACAAAGGATTAACGGCTTGGAGGATTACAATGTACATTCATTGATGTGGTCAAAGAATCTCAAGCAACGAAGAGGACAAGGAGGGTTAGCATGTATGGTTAAGAAAGGATTGGAAGATTTTGTATCAATTGTGAAAGATGACAAGTACAAACGTTATGTATGGCTGAAAATTATGACACCAAAAAGAGCACCCATTTTTGTAGCCGGTTGCTAAATTCCTCATCATGATTCTCCTTTTTATGCTTGCATGGATAGAGATCAACCATTTTCTGATTTGGAAGAGGACATTGCTTATTTCAAAGGTGAAGGTGATGTTATTGTATTTGGGGATATGAATGCTCGCACAAAAACATTGCAACATGATACTCAACAATTTGATATGCCATACATTTCAAGGGAGTTGGAGGAAGTTCACTTGTATGATCGTACTTCAATGGATGAGAAAGAGCCGGATCACTATGGAAAGTTACTTTTACACATGTGTAATAGCACGGGTATGCTCATTGCCAATGGTGTATCTTTGTGGAGTGGAACCAATGGATTTACATGTAGAAGACATAATGGGGATAGTGTGATTGACTATATGCTACTCTCTGAAGCCATCATGTATCGCATAAAGAGTTTTTATTTGGTCAATGGATCCCGGAATCCGACCATCGCACCTTATGTATTGACCTTTCATGTGGAGAAGCAACTAAGCATGATAATCTCAGCCAAAGGAAAGAGAAGTTATCAATATGTATGGATTTCAAACGGGCACCAATGTACATTGAAATGGTTGAGCAAAAATTATGGATGACAAAGCTTCAATGTGATGCACCATTGGAAACTAAATGGGAAGCTTTCAAGAAAGCTATTTGTTCTTGTGCGGAAGAATGCTTTTCCATAAAGCATCTCCATGGTATCAACAAAGATAGATCACGTAAAAGGTGGTTTGATAAAGAATGTCAAGATGCTCGAAAGTCCTTGATAAATCTTGATGCAACTATGGACAAAGACAACTATCAAAGTCATTTTCATACATACAAGGCATTGATTCAAAAGAAGAGAAGAAGATGGGAAGTAAAGCAACAAGAATTTCAAGTCCAAGAAAAGGCACATGCATGTGGAAGATTTTGGAGAAACTTGAGAGGCAAGCGGGTTGAGAATTTTGGTAACTTGAGTCTAGTGGATATGTACACACATTGTAGGCAATTATATGAGCAAGAAAATACTGAAAAAATGCCATTTTATGGTTCACTCCCATGTATGCCGTCTTTTTTTAATATTGAGGATGTATGCGGTGGGCTTGAAAAGTTGGCCACTCGCAAAGCGGGAGATCTTCAAGGTATCAAGCGGGAGATGATCAAATGGACGGGAGATTTTACCCATGAGTGGATGTGTGATATGTTCAACCTTGCACTTCAACATGGTATGCCTTATGATTGGAGTACTAATTGGGTTAAACCTTTGCATAAAGGAGGGGATGTAAAGAATGTAAGCAACTACCGGACTATAATGATTGGGTCTCTTATGGCAAAGTTGTTTGGGTGCATAATGGAGATGAAATTGAGTGATTGGGCTGAAGAGAATGACAAGCGTGCAAAGGAACAAGCGGGTTTTCGTCGATGCCATAGCACCATTGATCATCTTATCACTCTTCGTGTTCTCATGGAGGAAAGTCGATTGAAAGGCAATCGATTGTATTGTTGTTTTGTGGACTTTAAGAAAGCCTTTGATATGATTCCACGTAACAATTTGTGGAGAAGGATGGAAGAACTCCAAGTGCCAAGTGAGTTTATGCTTGCGGTTTCTCAAATCTATGAGAAGGTGATTTGTCAATTGCGCATGGGAAGAGAAATTTCAGAAATTTTTGTAAGCACTATTGGGGTTAAACAAGGATGTCCATTGTCACCAACTCTCTTTGGTCTATGCATCGATCAATTGGAACAAATGGTACTTGACTTTATGCAAGAAGAAGGCATTGAAGAGGTCACTATTTGCAATGCGGTAATCATGCTATTGTTGTATGCGGATGATGTAGTGCTTCTAGCACACACTTTAGAAGATGCACAAAAGCTTATGGTTGTCCTTGAGAACTTTTGCTTGCATAGTGGGCTGATTGTAAATGAATCCAAAAAAAAGGTTAAGCTTGTGAAAACCAACCATAAGGAGAAGCCACGCATTGTCTACAACAACGAGACACTTGAAGTTGTTGAGAGCTTTAAGTACCTTGGCCTTGAGGTTCCATCCAATCACAAGTGGCATGAATGTGCTATGCGTCGTTTGGAAGCGGGAAAGAGAGCATATTATGCATTTGAGAACATGTGTAATGCGGGAAACATCAAGTGTTGGGTTCTCAAGAAGTATCTTTTTGATGCATTGGTAACACCGGTTCTTCTTTACGGAGTTGAAGTGTGGGGCGGGAGCATCTCAAAGTCTACTTGGAAAGAGTTTGAGAATGTCCAAAAGCGTTCTCTTACAAACTTTCTCCAAGTTAAGACACAAACACCATATATGCTCCTACTTCTTGAGTCGGGATCTCTTCCAATTGAGGTTATGGGCATGGAAAGGGTTGTGGAGTACATGATAAAGATGCGTCAAAACCCCTCACATCGACTTCCTACAATTGCATGGGAAGCAAGCAAAAAAGTTCAAAAGACGCATAAAAGCAAGATCTTGAGCACGGGATGGATACAAGACATAAAGAAGTGGTTTGGGAGATGGGATGCATTACACTTGCTACATGATGCTTCAATTGACTCTCAAGTGAATGAAGCTTTTCTACAATGCCAATGTATTACGGCTTGGGAGAAATCCGGTGGGTCACGCTTCATACATTACACCACCTATATTGCCCCCAACTACAAAACCATGTTCTTCGCTGAGAGAGGAAACCGTACTCACACTTACTTGCTTGAGCCTATTCCCTTGTCCGCGATACGCACTATCGCAGCAATTCGGCTTAGCTCCCATTTCCTTCGATGCGAGATAGGGCGTTGGGACAATGGAGAAGAGTCAAATCGATTGTGCACATTATGCTCACTGCAAGTTCGAGAGTCTGAGTACCACACACTACTAGAGTGCTCAGCTTTTGATCACATCCGAACTTGCTTCTCTCACATTTTCAGCCATAACTTAGACCTACACACTTTCCTCTCCCAGCCAAAGTGTGGGCTCTCCATTGCGACTCTCATCACTACAATTTTGGAGCATCGAGAGTCACTCATCAGCCATACACATACTACATCACATGTAACTTTGGTCCCATAGGTCATATTTGACCTCCGAGGACGATAATTAAATCTATCTATCTATCTATCTATCTCTCTCTCTCTCTCTCTCTCTCCCCCCCCCCCCCCCCCCCCGTGTATATCCCTCTTATTAATTCTCTCCCTCTTTCTCTCATTCTCTCTTGATATATATCTCTCCATTTATCTCCCTCTCATTAATTATCTATCTCCATTTATCTTCCTCTCTTTAAATTTATCTCTCTCTCTCTCTAACCTTCTATCCAAACAATCATTTTCAAACGTGCGTAAAAATCAATCATTTTCAAAGGTGCCTAGCAAAGCAACTATTTCAAACAAGCCATGCAAAGAAACCATTTCCCAATGAATGAGGTATATTATGCATTCTTTATTTATTTTTATCTTTTTTGGATTTATGTGTGTGCGTGTGTGTGTATTAGAAAACAAAAGGAAAAGAGGGGGGATGTTCTTTTGTGTTTACCTCTTTCTTTGTAGAGCCGTTGAGCTTCCAAAGACAATGGCGGAATATCCCCTTCGCCGAAACTTGGGAAGCTTGGAGAAGGAGAGAGGGGGAAGGGAGAGGTAGTTGGGGGGGGGGGGGAGGCTTGGAGAAGGAGAGAGAGGGAAGGGAGAGGGGGGGTGGGGGAGGGGAGGGGGGGAATCTTGGGAGCGATAGCGGAGAGCAAGAATGAAAAGTATGCTGCAAAAACGCGGTATACTCTGATTTTTACCTATTTTAGGCGCCAGTTATTACCGCGGATATTATCACGCCCATTACCGCGTTAATTACCACCTCTATTACCGCGGTCAGTCATTTCAAATGAGTGCATGCGAATCCAAGTTTGCAGGGGGGGAGGTACAAACCACCTCCTCTACCCTTAGCTATACATTATTTCATTTTTTTGCCTTTTGAGTTTTTTAATGAAGATTTTTTATTTTTTATGGATACTTTATTTTGTAGTATTTTTAAATGTTTACTAATTGTATTTTTTAAATTCTCTTTTAGTTTATTTTTTTTTAACACTCATTGTTATTTATTCCCTTTGACTTTAACTATATGTAATTTTTCTAATGGAATTAAGTGCTTTTATTATTATTTATTTTTTATGACACATGACTAAATAAACAACATTTCGCGTGTGCAGGACATCGACTCGGATGATCATAGTCCCCCTGGAGGCCTAGAGCGAGATCGTTGGCTTAAGGAAAAACTGCCTTGGCCTTGGGCCAAGTGCAAAAGGGCAATCCCTCGATTGAGGAGCATTGCTTTGGACCACATAGAGAATGAAGGGCTTTGGAATCCTCGAAAAAGCGCTCGGAGAGATCATAGCGCGACTCACCCATCCCTTGAGGAGGTGCCCTATTGGTCTATGTTCGGTGGTGGTGCACCGGCGCGCAAGGCCGAACGATAGAGGCAAGAGCGACTCTGCAATTTGGGTGCACCGCATGGTGATCCTCGCGTAGGCTCTACGTCAAAAACTCCTATGGCGTCTTCGTCGCACTTTGAGGCAGACTATGAGCACATGTTTGACATGTGTGATGAGTTACTAGCTCATGAGTGCAACGTGTGCGAGGAGGATTGTCAGCCCTACACTAAATGGGCTATCGAAACAGAGGATAGATTGATGACGAATGCCTCAATACCTCTTTACGAAGGTGCACGGTACTTGATGCTTCGAGCATCATTAGAAGTCCTCAACTTGCAAGAAACATTCAGTTGGAGTAATGCAAGTGTCGATGCACTACTTCTGTAAGTATGGAATGTGGATTTTCAATACTCTCTCCGTCTCTCTTTATGGTGTCGTCTTCTAGGAATTATACTAATACGCATGTTTCTTGTAGTTTGATAAGAAAAATGTTACCAGAGGATCACCACATGTCTCTAGATCATCGACGAGCTAGATCGTATGTCACTGCACTTGGAATGGAATATGAGCGCATCCATGCGTGCGTCAACCATTGCATGCTATACCACAATGAGCATGCACATGCTACCTCATGTCCTGTGTGCAGGGAAGCATGATACAAGATAGGAGCGAGTCAAGCACACCTGCTCCGCAAGTTATTGAGACATTTTTCATTAATTCCTCCCATCCAACACATGTTTTAAAGCAGTGCTACCATGGAGCTTCTCGCGTGGCACGCGAACCATCGCTCAAATGATGGAATGCTGTGTGTCCTTGTCGATTCACCTGCATGGAGGCACATCAAAACTTAATTGCTAGAGTTTGGTTTGGAGCTTCGACACATGAGGCTTGGGTTAGCAAGTGATGGTGTCAACCCCTTCAGCACTAAGTCTACTTCATGGAGCACTTGGCATGTGGTGATCGTCAACTACAAATATTCCACCATGGGAGACAATTAAGAAGGGCAATATACTTCTTTCCTTACTTGTGCCGGGGAAGTACAAATTAAGTGCCAAATATTGACATTTACCTTGAGCCCCTCATCGAGGAGTTGGAGTGTTGAGCTTATATGTGAAGCTACTCAATATATGGCTTCTCTATATATTGCACCCAAGTCCCCTCTATATACATATCATCTCATGTGTGCAGTAACAGTTCGCAGATGCACCAAAATCCATGTGGTCTATAACTTTGCAGAAGATTGTTTTTCCAAATTCTCCACCGATTTTGAGTTATCGTTGGCGGACTGCGTACATATCTGAAAAGAAACTTTTGTTTTTTATTTTTTATTTTTCTCCTAATTGAGAACAATTTTGCAGAAACAGCCCGCGGAGGCACTAAAATTGATGTGGTCTATAACTTTGCAGAAGAAAGTTTTTTTCAAATTTTGCACTGATTTTGAGTTATCGTTTGCGAACTACGTATATGCCTGAAAAGCAACTTTTAGTTTTTTGTTTTTTGAGTTTTCTCCTAATTGAAAACGATTTTGCAAAAACTATTCGTTTGAGCCATCAGAATCGATGTGGTGTACAACTTTGTAGAAGAAACTTTCTCTAAATTCTGCACCGATTTTGGGTTATCGTTCTCGGACTGCGAATATGTTTGAAAAGAAAATTTTATTTTTTGCTTTTGATTTTCCACATAATTGAAAACTTCTCAATTATGTTTTCTCTTCATCAATCATATATTTGTTATTGACGTAACTTTGCTGCAGAAGCCAGTTACATATCGTTCCAATTCAGTCGAGCCATTGATGATCGTCCAAATTCTATCGAGCTACTCTTGGTACATGGTCTTTTGTTATATGATATACTCGTTCATTGATTCTCATATAATTATTCTTCTAGAGATATATTTTACGTCGTTTTATTGATAATCTCTCGTTGATACCATAGTGATTTTGATCTTACCATGATGATGTTTTGTTAGTACTTTGGTCATGGTGATTTTCGTTGATACCATGATGATATTTCGTTGATACCATGGTTATTCTCAGTGATTCCATGATGATATTTCGTTGATTCCATGGCTATTCTTGGTGATACCATGATGTTGTTTCGGTGATACCATGGCTATTTTCGGTGACACCATGATGTTGTTTCGTTGATACCATGGTTATTCTTGATGATACCATGATGTTGTTTCATTGATACCATGGTTATTCTCGGTGATACCATGATGTTGTTTTGTTGTTACCATGATTATTCGCGGTTCCATAATGTTGTTTCGTTGATACAATGATTATTTTCGGTGATATCATGATGTTGTTTTGTTGATACCATGGTTATTGTCGGTGATACAATGATGTTGTTTTGTTGACACTACAAGAGGCTCTTCATATTAGCGACGCTCACACAGCGACGCTCCAAAAAAAATTCCCGGCGTCGCTATGAGCGTCGCTATAAGCGTCGCAAATTTCTTTGTAAATTTGCGACGCTCATAGCGACGCTTATAGCGATGCTCATAGCGACGCCGGCTGGGGTAAAAAAATAACCGAGCGCGCCCAAAAACTCAGATCTGAGATCTGAGTTTTTCGGCGCCCTCAAGCAAGGAGCAGGTAACGCTCTCCCTCACTCTCTCTCTCTCTCTCTCTCTCTCTCTCTCTCTCTTTTTCTTCTCCACACACACACACACACACACACACATGAGGAGAGGAAGGAGAGCCAGGTATGCTCCTTCCCTCTCCTCATTCTCATGTTCCCTTCCCCTCTTTCTCTCTCCCTCTCTCTCTCTCTCACACACACACATAGTGTTAGAGAGAGAGAGAGAGAGAGAGAGAGAGTACAAACAAAAACAAAAACGCACACACACAAACATAAACAAAGAATGCACACACACATTGAGAGAGAAAAAGAGAGAGAGAGCATGCATAAACAAAAAACGCACGCATTGAGAGAGGAAAAGAGAGAGAGAACATGCATAAACAAAAAACGCACACATTGAGAGAGGAAAAGAGAGAGAAAACATGCATACGATCCAAAAAAACGCACACACATTGAGAGAGAAAGAGAGAGAAACTAATTAACGTCGTAGGAAACTAATTAAAATTAAAAGACCTAAAGATCTAGCCGACGAGGAGTTGAACTCAAGACCTATTATTCAAGAGGGAAATGGCATAATCAATCTATCATACTTGGCATGGGTGATAGAAAGGTTATACCATTTATCTCTTTTTATTGGCACACACATCCACACACGCGCACACACACAAGAAGAAGAGAGTTATAACGTCGTAGGAAACTATCTTAAAAGACGTTAAAGATTAGGTTATATGTAGACTTACATTAAATTAGATTAGATTTACGTTTATTTAAGCTAGATTTAGATTTACGATATATTAGATTAGATTTAGGTCTCCATAGACTGCGATGCCTGCATGAAGCGGGTGAAGAAAGCCCTCAATGGAATATACGGTATTGCTGCCTTCACTCATGGTGGGCTCCGTCGATCCAAAAGTACTGGTGAAATGTCTTCAGAAGATAGGGAAGAAGGTGGATCTTCAGGGCGGCAAGAGTCACTACATCCCCGACACAATGACCATCTAGACAACCTTTAGTCATTAGACTTACGTTAAATTAGATTTAGCTTTATTTTTAGTTAGATTTACGTTTATTTAGATTTACGCCTATTTACGTTAGATCGAGTCCACGCAATAATTACTTACGGTTTAGGGTTTAGAGTTAGACGAACAGTGAAAAGATCTACTGTGAAAAGATGTTAAGATGAAGTGAAGTGCTACAGCTAGAGAAGAGGCAAAGGGGTTTTGTCCACTACATGCAGTATCATGTAGACGTGCGTGTGTAGATTTCTTGTACCCACAAATATAGGTATTGACCAATAAAGACGAGATTATAACCCGGTGGTTCTGATCTCCGTGCACCTCTAGACCGAGGTGTGCGGGGATTGGACATGACTAGAGAATGTGAGGTAAAGAGAGAGAGAGAGAGAGAGAGAGAGAGAGAGAGAGAGATAAGACGAAGAATGCCAATAGAATATTAAATTTGTTGTCCAGGTTATAAGTTTTTTATCCTCATTATGAGTAGCGACGAGGATGTGGGACCGTCCAACCGAAACACCTATCTCTCAACGAGGGTCTTATGTCCTTGTAATCAATGCAAGCATGTTGTGCGACGGACAAGACGTGTTTCTTTGCAGCACGTTCGCGAATTTGGCGAGTTCGATCCATCTATTATAGATCGAGTTGTTGCCAATTATAACTCGTCGGACTTTGACGCTGGCCAACAAGCAGCAATCTTGCAACCCAATAGACGTGTTCGCAGGCGCTTTGGTCAAGCAGCATATGTGAGGCCACAAGATGTGGCCTCTGACAGCTCGGGGGATGATCATGCAGAGCACATTCCCAACGAGGCAATGTTTGAGCCCGAGATTGATGAAATGATCGAGACGATCATGGATTCAGAAAGGCTTATCTATGATGATATGAAAAGTGAAGCCGATACGCCATTGTATAATGGAGCACGTATGTCTAGATTGAAAGCACTCCTGGTTCTTCTCAACATGCAGGCAAAGTTTGGATGGAGTGACACTAGCGTCACAGCGCTTTTCAGGTGATCTATTACAATTAGTTTACTAAAATAGAACTCTAAATGTATAATGATCTGATAGATTTTTACACGACTGTATCATATTTTTATGTTGTGTAGATTGCTGAAAGAGCACATACTACCAGTTGACAATGTGATGCCAGATTCCCGAGATGAATCAAGAAAGATTTTGCGAAACTTGGGGATGGATTACAATTCTAGCCACGCTTGTCGTAATGACTGCATTCTTTTCAGAGGGGAATACATAGACATGGAGAAGTGTCCGAAATGTGATTCCGAAAGATATCGAGTAGATCTCCACGGGACAAAAATTCCAGAAAAGGTTTTGCGACATTTCCCTCTTCTTCCTCGCATCAAGCATTTCTTCGAATGTAAGTCCATGGCCGCCCTAGCATCATGGCATGAGGAGAATAAATCTTCGGATGGTGTGCTACGAATTCCTGCAGATTGCGTAGCCTGGAAACATATAGATGGAACATGGTCGGATTTTGCCAGGGAAGCTCGAAATTTGCGCTTAGGCCTGGCTATGGATGGCGTAAATCCATTTGGTCAAAGATCTACATCTTACAGTGTATGGCCCGTTGTCATCGTCAACTACAACATTCCCCCGTGGTTGACTACGAAGAAGGGGCACCTATGGCTAAGCTTGATTGTGCCAGGGCGATATAAAGTGGGGAATATGGATGTGTATCTTCGTCCACTATTGGAAGAGCTACAACAATTGTGGATTGGCATAGAGGTGGTGGATATGAGCCGACACACAGGACGACGGAATGCTTTGATCAGAGGCATTCTAATGTGGACCATGCATGACTATCCCGGGCTAACAGAATGCTCAGGTGATCTATTGACAGTGCTCACTCAGACACTGTAAATCTTGTTTTTTCCCATAGTTGATCTATTATCATGTGTATACATGCAGGGCTTCAAACAAGCGGATACAGAGCATGTGTCACATGTGGACCTAGACTGAATGCACGTAGGGCACCCTCACTGAAGAAGCAAATCTACGAAGGTCATCAAGCGTATCTTCCAGAGAATCATGTGTTACGCGACGGCTTTTTGGGAAGAGAGCCACCAAGGATGTCTGCACAAGCATGGTTAGAGCAGAAGGAGATGTGCGATGACGGATTGCCTCCAGGGATGAAGAGACTATCTCTATGGTACGAGTTACCATACTGGCCCCGACTCATGATCAATCACTTGCTCGATCCAATGCACATATTCAAGAATGTGGGTAATCTACTATGGGACCATTTGACCGGCAAGAAAGATACTTTGGGAGCCAGAGTTGAATGTGGATCGTATGGAGCAATATTGGCCGCAAACAGCGTCTGATGGATCGGTAAAACTCCCTAAAGCACCATGGATTTTCACAGGAGCCCAAGAACGCAAAGTAAAAGAGACCATTCGATCTTTGCGGACCCCCACTGGCGTAATGCACACGCTCTGAACGTGTTTTACTAAAGAAGGAAAGCTTACCGGTTTGAAGTCACACGATTGGCATAAAATGTGTCAGGTACGGTCATAGTGGACTTTAATATCATTGCATAAAATGTGGACTTTAATATCATTGCTGCACATACTTTACAGTTTATTTTACCGGTTGCCATTGAGGGATGTTTGTCTCTCGACATACGTAACACAATCTACAAACTTGCAAAGCTGGTGCAATGGATCTCACAAAAGGAGATCAACGTAGACTCCATACCATTCGCCAAACTAAATGCTGCGGAGCTTGTGTGCATGTTTGAGAAACATTTTTCTACTACAATGTTAACCATTCAGGTGCATCTCCTTGTTCACATAGTTGATGAGGTGGAAATAGCTGGCACAGTTCATTCCACATGGATGTTCTTCTTAGAGCGTTTCATGAAAACGCTTAAGGGATATGTGCGTCAAAAGGCACGTCCGGAGGGTAGCATGGCAGAAGGTTGGTTGGTATCAGAGTCCCTAGTGTACATTGGAGAGTGGCTAGACGGATTTGATAAATCCCGGGACACGCTATGGCGAACCATAGATGATGAGCGCATATCTGGGATTGTCATGTGCAATCTCGGTGTTGAGAAGAAGATGACGGAAGATCTAGAGGCTAAAATCAACCGATTTTGCATGCTTCACAATCCAGTGATGCAAAAGTGGATTTCACAATATGAGGATGCAAAGCAAGAGCGACAAAGGGCACGAATCGAGTGGAGATGGGGAAGACGACCACCGATGCACTATCCAGCGGTTCTGGAGAGCCTACCAACCTTCATGAGCTTAAGATGGTTGCACAACCAATTGAAAAGCGCACAACAATGCGGTGACGAAGTGACTGAAGAAGAGTGGGAGTACTCTCGGGGTTGCGCGACCAAGGTAAGTTTGCAATGTACGACTAGTAAGTGACTTTATTTATAAACGTTTGAACGGCCACTCATAACCTTTGTTCGTTGTAGTATAAGTCATACACAGCAGCATGGTGTAAAGGTCGACATTTTAGGATGGAACGAATCGACAAAAAGCGTTTTACTCAAGATTGTGGAATCATGGCAAAATTTGAACAGTCTAGTCGACGACGTTCCTCTGATGCAGATCCTGTGGTGGCGGAACTCACTTACTTCGGCACGTTGCAAGAGATTTTGAGGATCGATTACAGAGGATTTTTTGTCGACTTGTTCGACGTGCAATGGTTCAAGATAATCATGGAGGGTCGCAACGCTACTGTGCATAGAGGAGAGTCTGGTTTTCTTGAGGTGGATTCTACTAAGAAATGGACTGACCTAAGAGACACTTTCGTACTACCCGAGCATTGTGAACAAGTAAGCATGTAAATAGTTAACATCCCCCTTTTACAAGTTATGTGCTTGAAAGCTCTCATGTAAGTTATGTGGCTCTTGCAGGTAATATTTCATCCTACAAAGTCTACATCAAACTGGTGGTACGTCATAGAGGTAGCCCCTCGTAGTGCAAGGACGTATGAAGGCTACCATGTGCCAATCACAACGACATCAATGGAGGAGATCAGAGAAGATGCTCAATCAGAAGCCGCTGCGGTGGTGCCAGACGAGCATCAAGATGCTACTACTCTATATGGGGTGCATGCAGAGGAGCTACAAAATGAAACAGAGGATATGTGTTTAAACGGAGAGCTCTATATAGATATAGGAAGTTATGCTGAGTTATGCGAGGATGAGAGAGAGATCTCTTAAAGCCACAAATATTGTATTTGAACAATTTTGCTCCGTGTTGTAAAAGCTCTGGCTCTCTAAGTACCTTCCATGGTGTATAACGCTCTTTTCTACTTGCGCTCACATCTTTTGATTGAAAATTCTGAGTTTTTGACTTGCCTCTTCTATCACTCGATTCATTGCGTCATTGTATTTATATGCGTCATTACGTCATTGTATTTAATGGTTTTTGCGTCATTGTCTACTCTATTCATTCAATATTAAGTTTAAATATTCGTGTGTTTAATGCAGGTATGGATGATGAGGAGTTTCTTTCTTCTTTGTCACCGCAGCAGAGACAGTGGTACGTGGAGCGTCATCGCTCTGGCGCATCATCGCGCGTTCCTACTCCATCCGCATCTCCCTCTCTTTCGGAGCATTCGGCGCGCTCCAAAGCTTCGGCGTCGATGAGACGAGCTTCACACTCGTCTAGACACCGGCGCTCTAGTGGTGGCAGTGGCGGTTGTTGTGGGGATTCCGCCACCGATGCCTCCACACCGCCTCGTGTTCGACGAGGCTCTTTACCCTCCCCTTCTTTGACCGCCCCCACACCAGCCACAGCATCGCCATCTACGCCAGGTTTTGCATGGCTGAGTGTTCCTAGAAGCTACACACCTCTACCTACTCCGCCAGGAGCCACCCCACTCGACACTCCTCGCTTCGGGGCCCAGACGCCGGTGGAGACACCTGACGTCCGTACCCCCATCGACACGCCGCTAGAGACCCCTACCGGGACACCCAGGTTCACGCGTCACCGGCCAGAGGGCTTGCCTTACTCCGTCGACATCAGCGGCGGCATCATCATGGATGATGACGGCAAGAAGGTGATCTCGCGCATGCGTGGTCTTTGCTCTCAGCTGTTTAGACACTACATACTAAACAAATGGAGTGAAGTACCAAGTGATTTAAAAAACACAGTCATTAGCATACTTCATGATGAGTTTCCCGTTCCAACACGGGATCAGCGCTTCAATGAAGACCTGTTGAAGATTCGAATGCGCGAATACTGCAAACACAAGCGTTCCGAAGTGCAAAAAGCAATCAAGAATGGGTGGAACAGGCCAGACTGGCTGGCCAAAGAAGATTGGAAGAATGCGAAGAAAGCAGCGCGCGAGAATCCCGACAAGTGGAAGCAACAAAAGGATGCAGCCAGAGCGCGAGTAGAGGCAGGGAGCTCGCGCCACTTGGGGAGCGGTGGATGGGCATTATTTGAGGCCGATTTTGTAAGTGTTTTCGCATTGCTCTTTATGTTTGATAGTTTAGGGTTTATGAGTTTTTTAATTCTAACATAATGAAATCTTTGTATGTTTTGACAGTGGTCGATGACAGGACGTGATCCCACACCATACGAGCGCAAGTATGCAGGCAGGAAGGGCTTAAATGCCCTGATGGACATTCTCAGTTCTCGCGGCGGCATGGTTAGTATTAGGGTTTACTCTTTTTTATTTTTTGTATTGTTTTATAAATGTCGTTATATGTTTATACTTACTAAAAGCTGTCTTATTGTCTTTTTTTGCAGAATCCGACAGATACGCCGCTTGGACGCGATGAGACGTCTGACTAGACGACGTCAGTTTAGCCATAGCTAGATAGCATTAGTTTAGGGTTTCTCATAGCTTATGTATCATGTATATTATTACATTTGTCACCGCAGTTCCTTTTGCCAATCAATTCTTTATGCCTATGATGTTGTACAATTGTCATTATTACATTTGCCAATCAATTCATTTTGCCTATGATGTGTACAATTGTCAATTTTGCAAACAATGCGTCTTGTGGGTGACTATTTTGGGTCTATTATCTATCCTTGCACTTTTTTTAAAAAGTGAATCAAGTACAATATGGTTGATGGGTGGCAGGGCATTCAATGTCCTGCCACCAAAAAAAAATTCTCTCGGGCGTCGCTATAAGCGTCGCTATTTATGGCTCTGTAGCGTCGCTATGAGCGTCGCTATAGTCTTCTGTGTAACCGTCGCTATATGCGTCGCTATGAGCGTCGCTATA
Source organism: Adiantum capillus-veneris (assembly GCF_014529385.1). Classification (NCBI taxonomy): domain Eukaryota; kingdom Viridiplantae; phylum Streptophyta; class Polypodiopsida; order Polypodiales; family Pteridaceae; genus Adiantum; species Adiantum capillus-veneris. The sequence continues at coordinate 30,123,864 of NC_140937.1, read as the reverse complement.
AGCGTCTCTATGAATGTCGCTATATAGCGACGCCTATAGCGATGCAGATAGCGACGCTCTCGTAGCGACACTCGTAGCGACGGTTTTAGCGACGCCGGGGGTTATAAAAACCCAGTGTATTTCCGTTACTAATAGCGTCACAAGAGCACACAATCTCTTGTAGTGTGATACAATGATTATTCTATGATGCTTTTCGTTGATACCATGATGATTTATTCATTTTTATTGATACAATGATAATATTTTGTTAATACTTTGACGATACTCATTGATGTCACTATGTTGATAGATATCGTTTTATGTACTATATACGCATGCCATTTGCATCACGCAATCACGCATCTTGTACTTTTATGTTCATACTTTATGTACCATATGCCGTCGTGCGTATATATGTCGTCAAAAGAGTGACGTCACGAACCATCTCTTATGGCATTTTGAACGTAATTATTTCACTAACGATGACAATAAAATATTTATGAAGACATGTTTGGTGATGCCATATTGATGACAAACTATACAACAGATTCATGAAGACACTTCTGATTACGAGCTAATCGATAACCTTTACACCTCTTTATTGAACCTTTATATTCATTATTGTATTTGATAGGATAGGAGTAATATAAATCCTCATAAAACATTCATTGTAAAAGGAGTGATGTAGCTCCTCATAAAATATTCATTGTAAAAGGAGTGATGTAGCTCCTCATGAACATTTGTATGCGCGTTTTTCCTTTGATCCCCCCAGGGTTTTTTTCAGCACATTTAGGGACCCTTATTTGAGTGGGGGTGTTGAGCTTATATGTGAAGCTACTCAATATATGGCACCCAGGTCGCCTCTATATATACATCATCCCATGTGCGTATTCTACACACTTTGGGGTTCTATTTTTATGCTCTCTCTTTCTCTCTCAACATGGAGGATTTATGGAGAGACATTCCTGTTGTCCATGTCTCACTTGCAAAGAGGGGGAGAGAGGCCATTGTGAGGGGAATCCTTATGTGGACTATGCACGACTATCTTGGGCTTGGAGAGATTTCTGGTAACCCCCCTTTCCTCTATCTCTCTTTCCCTCTCTCCCTTCAGTTCACTTTAGTTCAGTCATCTCTCTAACCATGTGATATGTATGCACAATGCATGTTCTAATTGCGGGCCATCGTTGGTGACGGAGAGGCCCCATTCCTTGCGCAGGTAATCTATCCAAACAACCATTGTTTCTTACCCCAAGGACATACCAAGCACAAGGCTTCAACAAATGGGGAGACTCCTCTAAAGCTCACCATGGTAGATTGGGCAAGCATTTGGGAAGAATACCACAACAACAATCTGGCTCCGTGTCCTCCACCAAAAGGTATGTCAAGGTATTCCTTATTTTTAAGGCTTCCATATTGGAAGGACTTAAAACTAAAACACCTGTAGGATCCCATGCACATATTCAAAAATGTAGCCCAAACACTATGGGACCACATTATTGGCAAGAGGGACTCTTTGGGTGCGAGGGAGGATTTGAGGCTTTTAAAAGGTCTCCCTACCTCTGCTACTCCACGGTGTTCCCCAAATGGAAAAATTATGCTTCCTAAATAACCATGGATGCTAGCAAAAGAATAATTAGACAAGGTGAAGGGTACCATTGCTTAGATTCACACACCAACAAGATACATGAGATCGCTAAAGGGAACTTTCACAAAAGCGAAGAAGGGTGGAAGCGTTCAATTGTGTGGGTTGAAGTCCCATGATTGGCACAAGATGATTCAAGTAATCTTCATACTCCCTATTCTATCTATAGTTTACGTGTATGACTATCACTCACTCTCACTTTCCCTAATTTACATTGTAGTTCATTCTGCCGGTGAGTATGTGTATATGTCGAGACAAGAAAGTGAGGGACGCTATTTCCAAACTAGGAGAGCTAGTATGGTACACCACAAGACTCCACTCAGCTACACCTTTTTTATGTACACAATAATTTCAACTAGCACTTAGTGTATCCTTGTGTGTTTTCTTGCAGATTTGTGAGCTCCAAGGAAAATCAAAATAGATGCTATCCTTGCCGCTCAAACACTTGCAACAGAAACTATGTGTGCCATTGAAGATGCATTTCCTCGATCGGTCCTTCTTAGTCAAAATTCACCTCTTGTTTCACGTGGTGGAGGAGATCACTATATGTGGAGTAGTGCACGCATGATGGATGTTCTTCTTAAAGAGGTTTTTAAAGACTCTCAAAGATTTTGTGCTGCTACGGTCTCAAATAGAGGCATGTATGGCCGAAGGGTGGATTGTTCAAGAGGAATTTGCTTACATATCAGAGCATTTGGCACAATTTGATCCTTCAATGCCTCGCATGTGGTCAGACGAGGAAGATGCAAGGTTGACTTCACACTTGCCAAGTGGAAAGGAGAAACTGCTTATCATGGGTATGAATCTATCCCGAATGGTCGATAACTTTTGCATTCTCAATGCAAAGATTATGACCAAGTGGATGGACTTGTGGACAGTGGAAAAGGCAAGGCATTTGCAAGAGAGGGAAGCATGGACACAAGCACATGGAGGAAGAAGGGCACCCCAGTGCCTAGACAACTTGCATGTTTCCCCGATCTCATTAGTGCAGAGTGGATTCATGAAAGAATGACCGAGGCAAAAGCACACGGAGAAGACATCACCAGCAAAGAATGGGAGTATGCACAAGGCTACGTACCAAAGGTAGAGTACTCATATACCTAAACTATCTTGTGACGATATTTCTTGAAATTATCTTTAATATGTATTTGATAAATTAATATATTTTTCTATTTTTTAGTGACTTTCCATTAGCTCTATGTGGTCAAAGGGTCGTCACTTTCATACGTGCCACATTGACGAGCGTAGAGCCACCATCGATTGTGCTGTTATGGGCAACTTTGACATAGACAGTGATGAAGCTAGGTACTGTGAAACTATTGAAAGGATACTAAAGGTTAATTTTAGAACCTTTCATACCTTCATATTTGAGTGCAAGTGGTTTGCAAATGTGTCTAGACGACATGAGAATGGCCTCTACGTGGTGGAGTCTAGTGTGCATCACAGAAGGAGGTATGACAATTTAGTTTTACAGCGCAATTGTGAGCAGGTGAGTGACCTGTACCTTTTTTATTCCTATTTGCTTCTAGCGTTAGTTATACCAATGTTACTCACTTTGAGATTCTATTTTATGGTCATCTATATCCCAACAATCCACCAACCAAAACTTTGGTTCGTAATTCCCGTAACACCTCGGGGGAGAACCATTTTTTCCACTAATGAAGTGGAGACTATCTTTGACCCTCTTCCACCTCCGACTTTGATTGAGGTGGAAACATAGGAGAGGGAGGTTGATGAATCAAGTCCTGCGGCAACAAGTCTTAGCGAGGATCATTGTCATGATCATGAAGATGATGAGATGGAGGATGACGAACTCGAAGATGATGAAGGCAATGCATCCACAAACAACAATTCCGTTTCTCTCTTTATTGATTTAGGAGCCATGGGCTTAGAATTGGATGATGCTTCATGTAGAGATATTTTGGAAGATGATTCATAAACATTTTGCAGTTATGAAGTTTTTTGTTCGTGTAATCCATTCATCTCTCTCTCCCCCCTCTTCCTCTCTTTAGATTTGAGAATATTCTCAATTATGTTAATCATTTGACAATGCTTATTTTAGTTGTAACCAAGTGTAATCGTATATCTCCTGCCTCCTTCTCCCCCCTCCCCCCCCCCTCTCTCTCTCTCTCTCTCTCTCTCTCTCTTTCTCTCTCTTTCTTTCTCTTCTTTTTAAATTTGAACATTTTATACGGAGGGAAAGACCAAAATTTCAAGGGGGGGGGGGGGGGGGGGGGGCGGGGGGGGGGAGGGGTTAAGCTATAATTTGAAAGTTTAGGTGCTAAATTTGGCTGTCGGATATAACAACGGTAATATGCACGGTAATAACAACGATAATAAAAACGGTAATAACAATGGAAACAGTCGCGGTAGTTTTTATAACACAAAAAAAACCTGGACCTCCTCTCTCTTGTTTCTCTACTTGAATTTGCACCTTCTCTCTACAAAACGTGATAAATCAGCATGGTAAACACTTGGAGATTTTCATAGTGGATCTAGTAGTGCTAGCATGAGGCTATCAAGGACTAAAGAAAACATACATGTGGTGTAGAATATGGCCTTGAGGGTGGGTAGCCCTACGGATGTTCCTCCTCTTGCGGAGCCAGTTATTGAAAAGCAAATGCAAGTATAGGAATGTATAGATGGAGGAGCCCATGTTTGTGTCATGACTGAAGTAGCTAGGAGTAATGTAGTTGCTAAAATGGTGGCTAAGCCAAATGTATACATCAACCATGCCAAGGCGAGGTGCTTAGGTGTGGCTCAGAACGTGAGGGTGAAAGTAATGGGAAAAGAGTGTGTGGTTGATTTTTTTATGATGAAGGAATGTGAAAATGCCTACACTATTATCCTGGGTACTCCGTGGGTGTTGGCAATAGGGGTTAGGCAGGATTGGGAGAGCTAGTTGTTTATGTTGCCTGATAAAAAGAAGGAAAGACAGTTGGTGCTAGATTTGAAGACTAGAGAGAGTTGATGTCATCCTATTGCAGCAAGAGATGAAGGGAATTCAACAACGAGCTATGAGTACGAGACTAAAACAACTTACAATGATGGCTACACCAATACTTCAAGGGGAAGAGGAGAGCGATGATGAGATGTTGAAAATTGATGCTAATCTATTCGGTGTCACTATAGAGGATCCCCCTATAGAGAAAGGTGAGCAACTCCATGTGCATGCATGGAATAAGTGAAGAATAAGTGATGGATATATTGAGCAAAGAACTAACCAACCAGGAGAAGGAGAGTTATGTTCAACTTTGTGCTTCTTATCCTAACTCGTTTGTGATGGAGTGCAAGGACTTGAGGGGAGCAAAGGGAGAAGAGCACAAAATCATACTTAAGGAGAGTACATGCCAAAATCAAAGAAGCTAAGGAGGTTATGTGAAACTCAAAAGGAGGCATTATGACAGGAGATAAATAACACTACAACACGTCACGCAAATATCGATGCCTGTACTGATGCAAAAAAACTTGTTTTGAAAATAAGAAGCACCAGTATTTGCACCGGCATCATAACATTGGTATGCATGCCGATTTGCGGCTTGGTTGAATAAGTGTTGCTATTAGCTTCGATATGCACGTCTAAAATCACACTGAAATTGCACGTATATTTCAAATACAAATACAAATGCTTACATCGGTGTGCCTTTCGACACATATTCCACTTGCACCGGCATGTAAACCTACAATTCGTTTTTGGGCAAAGAGCAATGGCAACCGAGGTAGCATGTACTACATCACCAAGAGCCAGCTCTCTCTACCTACATTTTGGCATTGAAGAGGGAGAAGTAGAGTTTGTACAGATTAGCAAAATTGTAAGCATAACAAAACTACAAAATTGAAACCATAAACATGATAAGCTTCCAAAAGCATAATCATAACCTCAACTCCCAAGCCATAAGCACAACGATATGAAGATTTTTAAACCATAACTAGAACATGACTTGAAAACCATAACTGTAACAATATGAACATTCTCAAGCCACAATTGTACCATGACCTAAAAACCATAACCATAACGATATGGAAATACTCAAACCATAAAATGTAACATGATTCAAAAATTGTTACAAAATTCATAACATAATTGCAAACCATAACCATAACCTAATTGCAAACATATCCACAACATATTCACAAAACCATAATCATGTCGGGGACAACTACCAAGCCTCACCATATCTATGCTAGCAAAGTGAGAACCACAAACATAAAATGTCAATCCATGGAATGTAGCTGACCCGACTAGTGCATAAATGCTACAAGAGTAAGCTAATCTCTCAAAAAACTCAAGTCCAATGTGCTTTGGCCCAAATAGTTATCAGATGTGTGTCAAACGTTAAAAGCAACTTTCCTTATCGCAAGCTTTATTTGATGATTTTGTATAGTTACGATGCCTTGAATGCAATGAAACTTACTTCCTAGAATGTGCAGAATATCCTCAACATCCCCATATTATGCTCCAATTCCATTTTTAACACTCAAGAAAAATCACGTCTAAGATAAAAAACCTACTTTGGATAGGTTAGTTTCGGCCCTCAAAGCACTCTATAGCTTCCTGAGGACATGCTCTATCTATCCCTATAATCAAAAATCAGTTTGGATGTTTGTATTGTGTGTAGGGAGTGGAAATATCTTGTAGACAGGTACGGATAAAAAACACAACTTCATCGCGAGACATTTACATAGAAAGAGAGATCTTTCACCTGCGAGTGGATTGGTATGATCCGATTTACAGTCCAACATATATCGAACAAGGGAGACAGAAACAATCAAAAGAAACACAATAACTCACAATACTTAGCTACAGTGTATGCTCACTTTCATTATCCAAAACTTAGGTCTAAACTTACAAGAATTGGCTTTTATACATTAGTCAATACTTTAAAAATGGATTCCTAGCTAATTGGGCTCAATAACAAGGCTAAAAAATTGAATGTAGTTACAAAATCAGAGGCCCTCATCCCCTTTACACTCTTTAACAGTCAATGATAATACAATGACTTTGGACTTTCCAAAATTTCTCATCAATGGATGAAGTTGTGATACAATCAATGAGGGTGAAAATAAGAATAATGTCCTTTTGTTATGTGAGAATCTAATGTTTACCCCCTCCTTGACTGTTTCATCTGGGACACAACAACTTAGGGTACTAAGTAGTGGTAAGGATTTCTGGCTTTAGTCCTCTTTGCATGATGTTCCAGACCTTGTTGATACTTTAGGCAAATCTCTTTATCTTCGATGGACATGAATTGCATGGTGATCTTGCTCCTCTGTTCCATGACCAAATAGCTTATAGACCTTGCTCGGAGATTAGTGATGAGTGGGCCAAAATTCTAGGATCTAAAGTAAAGAATCCCTTAGAAAATTCCTCTTCAAATGTCGGCATATAGTAGGTTGGCAAGAACATCACTTGAGCATAAAATCTGTGGATCACTTACTCCGAAGGTTGTCCTAATAGATCATAGAACAATCCTTTTTTGCCTTCAAGGAAGGATATCCATGCTACATTGCTTTACTATGTGTGGTGGTGCAAAGGATGTAGAGGGGTAAGGAGCATCTCAGAGATCTTGACCAACATGATGCATGCCAAATCTGGTATCCCACAAAATAGCTGAATAGTGGATGAGAGATTGTTCACCATATAATATTCAGTAGGAATGCCATTCGATGGTGGTGGAAACCTGGGTAGTTCATCGAGGTTGGCTGCTTTTGCTGAATGATGAAGTGCTATTGCAAACTGTGGACTCTTGGTATCACACACCACATAGGATCTTGATTTATACTTGGAGGTGCATTTTCATGTAGAATGGGATATGTGGGGTATTTGTTTAACCAAATCTCTGCCACTTTGGATGTACCATTGCAGGGTTGGCCTCAATGTCCTTAAGCAATCTATTCTTATTTTGTAGCACTTCAAGCTTGATGAGTACGGAGGGGAGAGCATGCTGATGCCATGCTTTATTGATATTGGCCGGTGTGAGGCAATTGAAATTGATTGAAGGAAAGATGGGTTTTTCCCACTACATCGCCTCTTTCCATATGTGCTTTGTTTCCTCTTCCACTTACTTCTTTAGTGTGGCTTCTTACTTTGAAATAAGGATTTTCGGTTGAGTTGAGGGTCCATCTTCCTCTTGGGGAGTCACTAGCTCTGGGAGAATGCCTTCTTGAGTTGTCTCTTCTTCAAAATTCATAAAGTGCAAGGCATCTATATCTCCCATTCCCATGTCTGTTTGGTCTTTCCCTAAAGTGGATGCATGTGACTTGGTTACGTCTTGAGCTTTGCTAAGTTTTTTCTTTTAGTTGTGCAATATCCTTCTAATAACCTTCCTCCCATTGCATAAATCCAAGGGAAAGTTATTGACGATGCATTTGTTTCAACTTTATCTCCATCTCAAGGTCTCTAACCATTTGCTCTACGGTTTTGTAGGCCTCATCTATGCCTTGTAGTGTGGCCATGGTGGGGTTATCTTTGAGCTGATTTAATAGTGTTTTGTGCTCTTCACAACAAGATTCTGATTGTTTCAGTTGAATGTTGGCAGTGTATTGGATCTGCAACCTTTGAATTGTTGAGGTTGAGTTTTGTAATGTTGTTGCTGCCTCCTGAAGCTGTTGCTCTTACTACTGCTTTTGTAAGTTTTAGAGTTTTCATTTTTGCTACGAAATTTGCAATAAATTCATCGATTTGTTTGTTTTTTATTTCCATGGCTTCTTTGTATGATATATTAAAAGATTTTGCTACGTCAAGCCTTTCATTTGAATACTCCAATCGTTGATACAAGTTATGAACTGTTGATGGAGAGCATAAAGCTCTTCTTTCATTCTATCCACAACTTCATGCACATACGGGAAATACTCATCAATGTATTCCAAACTTTCCAACTTTGTGGAAGGTCTTGCTTTAGGTTGATCCAATTGTGTATCTTGAGCCTGTTCTCTTTGTCTCTCTTCTCTTTGATAGAGATATTCTAGTCCTGCCATAGGATCATCATGTGAATTATACATGGGATTTTTAGTTCAAATATTGAATTTCTTGGGTGATGGTTTCCATTTCTCTTCAAAATCACCCGTGAGCCCTCTTTCAAGCTCAAATGCAAATGCTTCTCTCTCTACTACTTTTCTTGGAATCTGTCTAAGACCATATTAGGTATGTTGGTAAAAATCTCACATTATGGGAATCTCCAAATCGACCGAATTCATGTAATTTGGGAATTTTCCACTTAAAGTGGGAAAAATTGAGGTGTGTGGCTAGTAAATAAAGTGAAAATCTCATAGGATTGTGGTGTTGATAAACACCAAAAGTCAAGAGGATGTACAACACATGGATTTGAATAATAACTATAAATTACATAAAACAAAGGAAGATACAAAAAAGATTTTGTTTACAAATTGACTAGTATAGTCACAATAGAAGCTCCACATAATTCTACTCCACATTTGATACCATATCTGAACTTTGATCCAAGTGTGGCTGATGTGCACGAGTGAGGCCTTCTTTGGCTTTTAGAGCATGTCTTTCTGGAATCTTTATTCTAGAAAATGGTCCTTCTTTGTTGGGTCTCCAGGACCAAACAATTACATCTATAGTTTCCCACACTTGTGGGTCCTTATAGTTGACAGCCCAATAACCCTTCCAACAATTACTGTAAGCTTGAGTATCTGTCATCCCACTTTTTCTCGCGCAAGGTGCCCAATATTGAATCAAGAGTTTTCTGTAGTTTGGTGATGTAGGCTCATTATCAATGTCAGATAAAGCCATTGCAAGCCACACTGGATAGATTTCTGTGTCACTCGGAACAAGCATAAGAAAGTCACCTTGGTGCACATCAGACATAGGGTCAAACTCTTCCCTTGGCCTATCTCGTTGAGGCCCACAAAAATGATCGTTCAACTCTTCAAGGCCTAGGAATCTTTCTGCTCCTTGTTGCAAATTCATTGTAGTGCTTTGTAGGTGAGAATATTCTTGAGTTTTTGGCCAAAACATTTCATACAAGACTCCCTCTGATATGATTGCTTTTCCAATCTCTTCAATTACCTTACTCCAATAATCTATCACGGGTCTATAATATCGCGGAATACTTGAACCATTCCCTAAATTTTTCCAAAATTTTATATAGTTCTTTAGCCCCAAAATGACTTCTTCGTGGGCCTTGACATACTCCGCCATTTGTACTAGAGGTGGATCTCCATGTGGTAACATTGGCTTGCCTTCTGTGTCTGTTTTCCAAAGGCGAATACTTCCACTCCAACTTGATACACCTACATGTGCCTTATATTGCATCATTGGTGTCTCATCCTGCATAAAGAACCTGAACTGAAGTGGTTTGGAATGTCCAACAAGTATGTCTTGTCCATCACAAAGATAGCCATCACAATATTGCTTGAAATCGGGGATCTTTGTGAGAAAAAATGGAGCTGGAGATGAAGATGAGTTGTTTCGTAATGTATCCATCAAATGTGGCAAAGTATAGGTTTGTGTAACTCTCAGCTTCTCTGAAAACCTACTAAACATATTTTTGTGGTTGAGTTTCTGAATACGTGCGCCATGCATAATATAGGCTTCTGCGACTCGTTTGTTGTGCCATGTGAACTTCTCTCTCCCTCAAGAGAAGAGCTCTCTCTTCAAGAGAAGGTTTAGCTTCTAACCTTGCCTTGATTGAGCTACAAATATTGCACTTAGAGAACTCACTCGTCTTTGTTAAAGTGACATGTGGGTACTCTTTGTTCCAAATTCTACCAAAAGAAGATTGGGATAGCTTCTTCTCATAGCCCATTTGGTCAAGTGTCGTGTTGATTTCACATAAAATATCCACTTGTTTGTATGTTGATGGAATCACCAATTGAGTCTCTCTTGAGCCATCTAGCAGTGTTCTACTTCTATGTGGCATCTTCTCAGAGTTGTTTTCCACAAACTCATTTAGTAGTGCTCTTGCTAAACTAGTATGTTGAAGTCCCCTTCTCAATGTACATGTGTTCCCATGTACATATTGGCGCACACCATTTTCAAAGTTCTCCTTGTATCGATAAAATGATGTCTTTGGTATTCCATGTAGCTCATACCATGCTCTACAACAAACAATAGAGCCATTTAGCCTGAATTGGTATCATGACTTCTCATCTTTGTGATAACATATAGAAAGAACATCATAAACATAATTAGTGCGTGATTTTTGAGACTCTCCCCAAAATTGTTGTCGTAACCTTGTCACCATATCACGATCTGCAAATTGGCAGCATTTTTGTGCACAACAATTAATGCATGATACCCTTTGAATTGATTCGTTTGAAAGGTAAAAAGTCGAAGCTAGTGCTGCTTTTGATTTTTGAGTCCTGTTCATGAAAGTGTATCGTCTCTTCCTTGACAACTGGACAACATTACTCCCATCAAGTTTTTTTCCAACATTGCCATTGTTGGATACATCCTCATATGTAGCATGCATGCCATCAACAGGAACAAAGCGTTGTAATGGGCTCCCATTCAACATTGTTGTCTGCTTGATGGGCCACTTTAGCAAAGTGATGCTACCCACTTCAACCACATCATCAATGCTTGCATTTTCTCTTTCAATACCCACACCCACACAATCAGGACCAAGTTCCTGAAAGTTGACATAATCATGTGGAAATACATATAAGATGGTCCCTTCATTCATGGTTTGCATCATTGTGTCATCTTTTAAAAGGACCCTCTGATTTCTCCAATACTCTCGAATCATTGCTTCAAATTCTGGGCTTGTCATAGGTATTGCATCTGTAACTAGAGGATCAGAATGATCATGTTCTTCATCACCATTGTAGCTTTCGTGTGGATCAATTAAGTTCCCATTTAATACAAAAGATTGCAAAAGAAGCTTTGACCATGGAGCAGCACTCCATAATGAGCCTTCGAGAGATGAAGTATCCATTGTAGGAAAAGGTAGGACCACATCCTTCAAGCATTCCTCCACTAGTATGGAGACATTTCCCAGCCCTATCTTTGTACCACCACACGTGGAATCTGGATCTGTTCTACACACACAACCAATACCAACGATTTCATTGTCAAGTATCATATGTACTTTCTCCCCAGATTCGAAGTCCATCCTGTAAGTAAAAAGATTACATTGTTAAATCCATAGTTATAGAAAAATACTCTTCAAACAAAAAATCATGCTACAACATGAAAAAGGTTTGCATAGGTTGGACAAGTGGTGAACCTTGAGACCAAATCCTCCTTGCTATATTAATGGAAGCAAGGTTGGACAAGTGGTGGACCTTGAAACCAAAGCCTCTTTGCTATATGAGAGCATAGGTTGGACAAGTGGTGGACCTAGTTGTAATACCCACTGCCACCTATCAACTACTATAGGACTATGCTTTCCAATGTCCAAGTATCCCTTGAGTCTTTCAAGGTTGAACACGTGGTGGACCTTGAAACAAAAATACCCTTTCTATATCAGAGCATAGCTTGGACAAGTGGTGGACCTAGTTATAATGCCCAATATCCAAGGTGAAATACCTTAGGAATTTGCTACCTTGCTTGCCAATGTTTACGTAGCCCCTCATTTCTTTAATGGAAGTAAGGTTGGACAAGTGGTGGACCTTGAAACCAAAGCCTCTTTGCTATATTAGAGCATAGGTTGGACCTAGTTTTAATACCCACTGCCACCTATCAACTACTATAGGACTATGCTTTCCAATGTCCAAGTATCCCTTGAGTCTTTCAAGGTTGAACACGTGGTGGACCTTGAAACGAAAATCCCCTTTCTATATTAGAAAGGTTGAACACATGGTGGACCTTGAAACGAAAATCCCCTTTCTTTATTAGAGCATAGCTTGGACAAGTGGTGGACCTAGTTATAATGCCCAATATCCAAGGTGAAACACCTTAGGACCTTGCTATTTTGCTTGCCAATGTTTACGTAGCCCCTCATTTCTTTAATGGAAGCAAGGTTGGACAAGTGGTGGACCTTGAAAGAAAAGCCTCTTTGCTATATGAGAGCATAGGTTGGACCTAGTTGTAATACCCACTGCCACCTATCAACTACTATAGGACTATGCTTTCCAATGTCCAAGTATCCCTTGAGTCTTGCAAGGTTGAACACGTGGTGGACCTTGAAACCAAAATCCCCTTTCTATATCAGAGCATAGCTTGGACAAGTGGTGGACCTAGTTATAATGCCCCTCCTTTCTTTAATGGAAGAAAGGTTGGAAAAGTGGTGAATCTTGAAACCCAAACCCTTTGGCTATATATAGAGGATATCTTGGACAAGTGGTGGGCTTAGTTGTAGTATCCAATGTCCAAGGTCCAAGGTGAACTATGTAAAGACCTTACTTCCAAAAACAAAGTCGTACAAGTGGTTCTCCTTGAAACCAAAACCTCCTTAGTGTATTAGAACATAGCTTGGAGAAGTGGTGGACTTAGTTGTAATGGTGAATGTCCAAAGAAAACTATTATAGGACCTTGCTTCCCAAATCAAGTTTGGACAAGTGGTGGATCTTGAAACCAAAACCCCCTTACTCTATTAGAGCATAGCTTAGATAAGTGGTGGACCTAGCTGCCATGGAAAATGTTCAATCTGAACTGCTGCAGGACCTTGCTATTAAATGTCTAAGTAGAGCTAGCTTCTTTAATGGAATCAAGGTTGGGAAAGTGGTGCATCTTGAAACCAAAAGCCCTTTATTGTATTAGAGCATAGCTTGGACAAGTGAGGGACCTAGTTTTAATGTGTGATGTCCAAAGAAAAGTATTACAAGACCTTGCTTTCCAATATTTGAACTGGTCAAGTGGTTAAAACTAAGTATAAAACTTTGACCATTTTCTTCTCGAATTGCCAAAAAGCTAGTTTTAGACACCCCTAAATGAAAATGGTTTAGGGTGGCCTTAAACAATGTTTTTTCAAAGACTTGAACAAAAGGGTTGCCGAAGAGTAATGACAATTTATTGTGGCTTGAAGTGCCTGAGTATGTGAAAACAACCCTAGGTTTTCCACGAGGCAAAAGGTGACATAATAAGAACATTGGAAACTTAGGATTGACCATGTGGCCTAAACTTTGGCAAGTGAAGTGGTGGACAAGTTTTGTGGCATAGTGTGCACTTGGTCCTATATGTGTTGACCACTTGGCTAAATCTAGGACCATAAGGCCAAACCTTTGGCACCTTAAATATAGTATGGGACATAATCTAGAACTGCTATAGTAAATTAGTAGTATAGCTAATATGTTAATATTTGTATTATATTTAAGTATATGCTAATATAATTTATGTTCAAAATTTCACTAATGAAGAATGTTCCCATTTAGCACTCCAGATGCGGGGTCTTAGGGCAATGCCACAATGGGGTGACAAGGCAGCGCTTCCACGTGAGGTTTGGAGGTAGCGCTCTTGATGGGGATGTGGAATATAGCGCTCTCGATGGCGGGGCTTGGGAGGTTGATTTTGGGATATTGTTCTGGGCAGGGTCCTGGGGCAGCGCCCCAGGCGGGGTTTTTGGGGCAGCGCCCCGGGCGGGGTCACGCATGTTTTTCATATTTTCAACCATGATTTCTTTAATTTTGGCTGTGTGAATTGGTTAATTTTTTATATTGCTTTTGTTTTTTTTAATCCTATGATAAAACATGGACTTGTAGCATACGTGGCATTCTAATAAACCCTATCAAGATTAGGCACACAGAGAGCGCACGAGCAACGCACACAGAGAAAGCAGGCGAGCAGCAAACACACAGAAAGCGCACACGGATCGCACACAGTTGGAGTATACGTGCGCGTAGAGGAGCAAGCTTGGCATCGTACACAACACACAGGTGGAGTGCACAGGATTGAAAGTTCGCGCACAAGATAAAGAAACAGCAGCGTACACAACGCTTTCCAGAAGGGCAGGATCGGGCAGTCTTCTCAGGAGACATTGCACACCTCACGAATAGAGAAAAAACAGGTATTTCTCTCTCTCTCACTCTCTGTCTTTCTCCATATACAGAAGATGGTTCTCTGTAACTCTTCTTGCACACACACTTTCTCGTCAAAAGACAGAGATACATAGTTTAAAAGTATCCCCGCACACATACACATATTCCCACACATCGTCTTCCTCTCTTCCACATACATAACCACAGTGAAATCTGTTATCTTGCTGTCTCTCTCTTGAAAATACATGCACATATTCCCACACATCGTCTTCCTCACTTCCACATACATAACCACAATGAAATCTGTTATCTTGTTGTCTCTCTCTTGAAAATACGTGCACATATTCCCATACATCGTCTTCCTCTCTTCCACATACATAAACACAGTGAAATCTGTTATCTTTCTCTCTCCTCTCTCTAAAAAACAGGTATTTATCTCTCTCTCTCTCTCTCTATCTATCTCTGTATCTTGCTATCTCTCTCTTGAAAATACATGCTCATGTATGTGTGCGTCTGTGTTATCTATGTGTATGTATGTATATTTGTGTTATTTCATTGTAATACTCATACATAATGCAGATACACAATTACACTTAATTACGATATGCACACATAGTATATATACATACATAAATATCACAAATAACTAACACATTGTAATACTAGTAAAATTGAATGGAAGACTTACTTGCGTGATCTATTAAAGTCGATTCTTGTAGCGAGTTCTGGATGTATGTTGAGCTGATTTTCCTCTAATCCATTTGTAGATATGATTGTAACTTCTGTTTCTCAAAAATAGTAGTGTTGTTTAGTGATACACCTAATGGACATAAATGGTTTAAACTAGGACATGTAGACCAAAAATACGTGTATTTCTTTGGATGAATATATACACTTTTTGGTGACCCTTACCACAAGTGGTGGACCTTGAGACCAGTGGACTATAAGGACCTCCAAACAATACCTTGTACACTCAATCCTTCTTGGTATCTAGGTTGGACAAGTGGTGGACCTTGTTCAAATTCTCTAACCACTCTCTCTAACATGGTGACATAATTTAGGTGTGATAAATTCATCTCTATGCAAACTAATATCAATTTAGGCTTGTTAATTTGAATTTGTTTGAATTTATGTACAATATAATGATTTGAGGTTTGCATATTTGAATTTAGGTGGTATAATGATATCTTTTTGTGGTAAACTTGAATTTAAAATCAATTTCGCGTGGAATATTTTAAATTTAAGTAGTAAAATTTAAATTTTATAAAAAAGTTTGAATTTTAAAATTTGGGCGGGATATTTTAAAATTTAGGCGGGATATTTAAGATTTGGGAGGGATATTTTAAATTTAGGCGGGAAGGTTTTGAATTTATAGCGAGATCTCCCTTACATAAGAGAGTATAGGTTGGACAAGTGGTGGACCTTCAAGCTAGAGCATCCATGCTACTGGACATGATAGGTAGGGAATCTAGTTGAATATTGTATGTATAATATATATGTAATAGATCTAGCTTGGACAAGTGGTGGACCTTAACACCCAGATATTCTTCATATAATGACATAGAGTGAAAAACTAGTGAATCTTGAGACCAAACCATGCTACTAGCGATAATAGCTTGGACAAGTGGTGGACCTTGAAAGTAAACCCCCCATCTACGAAATATCGTGGGTTTAAGGTATTTCGATGGAGCCTACCATCTTGGAGACATCGTGCATCTTGCTTCTCTTCATGTTTCAATGGAGCCTATCTTGGACAAATGGTGGAGCATCCTTCTCTCCATGTTTCAATGGACCCTAGCTTGGACAAGTGGTGGACCTTGGAACCAAACCCCCATGTAAAACCTATCATGGTCACTCCAAGTGGTGAGAAAGAATAACCTTTAAGATATAGCCTTATAGGTTGGACAAGTGGTGGACCTTAACAGCCTAATATTCTTAATATAATGACATAGAGTGAAAAAGTGGTGAATCTTGAGACACAACCACTCATGCTACTAGCACTAATAGCTTGGACAAGTGGTGGACCTTGAACGTAAACCCCCCATGTTTCAATAGATTTAACTTCGACAAATGGTGGCGCATCCTTCTCTCCATGTTTCAATGGAGCCTAGCTTAGACAAGTGGTGGACCTTTGCTTCTCTCTATGATTCAATAGAGTTAGCTTGGACAAGTGGTGGACCTTGGAACCAAATCCCCATGTAAAACCTATCATGGTCACTCCAAGTGGTAATAAAGAATAACCTTTAAGATGTAGCCATATAGGTTGGACAAGTGGTGGACCTTAACACGCGCATATTCTTAATATAATGACATAGAGTGGAAAAATGGTGAATCTTGAGACAAAACCACTCGTGCTACTAGTGATAATAGCTTGGACAAGTGGTGGACCTTGAATGTAAACCCCTCATCTACGACATATCGTGGGTTTAATGTTTTTCGATGGAGCCTAGCATCTTGGAGACATGGTGCACCTTGATTCTCCTCATGTTTCAATGGAGCCTACCTTGGACAAATGGTAGAGCATCCTTCTCTCCATGTTTCAAAGGACCCTAGCTTAGACAAGTGGTGGACCTTTGCTTCTCTCTATGTTTCAATAGAGTTAGCTTGGACAAGTGGTGGACCTTGGAACCAAACCCTCATGTAAAACCTATCATGGTCACTCCAAGTAGTAAGAAAGAATAACCTTTAAGATGTAGCCTTATAGGTTGGACAAGTGGTGGACCTTAACACCCACATATTCTTATAAAAAGTGGTGAATCTTGAGACCAAACCACTCACGCTACTAGCAATAATAGCTTGGACAAGTGGTGGACCTTGAATGTAAACCCCTCATCTACGAAACATTGTGGGTTTAATGTATTTCGATGGAGCCTACCATCTTGGAGACATGGTGCATCTTGCTTCTCGTCATGTTTCAATGGAGCCTATCTTGGACAAATGGTGGAGCATCCTTCTCTCCATGTTTCAATGGACCCTAGCTTGGACAAGTGGTGGACCTTTGTTTCTCTCTATGTTTCAATAGAGTTATCTTGGACAAGTGGTGGACCTTGGAATCAAACCCCCATGTAAAACCTATCATGGTCACTCCAAGTGGTAATAAAGAATAACCTTTAAGATGTAGCCTTATAGGTTGGACAAGTGGTGGACCTTAACACGCACATATTCTTAATATAATGACATAGAGTGGAAAAGTGGTGAATCTTGAGACCAAACCACTCAGGCTTCTACCAATTAGCTTGGACAAGTGTTGGACCTTGAATGTAAACCCCTCATCTACGACATATCGTGGGTTTAATGTTTTTCGATGGAGCCTAGCATCTTGGAGACATGGTGCACCTTGCTTCTCCTCATGTTTCAATGGAGCCTACCTTGGACAAATGGTGGAGCATCCTTCTCTCCATGTTTCAATGGACCCTAGCTTAGAGAAGGGGTGGACCTTTGCTTCTCTCTATGTTTCAATAGAGTTAGCTTGGACAAGTGGTGGACCTTGGAACCAAACCCCCATGTCAAACCTATGATGGTCACTCCAAGTAGTAAGAAAGAATAACCTTTAAGATGTAGCCTTATAGGTTGGATAAGTGGTGGACCTTAACACCCACATATTCTTAATAAAAGTGGTGAATCTTGAGACCAAACCACTCAGGCTACTAGCAATAATAGCTTGGACAAGTGCTGGACCTTGAATTAACCCCTCATCTACGAAATATCGTGGGTTTAATGTATTTCGATGGAGCCTAGCATCTTGGAGACATGGTGCAACTTGCTTCTCGTCATGTTTCAATGGAGCCTATCTTGGACAAATGGTGGAGCATCCTTCTCTCCATGTTTCAATGGACCCTAGCTTGGACAAGTGGTGGACCTTTGTTTCTCTCTATGTTTCAATAGAGTTAGCTTGGACAAGTGGTGGACCTTGAAACCAAACCCCCATGTAAAACCTATCATGGTCACTCCAAGTGGTAATAAAGAATAACCTTTAAGATGTAGCCTTATAGGTTGGACAAGTGGTGGACCTTAACACGCGCATATTCTTAATATAATGACATAGAGTGGAAAAGTGGTGAATCTTGAGACCAAACCACTCAGGCTACTACCAATAATAGCTTGGACAAGTGTGGACCTTGAATGTAAACCCCTCATCTACGACATATCGTGGGTTTAATGTTTTTCGATGGAGCCTAGCATCTTGGAGACATGGTGCACCTTGATTCTCCTCATGTTTCAATGGAGCCTACCTTGGACAAATGGTGGATCATCCTTCTCTCCATGTTTCAATGGACCCTAGCTTAGACAAGGGGTGGACCTTTGCTTCTCTCTATGTTTCAATAGAGTTAGCTTGGACAAGTGGTGGACCTTGGAACCAAACCTCATGTAAAACCTATCATGGTCACTCCAAGTAGTAAGAAAGAATAACCTTTAAGATGTAGCCTTATAGGTTGGACAAGTGGTGGACCTTAACACCCACATATTCTTAATAAAAGTGGTGAATCTTGAGACCAAACCACTCAGGCTACTAGCAATAATAGCTTGTACAAGTGGTGGACCTTGAATGTAAACCCCTCATCTACGAAATATCGTGGGTTTAATGTATTTCGATGGAGCCTAGCATCTTGGAGACATGGTGCAACTTGCTTCTCGTCATGTTTCAATGGAGCCTATCTTATACAAATGGTGGAGCATCCTTCTCTCCATGTTTCAATGGACCCTAGCTTGGACAAGTGGTGGACCTTTGTTTCTCTCTATGTTTCAATAGAGTTAGCTTGGATAAGTGGTGGACCTTGGAACCAAACCCCCATGTAAAACCTATCATGGTCACTCCAAGTGGTAATAAAGAATAACCTTTAAGATCTAGCCTTATAGGTTGGACAAGTGGTGGACCTTAACACGCGCATATTCTTAATATAATGACATAGAGTGGAAAAGTGGTGAATCTTGAGACCAAACCACTCAGGCTACTACCAATAATAGCTTGGACAAGTGTTGGACCTTGAATGTAAACCCCTCATGTACGACATATCGTGGGTTTAATGTTTTTCGATGGAGCCTAGCATCTTGGAGACATGGTGCACCTTGCTTCTCCTCATGTTTCAATGGAGCCTACCTTGGACAAATGGTGGAGCATCCTTCTCTCCATGTTTCAATGGACCCTAGCTTAGACAAGCGGTGGACCTTTGCTTCTCTCTATGTTTCAATAGAGTTAGCTTGGACAAGTGGTGGACCATGGAACCAAACCCCCATGTAAAACCTATCATGGTCACTCCAAGTAGTAAGAAAGAATAACCTTTAAGATGTAGCCTTATAGGTTGGACAAGTGGTGGACCTTAACATCCACATATTCTTAATAAAAGTGGTGAATCTTCAGACCAAACCACTCAGGATACTAGCAATAATAGCTTGGACAAGTGGTGGACCTTGAATGTAAACCCCTCATCTACGAAATATCATGGGTTTAATGTATTTCGATGGAGCCTAACCTCTTGGAGACATGGTGCAGCTTGCTTCTCGTCATGTTTCAATGGAGCCTATCTTGGACAAATGGTGGAGCATCCTTCTCTCCATGTTTCAATGGACCCTAGTTTGGACAAGTGGTGGACCTTTTTTTCTCTCTATGTTTCAATAGAGTTAGCTTGGACAAGTGGTGGACCTTGGAACCAAACCCCCATGTAAAACCTATCATGGTCACTCCAAGTGGTAATAAAGAATAACCTTTAAGATGTACCCTTATAGGTTGGACAAGTGGTGGACCTTAACACGCGCATATTCTTAATATAATGACATAGAGTGGAAAAGTGGTGAATCTTGAGACCAAACCACTCAGACTACTACCAATAATAGCTGGGACAAGTGTTGGACCTTGAATGTAAACCCCTCATGTACGACATATCGTGGGTTTAATGTTTTTCGATGGAGCCTAGCATCTTGGAGACATGGTGCACCTTGCTTCTCCTCATGTTTCAATGGAGCCTACCTTGGACAAATGGTGGAGCATCCTTCTCTCCATGTTTCAATGGACCCTAGCTTAGACAAGGGGTGGACCTTTGCTTCCTTCTATGTTTCAATAGAGTTAGCTTGGACAAGTGGTGGACCTTGGAACCAAACCCCCATGTAAAACCTATCATGGTCACTCCAAGTAGTAAGAAAGAATAACCTTTAAAATGTAGCCTTATAGGTTGGACAAGTGGTGGACCTTAACACCCACATATTCTTAATAAAAGTGGTGAATCTTGAGACCAAACCACTCAGGCTACATCTTAGGTAGCAAGTGGAATTGCAGAGGGACATGCATTTCGTGCCGGATGGGATGTAAGTTATTTTCTTTGTCTTTTTGATAGTGTTTAATTAACAAATCTTGCTCAATAGTTTAATTATTTCTCTATTTCTTTTTAGGCTTTTCTTCGATTGGCAAGAATGAGTGCAGCAACAAGAATGAGTGCAGCAGCAAGTTGGATTGCTAAACAGGCACACATGGTCACGTACTCTGATTTAGTTTATGATTGCTGGATAGAAATCATTGAAAATCTAGAAGAGGAGAATAAGAAACCCCCAACAACTGTATTTAGATACCTTTGTGGCCTTGAGGAATCAGAGGTAAAGACTATTCAAGAAGAGATTAGAGATGAGAAGATTTTACTGTCAAAGAGTGCAAAGGATGGTGATGCAACTGACATGTATGATCGAATCAAGCAGTTGAAGCAAGACAAATTGATTCAAGATGCACTTCTTGGAGGCTTCAACAATTTGAATGAGTCTTCACCATGTAAAGACTGGGAGGAGGTGGTCAAAATGTATAACATCAATGATGTTGCTTATAAAACAATTTTAATTCTATGCGAGGAATGGATCAGATCTAGTTTGACGCGTGGAACAAAGAAAATGGCTTTTCCAGATGGAGCAATAAAATACATGCAATGGGCAATTCACCTTCAAAAGGAGAAAATTGAGCCTAGAGATTTGCCATGGTCAATCTATGTGGTGAGCCTACAAATGGAAGGCAATCTCTACTTGATGCGCCACTTCAATAATAAAGTGTCTATTGGCTTATGTGTTTTAGATATGACAAAAAACGTTGGAGGCAATTTGAAGTGGAGTGAGGAGACATTTAACAATGCTTTGGATGGGATCTTGGCTATTGCTGGAGGGTCAACAGATCCTGGATTTGTCTTTCTTGCATTTGTGGATTTCACTAACTTCACAAAATTGCAATGTGCCTTTCACGCCATGGGAGATAATCTGAGCTACCATTGTTGTGGTGCATTGCATCACTTTCCATCAGCTCCTTGCAAAGGAGAAATTCAATTCCTAACAGTTATTGCCTTCTTGGGACAAGGCAATGCATTTGAAGACCTGAGAAGAAGATCAGAGGAACATCCCATGCCAATTGATTGTTCTCTTCTTCAAGTAGCAGATAACGATATGTCAGATTTGCAATATTTGGAGGCCAAAAAAAGAGCTTTGGTCAAGCACTACATTCGTACATATTGTTTTGAAGACCGCAAGCTTGTTGATGTTTTTGGTGATGGCTCCTTGGTTGCACAAGAAGGAATACAACAGAAAAAAGAAGTTATCTGCTTAATTGATAGTGTGGAGGAGGCAAAAAGCGTGGAGACCATGCTGCTAGACTTTGTTAAGTCTCATGAAGATATAGAAAAATGGGCTGGACTTCAACAATCCACTTCGCAATCAGGCGACATTGTGCCTGTTACAGAGGAGTGCTCTCCACAAAGAGAAGAAGAACAACAACAACACCATCCTCTGTCAATGGAGGACTTTTTGGAAATGGAGACACGTATGTTTTGAGTTTCTTGTGCATGTTAGTGTTTCTTGTTACTGATTTGATACTCTTAATGTTAGATTTTGCTTTATATAGTATTGATTGAGTTTGTATTTTTTATCTCAAGCATTCAAGGTTTGAATGTAAATAGTAAATTACTTGAGTTTTTGAATGGTGGATCTGTAGACTAAAACTATAACATTTAATACTCACAAAGACTTAATTACTTAAGAGCTTGAACTCAATAAGTTTTGGACCTTTTATCAATACCCCCTTGATATGATACATTAGATCGTAGCATGGTTAAATGGTGATGCTTCATAAATTGAACCTAGCTTAGACAGGTGCTGGAGCCTAAATTTAAACTAACCTTGCTAGAAGGGAGCTTATGTTTGGACTTTGAGAACTAGCATAAGTAATCAATTAGAGCATAGATTAGACATGTGGTGGTGGCCGGCCTTAGAGACCAAAATCTTAATGAGCTTGGAAAGGTATTTAAGTACTGCAATTTACTTAGTTTTAGTACTCATTAAATGCATAGCTTGACAAAAGGTGGACCTTACATGGATCCTAATTTCAAGAGGTGTGGTAGACCTTCAAAACAAGCTCATATAGCTTGGACATGTGGTAGACCTTGCATGAAGACTAGTTTAGACAAGTGTGGTACACCTTGTAACCAACACCCATTTGTTATATTAGCTTGGACAAGTGGTGGACCTTGCTTTTATGTTTCAATGGAGCATATTTTGGACAGGTGGTAGACCTTGTTTCTCTCCATGCTTCAATGGAGAGAAACTTTAGCTTGGACAAGTGGTGGACCTTGTTTTTATGTTTTAAAGGAGCATATTTCGGACAAGTGGTAGACATAGTTTCTCTCCATGGTTCAATGGAACCCACCTTAGACAAGTGAAGTACCTTGAAACCAAACCCCCATAATACAACCTACTAAATAGGTTGGAAAATTGGTGGGATATGAAACCATCCATGATAGAGCATAGTATAGGTGAAAACGTAGTGGTCCTTATATCAATTACCCATGCATAGCTTGGACAAGTGGTGGACCTTGATTCTCTCTATGTTTCAATGGATCCTATCTTGGACTAGAGATATATCTTACTTAGTTCCATGCTTCAATGGATTGTAGCTTGGATAAGGAGTGGAACTTCAAACAAAACTCCACAGCATAGCATATATTAACAATTCATGGGTTTTATAGAGATTGTCTTGCCTATTTTGGAGAGTTGGTACACCTTTATTCTCCATTCTTCAATGGATCTGAGGTTGGACAAGCGGAGCTGGAGAAGTGGTCAACCTTAAAATGAAACCTCCCATGCTACAACCCATCATAGATCGTATATGTAGTGGACCTTGAAACTCTTTTATGTCCCTAGCTTAGAGAAGCATTGCACTCTTGATTATCTCCATACATGAAGGCAAGGTTGGACAAGTGGTGGACCTTCAAACCAGAATCTCTATGCAATAATAGGCAAGTGGTGGAGCTTGTTTTCTCCATGTTCCAATGGAGCCTAGCTTAGACAAACAATGGAGCTTGCTTCTCTCCATGTTTCAATGGATCCTAGCTTAGAAAAGTGGTGGAGCTTTGCTTCTCTCCATGTTCCAATGGACCATAGCTTAGACAAGTGGTAGACCTTGAAAAACACCCCCCGTATACAACATATTATGGGGTTTTCATGTTTCAATGGCTCCTAGCTTGGACAAATGGTAGAGCTTGCTTCTCTTTATGTTTCAATGGATCCAATCTTAGCCAAGGGGTGGACCTTGAAACAAGAATCCCCCCCCCCCATGTACAACGTATTATGGGTTTTGAAAGCACTGGGAGAAAATAATAGCTTTGATAAGTGGTGGACCTTGCTTCTCTCCATGCTTCAATGGAGCCGAGGTTGGACACATGTTGGAGAGAAGATGGTTGCCCATGAAATAAGACCATGCATGCTATAATCAATCATATGTTGTACACATGGTGGACCTTGCAATTGTTTTATATGCCTAACTTGGACAAGTGGAGGACCCTTGATTACCTCCAGATATCAACAACAAGCCAAGTTTGGACAAGTGTAGTACCACCAAACCAGAATCTATATGCTACAATAGAGTATAGGTAGGACACGCGATGAACCTTGATATCAAACCATCCATGCTACTAGAGATGATAGGTTTCACATGTGGTGGAACCTTGTATCAATGTTCTATGTGTAGTTTTTGACTAGTGATAGACCTTGAAACTAATCCCTCTAGGCTACAAGAAAAAAGAGATGGATGAGGAGGCTAGACTACTTTTGTTGCATCAATGCATCCCATGTTACCACATATACTATAGGGTTCTTGGATAAGTGTTGGATCTTGTGTCAATGCTCCATGTCTAGCTTGGACAAGTGGTGGACCTTGGTTCTCTCTATGCTTCAAATGGGCAATAGATTGGAGACACAGTGGCCTTTTTTTTCCAATGATTTTATTTTTTGGAAACCTTGGAGGCACCATGTAAGAGGCACTCTAAGTCTTCCATACAATGGACCTATTGGACTATAAAATAATGATATCTTTCTTTGATATTGTCATTATTTTATGCATAATATTTTCTTCTTTTTGCAGACACAAAGGAGTTAAGTGATATAAAAACTAGATGTATTTCACACTATGATTGGCATGAAGATCCTTTTGGGACACCAACTTTTCCTATTCCCAAAGATGTAATTTTCCATATTAACGGTGTGGATTTTGAAGTGCGACTTTCATGTATTGAAGGAGCTGGTTATGGGCTATTTGTGCATACTACCCTGGAAAGTGGTTTGACTATTCTAAACTATGGAGGGCATAAGTATAGATTTCAAGACTGGAAAAAGATATGCAAAATATTTCCAAGAGCTTATAAATATTCTCTTCTAGAGGATCCAAACATAGAAGAAGAGGAAGATCAATCATACATTATTGGTTGTGTAGAAGAAGGAAACGTGTCGGGCTATATAAATAGTTCTCACAGTACAAATGTCTGTCCCAACGTACGCTATACATTTGATCCAAATTTCCACCTTGGCATAAATGCACCTCTTCACACATCAAGTCAGAAGAATATGGCCATGTATGCATTGAGACTATTTGTCAAGTTGAAGCAGGAGAAGAGTTGTTTGCTGACTATAACTTTACTTGACATTGTAAAGTATTGTACATGGATGGAAATCTCAAGTACATGCATCATTTTCATTTTTCATGGATGAAATCTCAAGTGAATATAACATTTGATTATTGTTTAGTTTATGCTCAACGAGAATCTAGAGTGCTCTTATGCTTTGTGTGTTGTCTAACATATTTGACTACCTTGGCCATAGAATCTTGATTCTACTCTAGATTTGTGATAAATCTTACCAAAATTTAATCAATGTCTAGGTTGGACAAGTGGTGGGGCTTCAAACATTACTGTCTTAAACAAGTGGAGTTATCTTACTTGAATAAGTGGTGGCCTTTGAATCCAAATCTAAGCCAAATCTCTAATTATTTTCTTGTAGTCTAGGTTGGACATTTGGTGGACCTTGTATCCATGTTTCCTCAACAAGGGTGGCTTTTAGTTTTCACTTTAAGTACTCATCTTTAATAAAGTGTAGGATGGAAAATGTTGAGTTAGTAGATTGTATTTTAGACAAGTGGTGTTTGGTGTACGAATGCTGAAAATGGTTGCAAGGATTCTAACAACGACTTTACCTTAAATAAATTTCTTACTAGGAGTTCTACATATAAATATGGTGAATAAAATTCTAGTGGTTTTGAGATACCATTTGTGTGTGTGTTTTCTTAGATTCACAAACTGGGATGGATAATGCTCCTATGGTTCAGTCAACAACTATAGAATCCATAGATTCTATGGTTTCTAAAGTGCCCAAGATGGATGATATTTCTATACTAGAGTCTAGTGTTGTGCAACTTGAGCAAGCTTCCAATAATGAGAACCAAGAAATCGATGCTTCAAAAATGCAACATACATCAAAAGAGACTGAAAAGTCCACTCACGAGCTATTGCCAATTGGTACTACGTCATGTAGCGTAGATGTTGAGAAATCCATGCTTACAATTATATTGGATTTAAATGGTCTATTGTTGAAACGTTCCCCTCAACCATCCTCACACCACAACTCAGTGCAAATGGATTCAAAAAGATATATTATACTCAGGCCAGGTTGCATCCAATTCTTGAAGACTATTTTACAAAGGTTTAATGTTGCAATTTGGTCGACAGCTACTAGGAATAATGTGTATCAAATCCTTGCAGCACTAAACAACTTAGCTGAGGATACATTGCCTTTCTTTGCAATTTGGTCGCAAGATGTTTGCTACACCGCTCAAACTCAAAAATTGTTTAGACCCGACAATCCAAACGTTGAGGCAATGTTCAAGCCTCTAGCCAAAATTGCCATGGGGTTTGAATGTGATCCACAAAGAACAGTGCTTATTGATGACTCTCCTTACAAGGGATGTATTTCACCAGCAAACAATTGCATTTTTCCACCACAATTTGATGCTGAGAAGATGGTTGACAATATGCTCTTGGAGGAGCTACTGCCATACTTGATTCAGCTTGATGAGAGAAGGGATGTGCGTGATTTAATTGCTTCTAATCGTTATGGACAACCTATAGTGACAAATGATAGTGAATACAAACAAATCATGGAGTATTGGAAGCAGAAAAATGATGTTTGGTCAGCTAAGGTGTTCTTTACAAGAAGAATACCACCTGCAAAAGGTGACAGAGATGAAACTATCATTGAAGATGCAAGTGACACAAGCCACCGCAATGAAATGAGAAGAGCCCAAATACAAGAGATCTTGGCAAAGGAGCGTACACCCATTGAAAGCATGAAGGCGTCACAATTGACCACTTTAGCTAGGCAATTGGGTTGTAACACAAAAGGAGTTTTGAAGGCAACCACAGCAAAGGCTTATATAAATAAGGTGAAAGCTGAGAACAATCTTCTAAGGCTGGATAGAAAGCAACCCTAAGGTACTAGTGACATGTCATATATTCTTGATACACATGCTTGAACACTCATGTGCATGGTATCTAACAAATCTTTCTTTTTATTCCTTCTTGCAGGATCTTACAAAGGATACTACTAGATGGAGCTCAATCAATAGAGATTTTGATATTTTTGCTCAAAATAATGAAGCAGTCACCTACATTTTTTGTTTATCAATTTCTTGAGAGACTTTATTTTAGTTTGTAATCATCAAATGAAATGAAAAGTATCCTTCTTATTAAGATTGTTGATCTTTTTCTTGTTCAAACCTTTCAATTGTGATTTATAGTTTTGTTAGCATGAGATTGTGCTTTTTTAGTTTGAAAAAAACTGTCAAAGATCCAAGTCTTTTTGGCTTTACTTAAGTTATTAATTGTGAAAGATCCAAGTCTTTTTGCTTTACTTAAGTTATTGATTGCCTATGTAATAGTCCTTAAAACAATATCGGATGGCTTTCTTGCTCCCATGTCTCACATTGGTCTTTAGGTAAGACAAGTGGTGACCTTGAAAGTATGGTCTCATATCTCGATCAAGTGAAGAGACATGAAGCTTAAATATCACTACTATGTATCTAGTGTTAAACTCCATCGAGACAAAGACTAGATAGCCAAATTGCAGTCGAGTTTAAGTGAAAAATCCATTTGAGCTAAGGTAAAACTTATAGTGCCTCATTTTTCTAGGATTCTACCCCATCAAGGAAGTTAGAATCTAGCACAAACCAATTAAGACTCTTTTGGAGCCTAGATAGGACAATTCGTGGAACTTATGAAACTTATTATTGAGTTAGAGTCTAGTTTAGATAAGCAAAAGATCTTCAAACCAGCACTTGACTTTCTTACTATTCAATATTCAAAGTCCCTTGAGGCTAACAAATTACATACCCACTTGTAACCTAACTAATGAGTAATTATATAGATCTAAGCAAGTATATATAATGAGTCTTCAAACTAATAATCCAAGGGAAGAGAGTAGCAAGGTCCACTACTTGTCCAAGCTCAGCTCTAGACAACATAGAAAGATGCTAGTTCTACTAATTGTCTAATTATAGGCATGGAGAAATGATAGAAGGTTGACCACTTGTCCAACCTATCATCTCTAGTAAGATGGGAGGTTTGGCCTTAAGATTCACCATGTAACCAACCTATACATCATTGTATTATGAAGAGTAAAAAAGCAAAGCTCCACCACTTGTCCAAGCTAGTTCTAAAATCCACATGGAGATAAGCAAGCTCCACCATTTGTCGAATCTCTCTTCCATTAAAACATGAAAAAACTCATCTATGTTGTACAGGGGGACTTTTTTCCAAGGTCCACCACTTGTCCAAGCTAGGATCCCTAGTAGCACGAGTGGTTTGGTCTCAAGATACACCACTTGTACACTCTATGTCATTATATTAAGAAGAACTATGTATTAAGGTCCACCACTTGTCCAACCTATAAGGTTATATCTTAAATGGTATCCTTTCTCACCACTTGAAATGCCCATGATATGTTTTACACGGGGGTTTCATTCCAAGGTCCACCACTTGTCCAAGCTAACTCTATTCAAACATAGAGAGAAGCAAAGGTCCACCACTTGTCCAAGCTAACTCTATTCAAACATAGAGAGAAGCAAAGGTTCACCACTTGTCAAAGCTAGGCTCCGTTGAAGTATGGAGAGAAGTAACCTCCATCATTTTTCCAAGATAGGTGCCATTCAAACATGGAAAGAATCAAGATCTACCATGTCTCCGAGATTCTAGGCTCCATTGAAACACCCTAAAACCATGATATTTTGTACATGGGGTGTTTACATTCAAGGTCTACCACTTCTCTAACGTATTATACCTAGTAGCATGAGTGATTTGGTCTTAAGATTCACCACTTATCCACTCTATGTCATTATATTAAGAATAACTGGGTGTTAAGGTCCACCACTTGTCCAACCTATAAGGGTATATCTTAAATGGTATCCTTCACCACTTGTCAAGGTCCATCACCACTTTTCCAACCTATAAGGTTATATCTTGAATGATATTTTTCCTTATCACTTGTAATGTCCATGCTATGTTTTACAAAGGGGTTTTGTTCCAAGACCCACCACTTGTCCAAGCTAACTCCATTAAAACATAGAGAGAAGCAAAGGTCCACCACTTGTCCAAGATAGGCTCCATTGAAACATGGAGAGAAGGATGATCCACCATTTCTCCAAGATAGGTTCCATTGAAACATTGAGAGAAGCAATCTCCACCATGTCTCCAAGCTAGGCTCCATTGAAATACCCTAAACCCATAATTTTGTACATGAGGGGTTTACATTCAAGGTCCACCACTTGTCCAACCTATTATCCCTAGTAGCAAGAGTGGTTTGGTCTCAAGATTCACCACTTGTACACTCTATGTCATTATATTAAGAGAAATATGTGTTAAAGTCCACCACTTGTCCAGCCTATAAGGTTATATTTTAAATAGTATCCTTTCTCACCACTTGAAATGCCCATGATATGTTTTACATGGGGGTTTCATTCCAAGGTCCACCACTTGTCCAAGCTAACTCTATTAAAACATATAGAGAAAGAAAGGTCCACCACTTGTCCAAGCTAGGCTCATTGAAACATGGAGAGAAGGAACCTCCACTGTTTCTCCTAGATAGGCTCCATTGAAACATGGAGAGAAATAAGCTCCACCATGTCTCCAAGTTGCTAGGCTCCATTGAAATACCCAATACCCATAATTTTTTGTACATGGGGGGTTTACATTCAAGGTTCACCACTTGTCCAACCTATTATCCCTAGTAGGTTTGGTCTCATGATTCACCACTTGTCCACTCTATGTCATTATATTAAGAGGAATTAGGTGTTAAGGTCCACCACTTGTCCAACCTATAATGTTATAGCTTGAATGGTATTTTTTCTCACCACTTGTAATGCCCATGACATGATTTACATGGGGGTTTTGTTCCAAGGTACACCACTTGTCCAAGATAAATCTATTGAAACATAGAGAGAAACAAAGGTCCACCACTTTTCCAAGATAGGCTGCATTGAAACATGGACCTTAATACCAAATTATTTCTAGTAGCATGAGTGATATTTTGTACATGGGGCGTTTACATTCAAGGTCCACCACTTGTCCAACCTATTTCCCTAGTAGGTTTGGTCCCAATTTCACCACTTATCCACTCTATGTCATTATATTAAGAATAATTGGGTGTTAAGGTCCACCACTTGTCCAGCCTATAAGGTTATATATTGAATGGTATTTTTTCTCACCACTTGTAATGCCCATGATATGTTTTACATGGGGTTTTTGTTCCAAGGTTCACCACTTTTCCAAGATAACTCTATTCAAACATAGAGAGAAACAAAGGTCCACCACTTGTCCAAGCTAGGCTCCATTGAAACATGGAGAGAATGATGCTACACCATTTATCCAAGATAGGGTGCATTGAAACATGGAGAGAAGCAAGCTTTACCATGTTTCCAAGCTAGGCTCCATTGAAACACTCTAGGGGGTTTTATTTCAAGGCCCACCACTTGTTTAACCTATTATCCCTAGTAGCATGAGTGGTTTGGTTTCAAGATTCACACTTGTACACTCTATGTCATTATATTGTGTTAAGGTCCACCACTTGTCCAACCTATAAGGTTATATCTTAAATGGTATCCTTTCTCGCCACTTGAAATGCCCATGATATGTTTTACATGGGAGTTTCATTCCAAGATCCACCACTTGTCCAAGCTAACCATATTCAAACATAGAGAGAAACAAAGGTCCACGACTTGTCCAAGCTAGGCTCCATTGAAACATGGAGAGAAGGAACCTCCACCATTTCTCCTAGATAGGCTCCATTAAAACATGGAGAGAAGTAAGTTCCACCATGTCTCCAAGATGCTAGGCTCCATTGAAATACGCAAAACCCATGATATTTTGTACATGGGTGATTTACATTCAAGGTCAACCATTTCTCCAACCTATTATCCCTAGTAGGTTTGGTCTCACAATTCACCACTTTTCCACTATATGTCATTATAATAAGAGGAATTGGGTGCTAAGGTCCACCACTTGTCCAGCCTATAAGGTTATACCTTGAATGGTATTTTTTCTCACCACTTGTAATGCCCATGACATGCTTTACATGGGGGTTTTGTTCCAAGGTTCACCACTTGTCCAAGCAAATTCTATTGAAACATAGAGAGAAACAAAGGTCCACCACTTTTCCAAGCTAGGCTCCATTGAAACATGGACCTTAATACCAAATTAATCCTAGTAGCATGAGTAATATTTTCTACATGGGGGGTTTGCATTCAAGGTCCACCACTTGTCCAACGTACTTTTCCTAGTAGGTTTGGTCGCAAGATTCACCACTTGTCCACTCTATGTCATTATATTAATAATAATTGGGTGTTAAGGTCCACCACTTTTCCAACCTATAAGGTTATATATTGAATGGTATTTTTTCTCACCACTTGTAATGTCCATGTTATGTTTTACATGGGGATTTTGTTCCAAGGTCCACCACGTGTCCAAGCTAAATCTGTTCAAACATAGAGAGAAACAAACGTGCACCACTTGTCCAAGGTAGGCTCCATTGAAACATGGAGAGAATGATGCTCCACCATTTATCCAAGATAGACTCCATTGAAACATGGAGAGAAGTAAGCTCCACCATGTTTCCAAGATGCTAGAGTCCATTGAAATACCCAAAACCCCTGATACTTTGTACATGGGGGGTTTACATTCAAGGTCCACCACTTGTCCAACCTATTATCCCTAGTAGCATGAGTGGCTTGGTCTCAGGATTCACCACTTGTCCACTCTATATCATTATATTAAGAAAAATTGGGTTTCCATATCTAAATGGATCTTTGCTTGGATAAGTGGTAGACCTTGAGACCTAAATACCCATTCTACACTAGAGCATTGGTTAAGCCTTATACACTTCAAGCATACCTTTAACAACAAGTAGTAGTTATTAGTTGACTTAAGTCTAGTTGAACTCCATGGTATTGAGACTAAGAGAGAGTGTAGCATAAAAAAGAGTCAGGATT
This sequence comes from Adiantum capillus-veneris, assembly GCF_014529385.1. NCBI lineage: Eukaryota > Viridiplantae > Streptophyta > Polypodiopsida > Polypodiales > Pteridaceae > Adiantum > Adiantum capillus-veneris. Next base: position 30,091,540 of record NC_140937.1, on the reverse strand, counting down.
TTAATTTGACTTTCTTTCTATTAATGAGTAGATCATAGATGGATTTTGGTATCTAATAAAACCTTAGGGTAGACAATGTAAAACTCATGTCTATTGTTGTGTTTGCATTAAGTGTTCTTGTTCTTTAATTTCAGAACCATTACAGAAAAATGGATTGGCTATATGCTGGCATAAATTGAAGAAAACTATTGAATTACCCATCCAACCTCCTCCAAGACCTTGTCCAAGGAATGAATCACCTCCTTATCACCTACCACTTGCTTTCAAGGACATCAAAAGAGTACTTATCTTGGATCTAGAGGGGTTACTTCTCAAGACAGTTGAAATGAAACATGGAGATTCTATGCCATCTTGGACTCAACACATGCGACTTGTGGAGGACAAAGATGAAGTTTATCATGTGGTGAGACCAGACGCACAAAGTTTTTTGGATTTTTGTGCTGAATACTTTGATCTATGGATATGGAGTTGCTATAACTTAACAAGGGTGCAACGCATCACACAAAAGTGTTTTCCTGAGCAGTATACCAAGTTCAAGGTGTTTATGAGTAACAAAAATTGCCAAAATCCAAATATCATGTTAGGATTTACAAGGGTTTATCACAAAAATCTGAGTGATATTTGGAAGATATTTGAGGATTTGGATGCAAACAATACCTTAATTTTTGATGACACTCCATATAGGGTGATGTGGAACATGCTAGGGACATATCTTATATTTCCAAAGATGTGGAGGCAAACTTCCGATCAACTTCAAAACTTCTTGCAGAGAACCATAATTCCATGGTTGGTAGGATGGTTGTATGCAAGAGATAAGAGAGTCTATACATACAACACAATTGTAAATCAGTATAGTGATTCTGAGACAAATTATGTCCTTGGTGTGTACTTGTCAACACGAAAGCATTGAATAAATATGGCTATAAGATGCTTTTTTTATTCTAGTGTGTATCTTTCAACATTTGTATAATTTGATATAGTCTTTTTTTTTAAAAAAAGGTGTGTCAATTTTATGAACACTTGAATGGAGTGCACCCTACTCTAAGGGGACTTCAATGTACTATTGGAGTGCATCCTATTGTAAGGGGACTCTGATGTATTGCTAGAGTGCACCCAAATTTTTGGGGACTCATTTTTTATTTGATTGGGGCCTATGTTGGGTCATATAGTAAACGAAATTCATTTTTTGTCAATTCATATCGAGGTTGCATTTATTTGGAACTATGAAAGAATTGATGTTTGATGTCAAAATAAAACTTGTAAGTGTGGATCAGAGAATTCATGGACTTTAAATATATGAGAGGGATCTTTTTCTTGGGCACAAATGTTTGCTTCAAGAATTTTGTCATTACATACTTTATGTGAAAGAGTTTTAGAACCTAAAAGACTTTGAAAACAAAACTATGGAATCTAAGTGCATGTATTCTTGAATGGCTTGAAAGTTGATGTATACATGCATGTCGCCTTGATGAAGATTTAGATCTGACAAGATGGAAAGATATAATTCTTGGACGTTACCTTTGTCAATTTGGTAATAACATATTTAACTTTCTTTTAATATGGGTGGAAAATATATTATTATGTGCATTTGGAACCTAATTGCTTGACCTTCAAACCAAGATTCCTATATTATTTTTTCATATACTTTTTTGTACTGAATTAAGATTGTGGATGCAAGGTCCACCACTTGTTCAAGCTAGATCTAAGAAAGTATATATACTGAGTCTTCAAACTAGTAAACCAAGGGAAGAGAGAAGCAGGGTCCATCACTTGTCCAAGCTCATCTCTAGACAACATAGAGAGATGTTATGTCTACTAATTGTCCAATATAGTCATGGAGAAATGATAGAAGGTTGATCCACTTGTCCAACCTATCATCTCTAGTAAAGTGGGAGGTTTGGCCTTAAGATTCACCATGTAACCAACATATACTTCATTGTATTATGAAGAGTAGAAAAGAAAAGCTCCACCACTTGTCTAAGGTAGTTCCAAAATCAACATGGAGAGAAGAAAGCTTCACCATTTGTCCAAGATAGGTTCCATTAAAACATGGAAAACCTCATATATGTTGTACATGGAAGCTTTTTTCCAAGGTCCACCACTTGTCCAATCTAGGATCCATTAAAACATGGATAGAAACAAGGCTCCACAACTCGTCCAACCTTTATAGCTGCGAAGTGTACCGGTTGTCTAAACTAGGCATGGGAAAATAATAGAAGGTGCACCACTTATCCAATATATTATCTCTAATAGCATGGGAGGTTTGGTCTCAAGATTTAGGAATTGGCTGACCTGTATTTCATTGTATTATGATGAATTTGGTTTTAAAGTCAACTACTTATCCAAGCTATAAGCTTATATCTTGAATGGTATTCCTTCCCATCACTTAGAAAACCAATGATATGTTGTACATGGGAGGGTTTGTTACAAGGTCCACCACTTGTCCAAGCTAGTTTCATTGAAACATGGATGAAGACAAGCTCCACCATTTGTTAAAGCTAGACTCCATTGAAATCTAGAAAATCCATTCTATGTTGTACATGGGGTTTTTGTTTTAAGGTCCAACACTTGTCCAAGCTAAGATCCATTGAAACATGGAGTAGAGAAACACTCCACCACTTGTCCAAGCTAGGCAACATTGATAGTAGTTGGTTTATTTTGAAGATCCACCACGTGTCTAAGCTAACTCTATTGAAACATAGAGAGAAGCAAAGGTCCACCAACTGTTCAAGCTAGGCTCCATTGAAACATGGACAGAAGCAAGCTCCACCATTTCTCCAAGATAGACTCCATTGAAACATGGAGAGAATCAAAGGTCCACCATTTCTCCAAGCCAAGATCTAGTTGTCCAACCTGTAAGGTTATATCTTAAATGGTAATCTTTCTAATCACTTGGAATACCCATGATATGTTTTACATGGGGGTTTTGTTCCAAGATCACCACTTGTCCAAGCTAACTCTATTGAAACATAGAGAAAAGCAAAGGTCCACCACTTGTCCAAGCTAGTCTCCATTGAAACAAGGAGAGAAGCAAGCTCCATCATTTCTCCAAGATAGGCTAGCATGGATAAGTGCACCTTGAAACCAACCTTCCTATGAGGCAATAGAGCATATGCTACATATTTTATGTATGCCCCATGCCTCAAATTAAGAAGTTATAGATTAGAAGTGGACCTTGCTTAAATGTCACATGCAATAAATTAAGGAAAAATAGCCAAGTGGATTGTATTCCTCAATGGATCCTTACTTTCACAAGTTGTGAACCTTGAGTCACTTTTACATTAACTTGGACAAGTGGTGGACCTAGAAACCAAGCTCTCCATGTTTAGATAAGTTGTAGGTAGGACAGTAGAACATAGACAACGATAATGGATGCAATATACTCCTCTCCTAATAATCCAATTGATTGAAACCATGATATTTTAGTTGTTTTCATTGTGTATTGTATGTGCATAAAGTGGAATGAGACCTTAAGAAAACTCAAATTTTTGACAAAATCTCTATATTTTATACATGATATATTGAAAGTTGTCCAACCTGGGAATTGGGATTTTCCCACTTTACCTAATATGGTCTTGTCTCTTCTACTTTAACTTTCCCTTTCTCTCTTCTTTCTTTTGAGAGGAGTTTTCTCCTGCTCTTCTTCTTTGTCACTGTCTGTTGCCTTTGTTGCCACTGCAGTTGTTGTTGTTGCCTCCTCTTCCGAGACATTGACTAGTCTTGTCAATAACCTTGTGGCTACTAGTGGTGCTCTTCTTTGTAGTACTTCTTCTTCTTATCTCTTGTTTGCTAGCCATAGATTTTGTTTTGGTACTAGTGGTAGATGCTCTGCCTAGCCGATAACATGATAGACTATCCTTGTAAGCACGTTAGGAGCTCCCAAAAGGTAAATATTCTATGGATTCTTTACATGTGTGAGGGTGGTATGGATGTAGTGGGTGTGGTTTACTTCGGTGGCTCCCTCTTTCTTCAATGATTTTGTAAATGTAAAACCCACTGCATGGTTCAAAACAATGTAGCCTTGTGGCCTTTTAGCAACAAAGTGGTAGTGTTGATGATAGAGTCAAAGTGCCCACTCTATCTCCTTCTAATTGAGATTTGAGAAGGAAGTGGATCTGCTAGTGAATATGCTAGTGGTGGGCAACTGGTGGTCTCTCTTTGTCTGTGTCTCTATTTGATAAGCTACAATGCTCTACCTACTTTAGTAGGATTGACCTTAAAAGTGGCTATCATCAAATAAGGATGGTGAATGACAATATCCTAAAGACCATGTTTTGTACAACGTCTAGTAATGACTTTTGGGTTGACTAGTGCACCAGCCACGTTCAATTTTTTAATGGGTAAAATATTTAGACCCTGCTGCAAATTAACCACAGTGTTCTTTGATGACACCATCATCTACTCCAAGTCCTTGGAGGAACAGAAGCCGCATCTCCATGTGAGTTTTCAAGCATTAAGGGAGAACAAGCTTTTGATCGATCAAAAGAAAAGAGAATTTTTCCTAATACTTAGGTCATGTTATCTCTCAAGATGGTATCCGTATGGATCCATCAGAGCTGGAGGTAATAAAAGCATGGTCTAATCCAAGGAATCTACATGAGCTAAGAACCTTTATTAGTATGTGTGAATACTATAGATGCTTCATAGAAAAATTATCTCAAATAGCAGGACTACTACATAACTTAGCAGAGAAGAATGTGAAGGACTCATGGATTGCTAAGGAGAGAAATTTTTTTGACAAGCTCAAAGAGAAGATTACCTCCCAACTAGTCCTTATGCTTTCGGATCTCTCAAAGTTGTTTGAGGTCCAATGTGATGCTTGTGGCGATTGACTTGGAGCAATCTTGCTTCAACAAGGGTATGCCATAGCATATGAGAGATGAGGCTCAATACAGATGAACAGGTCTTAGGCATTTATGAGAAAGATCTTTTAATTGTTCTACATGCCCTGGACACATGGAAGCACTATCCATTGGGACTCCATTTATTTTGCGAATAGACCGTCAAAATCTCAAATACTTCATGACACAAGCCAAGCTTTTCGACAAACAAATGAGGTGGGCAAGGTTTCTTTTCACAATTTTACTTTGATATTGCTCACACTGCTAGTAAGCACAATCAAGTGGCCGCTGCACTTCCACATCGACCAAAAGTTAATGCGATGTCTATAGCAACTCACAATGATCTATCTTCTACGATAGATGAGTATGCTACTGGCCCTGACTTTAAAGACATAATGTCAACCCTTGCTTTGGGGAAGAAAGAAGAACCATTCACCTTGAAGAATGGTTATCTTCTCCATGGCAATAGGCTATGTGTTACCCACTGGAATTGGAGCTGATCTCTTCATACAGCTAATTCCTATGTTAGAAGATTTCAGATAGTAGACTGGACAGAAATAAAAAATTGGACTAAATTTGGATACTGTAATAAAAATTAGACTATGTACTGAGAATAATATTCAGATTCAAATTCAGAGTACCGGACACAAAGTAAGTGTGACTGGAATATCTGCCATGATTGGGATTACAGATAAAAGATTACAATGAGTATGATATGATTTACAGAGAGAGTACAACCAGTACTGAGAATAATATTCAGATTCAGATTCAGAGTACCGGACACAAAGTAAGTGTGACTGGAATATCTGCCATGATTGGGATTACAGATAAAAGATTACAGTGAGTATGATATGATTTACAGAGAGAGTACAACCAGCAACAACTACCAATGATTGACAACTCAAGTACAAATGTCGCAAAAATGCTAACCCAAATGCCAACAATTGCCAACCCGATTACAATGTAATGGGTCCTATTTATACACCTTGGGTTTACCATAGTAATTACTAACTAATTCGTCGCCCGTATCATAAGAGAACGTTTCCACTTAGTGAAACTATCCAGCCATCTACATCCTTCCCTTCTTTCTTTAATTCTGGTAAGATTCCAAAATTTCTGAAAAATTCCCTTGTGTGATTCTGATTTGAGACTGAAAAATCCACCGTCTGGTTTTGATGTTGGGGATTGGACTTGACCAATGACAGAGTGGCCATACAAAGATTGTGAGAGGCAGTTGAAAAGGCCAAGGTATTGCAAGAGGGAGCTGAAAAGGCCAAGGTAGGTCTCTCATCGTCTACACAAACTGATATCAACCTTCCAGCTGAGGAAGAAAAGTCGCCACTGGATTCTGAGATGGAACTACCCAGTATCCTTCCATTGAACCATCTTCCGTTTTCCCTATGACCTGGATGGCGTCGAGAAGTCCCAGTACTAGCATTCTGCTTCTGTATCAGTCGGTAAATGGCCTCCTGCTCAAGCTGATCCCGCCTTTCTGTGTTCATCTCTACTTCATAAGGTGTGAGGGAATCATAGGTTTTGGTGTCAGGATTATAGAGTGTACGCCTGCCTTTGGTGATCCTCGTTCTGGCCAGCTTATGACAATGCAAAGCAGTATGGATCCATCCTTATGGAAGAGGCCGATTAGTTTTGATCCGAGATTCGAAAAGAATCTCAGTCATCTCCCTATATTGTGGTGCCAGGCCCGCCTTAGCTGCAATATCCTTTTCAGGCAATTTAGAAGATTCGACAGTAAGTTGCAGGAGCTGATTAGTGATCTTGGTCAGGCCCCTGATCTAAATCTTCCACTGACCCATACACATCCGGATCCTATGCATCTCCTGTTTCAGTGCATGAATATCATTGAGTTGGAAAACATCATTGAAGGGTGTTTGCCAGGTTTTCCATTCCACAGTCGATCGCTCATACCAATCCTGAAGCTCATCAATAATCTTGAAGTATGTAAGGCGATCAACTGGTTCTGGGTGTTGAGGATAAAGTAACGAAAAGAATCTTGGCAGCTCCGTCTCTCTTGCTAGAAAGGAATATAAGAGAACTGGAGAATCAGACACGAATTCTAAAAAATTGAGAACAGCCTGGTTCTCTTGCTGCATCATCTTTTTGGTGGTTCTCACTAGCTGGAACAATTGGCGGAGAGAAGTTGCGTGTGCCCCAAGTGGCATTCTAGTATGAGGTCCTTTACTAGTGGTTGTCTGATCCTCAAGAATGACCCCTACTCTCTGATCCAAGACTCCTCTGGCAATTTGCATCTGCATGAAAACCTCCTTTAACTATTTCCTAACATCCTTCATACATTTGTAAGTTGGTTTGTTTCCCAGTATACGTTCAAATTTAAGAGCGAGAGAGCGACAATCTGCAGTAGACTTTCTTCGCAACTGTGGGTTGATCACTCTCTCTTTAGCAGTGATTATCCATTCAGAAATCGTTTCCAGCAGCTGGACTGTGCTGGGCTGCGCAGGTAAACGACAAGTTTCTTGATCATGAAAAGCCGCTGATTTTCAATGCTCCACCATTTCCTTGGCCCCAATTACAGCCTCTGAAACCGTTCCAGATCGGACAGGAGATCATCATCCTCCAGATATTATCTAATTATTCAAACCTGCCGATGTCTCAATTGCTTGTTCAGGGTAAGCAGCTGGTCCCCCATCCTACACTTTGCTTTTCCCTTTAGCCTCCCTACTGAGCTGGGACTGATTAACTCGCTGATTCCCAGTGTGACTCGGCTGTTGTTCTTCAGACTGCTGACCGCCCGACTTCTGTCCTTCACTCTGGCCTTCATTCTGGTCTGGCTGGTCTGACTGTGACTTACCTCCTTCAGTTGGCCCTTCGCCACCAGTACCAGGTCCTGGAGGTGGAGATGGCGGTGGGGCATCATCATCATCATTTGTATGCCCTTATTCTTGGTCATCCTCCTCCTTATCAGCTCCTTCGTCCTTATCTTCTTCTTTCTTATCTTCTTATGCTTCATCCAAGGAATTCTGTTGCTCAATATAATCCAGTATTGCTTGATTCATCAGACCATTATTATACTCAGCCACTTTGTCCTACAAATCACTCTGCAAACTTTCCATCAAAGACTTCAAATTTTCAAGATCAAAGATGGAGTTGCCTACTAGATTTAGAATATCAGAAAGGCTATTATAAATATATATGTCAGTAAGGGATGCCTTCAGAGGTGTATGGCAAATAAACAAAGAGTTGAATTCAACTCTCTTCATTTTCAGCATTGTTTCCGCTCGTTTTGCAGCTCTCAGCGCTTCATTCCTTTGTCCCTTGATGACCATCATCTCAGATTCCTCCTTAGCTAGCTTCTTGTTTAATAGCTCAATAACCTGATCTGAATGAGCTTCAAGTACCCTATGTTGCATATTCTGCTCATCTCGTTCTATCTTGAGCTTTTGAATGTGGTCTTCAGCTTCCTTCAAGTCAGCTTTAGCCTTTTTCAGTTCATCTTCTGACCCTGCAGCATCCATCATTTGTCCCATACAGTTGACAATAGTATTCCAAGAAGACTGGATGAGGACTGAACATCCGTCCTTTACTGTAGCTGGGTGAGAATCCGTAGGCTCATATATTGTCACCGAAGCCATATAAGGTAGGGCTGCATAATCAGCGTGATGTAGAAGAAGACGCCCTTTCAGTGGATGGGTTTGCATCTGCTGCAACCTGTCCTTCTTTACCAGGTGCAAAGTTCGTTCATTATTTGGAATAGAGACACCACCCGGTAAAGTTGAAGAAGTTAGACATTTGCCTTTGTCCACTTGGCCTTTGCCCTTTTCCACCTGGCCTTTGCCTTTGTCCTCCGCTGACTGCTCTGCTACCTTCTCAGATATTGCTGCCTTTTCCTGATCTTTGCGAGAACCAGTAGCGACTGCACTATGTCCTCCTGACTAGTTAAGCACAGTATTCTGAGCAGTTTGCTTCTTAGTTTGGCTCACTATAGCTTTTTCAATATTCACAGTCTTGACTTGGCTCTCTATTTGCTTCAGAAACGCACTGCTCTTCGTCAATGTAGACTTTGGCTTCTTCAAACTGCCAGCCTGTTCTTGAGTGGCTTTCCTTTTCATCTCAGTTGGATTGGTCTGATTGTCTGTTGCTTCATCGTCTGAGGACAGATCGATATTCTTGGACTCTGAAAGTGGCTTCTCACTCCAAGCCTTTTTTACATGTTCATGAGCATCTGCAGTAGTGGCCCAATACAAAAATTGCCAAACATACCAAGCTTTAAAAACATTCCGGGATTTTAACTTGGCAGTTTGCTGGAGCACATTGTGTGACAGGATTTCACAACGGTTAATAGAGACCTTTGAATCCAATGTCTTAGCCAAGAGCATAGCAAAGACTTTCTCAGATACATATGTTGGATTATTTTTAAGGCTTACTGCTTCAGTCACAAACCTGTAAGCAGTAAAGATTCCGGTCCTGCTACTAAAATACCTTGACCACTGGCCTTGCACTCACGCTTAGCTGCTTCATCCTCCTTCAAGACTATACTTATCTGGTGTGGGGTTGCCACAGATGGTTTGGGCTCATTGGGCATCTAGAATGCAAAAGTTATGGCATCTGGTGTAACCGACACCTTTTTACCATTCACCATGGCACTGCCATCTTCAGCGTCGAAAGAATCAAGAACCTGCTTTATGATGTCTTCGTCAAAAGCTATTCTTGTGGCTTGCAGAAATCCTCGGAGATCCCATAGTTGCAGAAAATCCATTGCTTGGTTGGTGAATACATAGCTCTGAATCTTACTGTACGAAATGATGGGAAGGCTTGCCTTTGCAGCAATAACTATGTCTTGGGTTTCCTCAAGAGACTCTTGCATCTTGTCTGAGCGTTTCCTTCTACCCATACACTGTGAAGATGACAAAACAGGAAAAGGATAAGAAGACTTACTTGATGCGTCAAAGTCGTACCTTGGTGTTGCTGGCAAAGCTAGTCGACGGTCGACTGTCTCCTCAGACGACGAGGTCTGTGGCTGTAGAGAAGAAACCTCGGAGCTTGGCAATGGCGAATGAATAATGGGAGGAAATCATTGCGCAAGCGATTTGTGAGGAAAAATGCCGAATCTCCTGACTGTTATACGTGTTCGTGCCATAAAAGCTTCACCACTCGCCGCTCCTAGACTTGTGTGCGTTGTTGCTGTCGTGGCAGACATGCATTGGACAAGACTGATACCTATCCTTGAAATGATTACTATTGGCGTGCCATCTGACCGTTGGGCGCTTAAAAATTAAAAAGTGTTCCCACTGCTACTGGACTAGTTCCCAGTCCGGTTTAAGCACACTAGTACTCATTCTAAGATGAGTCATATTTGGTTCCACTAGAACTGGTTGCACATGAAAAAACCCTAAAATATCCGATTCTGGTATCTCTTGATCTGCAGCTCCCAATTCCTTAGTACCTTGTTCTTGCCTAGTCTCTCTAGCTTCTGAATAGTAAAGCTTGATCTTTGCACCATTATATACTCCTGGAAACAATAATCCAAATAAATGTTTCAGTCTTACTGTGCCATTGGTGAAGACCCAATCTACCTCAAATGGTCCTGCCTAGGCAATCTTCAGGTTTGGCTTCTTCGGACCCAGTCTAAACTGATAGAGAAGCACCAAATCTCCTTTCTGAAATTCCCGAATCTTAATTCGGTGATCATGCCAGTGCTTCCTTCGTTGTTGAAAAATTTCTTGTTTCAGCATAGCCTGTTGTCTAAGTTCATCTAACTCCATCAGTTCATCTAGGCGCTTTTTCAGATTGTGATTGAAGTCTAAGCCATACTTCACAACCATTCTCAAACTTGGGATAACAAAATCCATAGGAACCACAGCTTCAGTGCCATACACCATTATGAATGGTGTCATCCCAGTAGTGACCTTATAAGCTGTCCTATACGCCCATAGAGCAGTCTGCAGTTTCAAATCCCACTGGTCTGGTTTCTTTTGCACTACCTTAGTGAGAATAGTCTTGATTGTCTTGTTGCTACTTTCAGCCTGTCCATTGCATCTCGGATAATAAGGAGTAGATTCCGATGCTTGACTGAAAGCATATCCAATAGAATTTCCATGGTGTCATTGATAAAATGTGTTTCTTGATCTGACACAATCTCTACTGGACATCTATATGGGCAGACAATATTTTCAAATAAAAACCTTGAAGTTGACATGGCCGTGTTGTCAGGAAGAGCCTTAGCTTCAACCCACTTAGTTACATGACAAGTAGCCATTACTATGTACTTGTTCTTCCTGGGGGTAACCTTCTTAAAAGTTCCATAAAATATAATCCTCATTTCATGAACATGCCCAGTGGTTGTATTGGCGTTAAAGGAGTCATATCTGCACTTGTTGGTCGACCCATTCTTTGGCATATGTCACAAGTTTTACAAAAATTTCTAACATCAGTAATCAATGTTTGCTAGCACATACCAGCTTGCAGAATCTTCTTGTAGGTTACTTCATTAGAAAAATGTCCACCAGATTCACCATTATGTGCTTCTCAAATCACTTGCATTCTTCCTTCCATATGCACACAACGGCGAAGTATACCATCAACACCCAATCAATAGAGTGACCCTCCGATGATAGTAAACTTCAAGATTTTGATGACCAAAGCTTTCTTCTAGTTCTGCTTCCTGTCCTCCGAAAAAGCACCTTGAGAAAGAAACCGTTAAACATCATACCATTCAGGATCAACTGATTCTCATGCCTCTAGCTGAAATAAGTCAGCGTCCATTGGTTCATCTCCCAAGGGTAATTCTGAATAACCTTCCGTGCTCCTTGACAAAAAATCAGATCCACAATGATTCTTGCCAGGCTTATAAAAATTCTGAATTCAAACTCCACTAGGAATATCATCCATCTTATCAGTCTGCCTTGAATAATGACTTTATTAGTAAAAAACAGAAGAGCCTAATGGTCCACATAAAAATGGAACAACTTTCCCAACAGATAATGTCTGAACTTTGTAGCACTAAAAACCATTCCAAGGGCTTCTTTCTGAGTAGTTGTATATCCTTGTTCAGCTGACTGGATCTGCGACTGGAAAAATGAACCGGATAATCAATCCTTCCGTTTGGCTGAACCAATATTGCCCCCATTGCCAATCTCGAAGCGTCTACATGTACATGGAAAATAACATCCCAGTTTGGTTGCGTAAGAATTGGTTTACTGATAATGGCTTTTTTCAGATTTTGGAAGCTCTTCTCACATTCAGCAGTCCAATAAAACTTACTGGTCTTCTTTGTAAGCTCATATAGTGGTACTGCTTGAGAAGCAAACTTATGTACAAACCTTCTATAGAAGTTAACATAACCCAAGAAAGAGATCAACTCTGAAGCATTTTTGGGTGCTTTAGCTTGCTGAACACACTAAATTTTTTCATTGGCCATTTCTATTCCATTTCAAAAAACCACATGTCCTAGTAGCTGTCCCTTCCAGACGAGCAAAACGGCTTTAAATGGATTTAAACAAATCCGCTTCTCCTTACAACGATTGAAAACCATTTCTAGGAATAGTAGGTGTTGTTCCTCATCTGAATATATAGTAAAGTCATCCATAAAGATAGCGAGGAAACGATGAAGGAATTCATTAAACATTTTCATCATACACCACTGGAAGGTAGCTAGTGCATTGCACAGGCCGAAAGGCATCACCAGATACGTGAAAGCCCCCACTCGGTGATGAAAGTGGTTTTCGCTCTATCTTCAAGAGCGATCTGTAACTGGTTATAGCCACTATAACCATCCATAAAGCTATACATTTCATATCCTGCGATCTCATCAAGCAACATGTTAGTAAAAGGCAATGGAAATGGATCTTTGATAGTTTGGGCATTGAGTTTCCTATAGTCGACACAAACTCTCAATTTCCCGTTCTTCTTGGGAACTACGACTATGGGAAATAGCCAATCGCTACTGGCCACCTCTGTGATGAACCCAGCCTTGAGAAGATTATCAATCTCCTCTTTGACCTTCTTAGCATAGTTGGGGTTCATTCAGTATCTTTGCAGTCGTATTGACCTAGCATCTGGCTTCAACAGTATCCAGTGCAGACATACTTCAGGATCCACTCCCTTCAGGTCTGTGTGTTCCCAAGCAAACACGTCTTCATTGACGGGTTGAGATGCTTATTGACCTTGATCCTCCTAGGACTATCCTCCGATTCTAGGTTCCATTCTTTCACTTCTTGGTCATCTGGAAGCAACCAATTAGGCCCCCCTCCTTTCCGTTTGGTTGACTCTTCATCATAATCCTTGGATGGTCCATTCAGTTCTGAGTCAGCATTCTGATCCACTACGTGTTCTTCATAACATACTGGCTCCTATACCATACCAGTATCAGCTGATTCCACCAACCTCCCAGTTAACTGAAATGTTCTTTCCCCTGTGTTGATTTCAATAAACTGCTCTGGGAATTGCTTTTTCTGCTTGTCAGCCTACTCTTTATTCAGTAAAACTGCATTCAAGTCAATCTCTGCTAAAGGGAATTTGTTGAGGGCTGCTAACATTCACTCGATCTTCTTGGCTCTGTACTTCTGGCATAACTCCTTCGGCCTCAGTTCTTTTCTCCAGCTCCTAGTATTGTTCGTCTTGCCCCTTCTATGGTTAAGGTTTGATTTGCATAGTCATAAACAGCATGTGTTGTTCTCAACCATGGGCACCCTAGCAACATCCCATATGCCCCTTGCACATCCAGAACTAAGAAACTGGTTTTAAATTTTTCCATGCCCACTCTTTTTTGCATATTTTCAATCATGCCCGTAGCTTGTACCATTCTGTGATTTGCCATTCGCACTTTAAATGGTGTTGGCTTTAGATTCGTGATACCCATTCTCTGCTGGAGATGAACTCCCATTATATTGACTCCTGCTCCTCCATCCAAGATAACACTTGAAAGAGGTTCCCATTGCTTCCGCACCTTTAGTCCACCTGAATGAGCAGAACTTCATCAGCTCGGACGGCCGTCAGGTCCACTGTTCTGGCCTCCACCTCAGCTTTCCTACGCTGTTTGATGAATTTTTCCACTTCAAGCAAGGTTTTTCTGATATCCTCCAGCTTTACAGTCAATTTCTCAGTTCTATCACAAATTTTAACCTGTATTTCTTCTTTCTCTTGGTCAGACTGATTGTCAGAGCTCAAATAATTGGTTGTTTCTTCACACTGCCTTCCTTTCTTGCAGTGCTTCCACTCCTTCCACCAACTCTCAGTTCATCAGCCATTCCTTGTACCGTAGCCAGCAAGGTCTCAAGTATGCCTGGTATTGACTAATTTTTCTCAATTGATTGGGCTGGTATCTTCTGAATAACTTCGGCTTTAGAACTTTCTGTGTGCTCTGGCAACTTCTTGGCTAAATCCTCCGTGATTTTAGCTGCTAGTTCTCTCTGCTCTTGCCATTCATCTACCACCTTCTCTTTACCCTTGGCCTTTCAAATTTCTCTTTGTTAAGTCCACTTGCTACTGGTAGTAGTGACTGGTGTTCCTGAAGTATCTGGAATTTCCTCAATCACTACACCCTTGCTTCTTGTGACTACCCGTACTGGGAGTGGCTCTAGTGTCTTAGCCTCAGTAGCAGTAGTTGCAGGTGCATCTGGGCATTGAGCTGCAAAATGGACGTACTTCCCACAAGTGTAGCAATTCATACTCTGATTTTGGAAGTTGCCACGCCCTCTGCCTCGACCCATACCCATTTGGAATCAGCCATGTCCCTGACCAGTACCACTGGTACCTGGTCTCTCTTCTTCAGCTACTTTGGCGGGTTCTACCTTCACTGGTTCAGTATAGGTGACCACTGACAAGTCTTTGCCCTTCTTAAAGTGATGAATCTTGATGCCACAATTGTTCCATAAATGACCAAAAGCCTTACAGTAGGTACATTGTGGACACTCGTTGGAGATATGGTCCTTGGATTTTCATTTTGAACACCAAGTCTCCATCTTCCGAACTTGCTGTCTGCTGTGGCTAATCTCAGCAATCTGTCTAGCCATTTCTACAATTTTCTTGGTCCAAGATCCCTTCTTTGACTTCTTCTTGGATCGTTCATTAGAGCTTCTTTCAGAGCTGCTAGACACCTCACTAGAATCAGAACTCTCAATAGCAGAGCTACTGCTACTGGACCTTCTCTTTTTGTGGCTCTTTTCCTTCTTGACCAGCTGTTCCAGCTTTAGTGCCCATTGGACCAGATCATTGAATTTGTTGGTAGGAGATGGTACCTCCTGCTCCCTAAGCTTTTTGCTTCTAAAACCATTCAAAAACCATGCCCTCAACCTCTTCTCAGATGGCAGTTCCTGTAACTTCCTGGTTAGATCCTTAATCTTTCCCACATAACTTCGGACTGATAGATTCCGCTACTTGATCTTATCCAGTTCACAGAGGATATCTTCATCCCCTCTGTTGTCTGAATACTCCAGTCTGAAGGCTTTAATCAACTTGTTGTAGGATCTGAGGTGACAGGTGGGTTAATGGTAATACCATTTCCTCGCTGCCTCCTTCAAGGTTTGCTGAAAGTATTCCCCCTAATCATCTTCATCAATATTTTTTAGTTCAACATACTACTCAAAAGCCTGTATGTGAACGTCTGGATCATCCTTCTTACCTCCCTTGAATATTGGAAAAGAAATTTTCAGGGAAGCTGTGTAATCATTCCGATTACCACGGATCCTGCCGCTTCTCTTCTTGGATTCAGACTGGCGCTCGGAAGTCTTCTTGCAATTGTCAGTGCCAGAATCCCAATCAATCTCTATCTCTGTCTCGGTGTCACTCTCCTCTTTGGCCTGTTTACTAGAAGTGCAGTGACTGCCTTTACTTCCCTTGGTACCCTCATCCCCCTGCCGGGACCGAGAACTCTTGGCTTTCCGTGCTTCCCTTTCTGCTCGTCGGCATCGAGAATGACTGGACTGCTGTGAGTCTTGCGCCTCATCAGCATGACTATGCTCTTCCTGAGCTTCAGTGTCAGTCACCTTCTCTTGCTTAGGGTCAGACTTTCTTCCTCTCTCCTTAGGAATAGAATCAACACGAATGGTGGATTTCTGGCCACGACTGGATTTGGGTGCCATTGCTAAAAACTTCCAACTGGAAGAAGAGTCTTTTAGTCAACGAGCTTCAGCTCGATCCATCGTGATCGCCAAAAATGGAATTGGAGCGGATCTCTTGAGACAACTAATTCTAGTGTTAGAAGATTTAAGCTACTAGTGTTAGAAGATTTCAGACAGTAGACTGGACAAAAATCAGAAGCTGGGCTGGAATTTGGATACTGGAATAAGAATCAGACTATGTACTGAGAATAATATTCAGATTCAGATTCAGAGTACTGGCCACAAAGTAAGTGTGATTGGAATAAGAATCAGACTATGTACTGAGAATAATATTCAGATTCAGATTCAGAGTACTGGCCACAAAGTAAGTGTGATTGGAATATCTGCCATGATTGAGATTACAGATAAAAGATTACAGCGAGTATGATATGATTTACAGAGAGAGTAGAGCCGACAAAAATTGCCAATAATTCACAACTCAAGTACAAATGTTGCCAAAATGCTAACGCAAATGCCAACAATTGCCAACCCGATTACAATGTAATGGGCCCTATTTATACACCTTGGGTTTACCATAGTAATTACCTTAGTAATTACTAACTAATTTGTTGTCCGTCTCATAGAGAATGTTCCCACTTAGTGAAACTATCCAGTCGTCTACACCCACTCCCTTCATTGAGAAAGTTATGTATGAGTCTCATGCTCCGCTCTATGCAAAATATAGAGGCATTCAACCTACTCTTTGCGGAGTAGAGATGTACTTCTATTGGCCTACCATGAAAGTGGACATAAAAGAGAAAGTTTCAAAATGTGTGGTATGCCAAAAGACTAAGTATGATAGAGGACTAGCAACCTAGATTACTCCAGCCATTGCCAATCCCTAATTCACCATGGGAGAGTATATCCATGGATTTTATCTCCGGATTACCCAAGTATACCCATGGGAATATGGACAATAGTTGACAGGTTTAGCAAGCAAGCACACTTTATTCCTGTCAAAAAGACTATTAAGGCACACCAAACGACAACTCTCTTCATATCCCAGATTTTAAAACACCATGGATTGCCAACATCCATAGTGTCATATAGATATTCTAGAGTGACCAGTAATTTTTGGAAAGGTCTCTTTGAAAATATAGGTACAAGATTGAATTTCTCTTTGGCCTATCACCCACAAACGGATGGCCAAAGTGAGATAGCCAATCTTTTGGTTCTTGATCTACTAAAGACCTATGTTACAGAAGTAGATTAACGATCACAATGGGAAAAGTACTTACCCCTTGTAGAGTATGGGTATAATAATATTGTCCATACTTCTACGGGAAAAGTACCTTTTGAAATCATTGAGGGAAGACCTAAAAGTCCCTTACTACTTAAAGTACATGGGAAGATCTTCGCTACCGATGAGTATAGCCTTGACCTACAACAATCCTTCTTCAAAAGATTAAGGAGGCTATATCCATCTCTCAACAAAGGCAGAAAGCTGCAGTTGCCAACCACAGAAGGGCCTTAACGTTTAAATAAAATGACTGGGTCTTACTTAAGTCTCCCAAGGCTCGATTGAGAAAAACAACGGGCAAAAATTCTACGGGCCATCAAAAGTATTATACTAAACTAACAAAAAGATACTATGGTCCTTTGCAAATCTTGAAGCCAATCAATGAGATGGCTTATCAACTCAAGCTGCCCAACCATTGGCTCACACACAATGTTTTTCATGTGAGCCTACTTAAGCCCTACAAAGAAGAGCCACTACGTGAACCAATTATTGAAGACCCTCCCAAAATCGAAGACCAAGAAGAGGTGCTACAACCTGAAGCTATCATTTTACATGCAGAAAAGGTAGTGTGACATGGTATGATTATCCGACGATATCTTATTAAGCTAAAAAATTATCCTTTTGAAGATGCTAGATGGATGCAAGGAATACATCTTGAGGATAGTATGAACCTTGTCAATGCTTACAATGCTACATTAGAGTAAGAAAATGTACAAATTTCTTTCAAATGACCAACGTTTTTGTCTTATAAGACTAGCTATCTTTTTCTTGTGCACAAAATTAATTAGTATGCATGCTTAGAATCATGTCTGTGATGATGACAGCTCTCAAACACCAAGTAGAATTTGTCACTTTACTTTGGAAGAATGAAATGGACTCAAGAGCAGACATGCTTGCGGCAGATATGTCTCCCAAGCACCAAATGGATTAGTCATCCATCTTGGAAAGATGTTGTAGGGTAAAAAGGGCTAGTCCTCTAAAGAAACATTGACTAGTGACTTATTCTTTATCTCTTCTACCTCATAGTCGAGGACGACTTTGATTCCAAGGTCGAGGTAATTTCATAAAATCTAATATCTAACCAAACCAAATGATTTTTTCATATTAAAGTGATAATTTAATATGGGAGAATAAACAGGAACAAGGGCTAGAATATAGACATGTTCTTACAGGTCTATCTCAACACGGGGCCAATGGTAAAGGAGTCCAAATGAGAGATGATTTGTCAAAGATCAAGGCTAGCGATCTTAAAGACCTTAGGGTTAGCTTCATAAAGATCTTTAAAGGTTAGTGTTTAAAGTTCTTTGACCTTAGGCAAGCTAAGGTTGTGCTCGAGGTGGGAACTCGGCCCAAACTTGAGGTGCTTGTCATGCCTGCTGACTAAGGTGCTTGAGGTGCTTAATGACTAAGGTGCTAAGGTGCTCCATGACTAAGGTTCTTGAGAGGGTAAGGTGTTCAAAGTCAATGCATATCCCTACACAAGGGGGAACGAGCCCTCATTGAAGTGGCTAGAGAGAGAACGCATACACCTCACACAAGGCATCCTTGGTACAAAGAAAGCAGCATTGACACTTGGCCAAAGCATGTATTGATGGTACCAAAAAGGGGTGTCTTGGACACTCCTTTGGTAGCAGTTTACAAGCTCAATATTCATGTGTTACATGTAAAATAGATTCGCATGCTATATATCAATGAATAGATTTTTTCATATAGAATCTAAAAGTATAATTCCGACAAGTTTTGAGTTTTTTTGCAAACAAATTACCAGTCCTCACTTCTTTTAAAGGGTACCACCAAGAAATGCAAAATGTAGTACCACCAATACATGCTTTTACCCACTTGTCACAACGTCCTCTTCATGTTGCCCTCATAGTGTGCCTAAAGCCTATTGGTTAGCCTCCCAAAGGGTCCAGCGATAATTTAGCTAATTTAAATAATTATTTCTGCATTTAGCAAGTCCTCTCCCTGAAAGGGGAAAGGGAAACACTTGTCCCATGGCTACCCTTGTTGCTTGATATGCACTAAGCCTGTGATTGGCCAAGCTTGAGGAGGTCCAATCATTTGCAAGATAGTGCTATAAGAGGGGGTCGACCAAAGCAAGGAGGGGGCTAGCTTGGGGGGGTATACTCTCCCATCCCCACACTCACTCATTCTGTGAAGTGCAAAGTGAAAAAGCTCCATCTCCTTCTCCAAGATAGTAGATAAGTTGAGAGCCTACACCAACACTCTTGGCTATGGAATGCAAATCCAAGTAAGAGCCATGCTTCAATGCTTAAACTTGACATCTTCTTCGTCTTCATTACCATGCTATTATGTATGCTAGTAAGAAGAGTGATGATAAGTGAGTAACTAAGTCTTTCTCCAATGAATGGTTCTTCTTCCTCTTCCCTACCCTCGTTCCCTGCTAGCTCTGTCCAGCATTTGAAGGTGTTTGAGGCCTTGGGACTGAGACTGGGGATAGTTAATGCTTTTTACAAAGTCTATGTTATGGTGGTGATGCAATGAATCTTTCCATCTTCATTGCATCACCTAGGTCACAAGGAACACAGAGATTGTGTTGCACCAAGTCCCTCTTGATGGGAGAATCTATAATACAAAAGCCTATTGGAGAGGGGACCGGATCCACATAAATCCGGCCCTCAACTATTGTCAAGTTCTCTAAACTCTCCCTCTCTCTCTTGCAAAATTATTGTTTATGCCAAGTTAGTTAAGTATTATGATTATGTTACTACCTTCAATTAAGTTTACCCTCTATGTTCTCAAAGTAGTCTCACAAAAATGCTCACTCTAATTCAGTTAATTCCATTATTCTTAAAGTTCATATGCCTTTTCCATTACAAATCCCAACATTGCATCTCTCTACCAGATTTTGTAGCAAACTTATGCATCCAGGTTGTAGAAAAAAATAATTGTTCTCTACATACATACTACATTTATGCATTGTTGATGGTTGAAAAGCACGGTTAAGCAACATGAATCCATAAAGCTTTGGATGGAGTAGGCGTGCCCAATTACGGGAAGTAGGTGATTAAGGAGAATCTAGAAAGATCCTCCCAAGGTTCAAAGGGAAGCTTAAGGGCGAAAGTTGATAAAAAGGCAAAGATCTTGGGAGATGACAAGTGGAGAGAGAGAGAGAGAGAGAGAGAGAGAGAGAATTGTTTGAGATTTTGTTATCTTAATTCTTTTTGACGATTGGGGATAGGGTCGGTCTTGCCAGGCCGCACAAGGGAGACTGTAGGACCGCGAGGGGGAGGAGTCGCCATCGTCTGTACAGTAAAGACTGTAGCAGCACGAGAGGAGACAAAGGAGTTTGCAGGAGTTTATTCGATGGATTTGAAGGAGGCGAGGGCGATGAGAGAGATGGATTTGTGCCATCGCGTGCAGATGGATGAGAGAGAGAGAGAGAGAGGGAGAGAGAGTCCAGGCCACGATAGGACTCCGAGTGAGGCCGCCGCAATTGATGGGTATAACGAGACCGAGACTATGAGGAGGTAGGCTTGTCGAAGACGGAGCTGCAACATGGAAGGTGGAGCTTCTCGTGGTCTTCAGAAGGGAGAGCTTGGTGGCGGGGGGTCACCTGCGGAGAGGTAAACGACGCTCTGTGCGTTCGTGGGAACAGGGGAGAGAGGGCGTGCGATGTTTTTTCCAGCTAAGCAAGAGAGAAATGGGAGACAGAATCTATGCCGATTCCAGTTAATTTAAAGGCGTAGACCCAATAGCACATTTCAAAAGTAAAATTTGCATGAGTAGGCGTCCCCAATTGGGAAGGAGGTGAATTAGGGAGAATTTGGAAAGATCCTCCCAAAGCTTAAGGGGAAAAGGAGAGGTGGAAAGAAGCCAATTTGGCACGTGGAGGAGAGAGAGAGGAAAGGAGAGAGAGAAAGATCTGCCATGCGTCAGCAGGAGCGCGGAGACCAACAAGTTTTTTTTTTGTCGTAGGTCTGCGGGGCAAAAATGCAGAGGAAAGCAGGCAGTGAGGCGGCGCGTGGAGGATGGGAATAAGGAGAGAGAGAGAGAGAGAGAGAGAGAGAGAGAGAGAGGGAGAAAGATTTTTGCTGCATTGACAAGAGCGTAGCTGCCATTGGCTTCGAAGCGAGGAGGAGTAGCACGTTGTAAAGCATATAATGCGAGACCGGGTCCCCAGCCTTGTGGATTTTGTGAATTTTGCAGGCAAGTATAAAGACGAGTGGTACTATGCATGGAGAAAGTCCGGATCTTGCTTGTACTATTGTGAGGGCCGAAAGCAAGTTGGATGTCTCCATGCAAGGTTAGGACCCGTTGTTCAAGGCAAAGTGATCAGGTTGAAGGGTGAGGGAGATGGTGTTGCCGCGGGCGTGAGAGTATTTGTTGGCACGCCAGATGACAGCAATCGTGAGGGACGCGTCCGAGGAGCAAGATTACGCATGGTACCCATCTGTGGAGTGGGCTACGCGAGGACAAGAGGCCCGCGCGAGAACGGGGGGAGGTTTGGGGCCTTCCTTTTTCGTTTTGGGAAATGAGCGAACGCGGAGGGAATCAACCTGGATTCCATCTATTAAACGTGCGTGGACCTAGTATGTCGTACCCATTTGCATGAAAAGATAGGTCCAATCAATGTAAGGAATGAATAAAATTACAAAACGTCCAAGAAAAGTAGATCCAATCAATAGGCGTGCCCAATTCTGGGAAGCAGGTGATTAAGGAGAATCTAGAAAGATCCTCCCAATGTTCAAGGGGAAGCTTAAGGGCGAAAGTTGATAAAAAGGCAAAGATCTCGGGAGATGACAGGTGGAGAGAGAGAGAGAGAGAGAGAGAGAGAGAGAGAATTGTTCGAGATTTTGTTATCTTAATTCTTTTTGACAATTGGGGATAGGGTCGGTCTTGCCACGCCGCACAGGGGAGACTGTAGGACCGCGAGGGGGAGGAGTTGCCATCGTCTGTACAACAGAGACTGTAGCAGCGCGAGAGGAGACAAAGGAGTTTGCAGGAGTGTATTCGACGGATTTGAAGGAGGCGAGGGCGATGAGAGAGATGGATTTGTGTCATCGCGTGCAGATGGATGAGAGATAGAGAGAGAGAGAGAGAGAGAGAGAGAGAGAGAGAGAGAGAGAGAGAGAGAGAGAGAGAGGGAGAGACAGAGAGTCCAGGCCACAACAGGACTTCGAGTGAGGCGGCTGCAATTGATGGGTATAACGAGACCGAGACTATGAGGAGGTAGGCCTGTCGAAGACGGAGCTACAGCAGGGAAGGTGGAGCTTCTCGTGGTCTTCAGAAGGGAGAGCTTGGTGGTGGGGGGTCACCTGCGGAGAGGTAAACGGCGCTTTGTGTGTCCGCGGGAACAGGGGAGAGAGGCCGTGCGATGGTTTTGCCAGCTAAGCAAGAGAGAAATGGGAGACGGAATCTATGCAGATTCCAGTTAATTGAAAGGCGTAGACCCAGTAGCACATTTCAAAACTAAATGTGCTACAAATGCACGTGTGTATATAGTGATAAGAGCTTGTAAAATGAAGCATATCTCTTAGCCATTGGATATCAAAGTGCAATGTGTGCTCGCACATAAGGCTTAGAGAAAACTTTTTTCTTTGTTTTGCAACTTGTGCCAATTTTTTATACGGTTGGATTTTTAAAGATGATTACAACTAAGCCATGTGCCTAGCATGCTTCTTGTTTGCGTGTGTGTGTGTGTGGAAGAGGGGGGGGGGGGGGGGTGTTTCTTTTGCTCACAATTGTGACTGGAAATGTTATATGTGCCAAGGGGACAACGTTTCGAAAAAGGATCGTACAATTACGAAGGAATTTTCCAAAATCATGTGTATGTGTATGTGTATGTTAAGTGCTATCACGATTCAAATTGTATTACCTACAGTGAACAAAGTTTTGAATAAGTGCTCATTTTTGAAGGGTTTGACCCTTACCGTTCTTTGAACTGTAAATTTTAATATCCTATTCTTGTTTTGGCTATTAAAAATATTTCTTCCCTTCACTGAAGAGTGAAAAAGCCATTGAAGGCATAAAAGCATTCAAAAACATTGAAACTACGATCACCGGACGATAAGAAGATGAGGAAAATACTTCTAAAGTAAGACTTTTAAAGTGGAGGAACAACCGCAAAAGGAAGGGAGAGAGAGAGAGGGGGAGAGAGAGAGAGAGAGGGGGTGGTGGAGGCGGGTCATTGGCCATACAATGGAACATATAAGAAATAGAACTATTGGATAGTTATATTTCTTGTTGTCTCCTTGGGCAAGTCAACCCTCAATTGGCGACCTGATTCATGAGATACAATTGAGTGGGAGGACCCGCCTTCCATACAGAAGACCTTGTGCTATTATATAGCGTGAGCGTAAATTCGTACTTGGCCTCGGTTGCAGCCAAGTACGGTTGGCGCGAAGGGAGTCGGGCTCAACGATGAGGTTGCTGACTGGCTTGGTTTTATTGCCAAGATAGTCACCTCGATCGCCACTCTCGATGTCCCCGGGCTTGCCCTTGATGCTGCTGTGGATAGCGCTATTGAATTTGCGGTTGATAGTGGAGTTGAACATGAAGCTATTGGATTCTCTCATGGTACAAGAATCCCCCTGGCTGATGTCAACAATACTGTGCAGTATGTCGACCATGTAGCTAATGTATTCTCTGGTGAACATGCAGCTAGTGGATTCTCTCATGGTACAAGAAACCCCCTTTCTTTCTTCTTCTTCCCTTCTTTTTCTTGCAATGTTTAATATTGCACATGTTTCGATATAGGAATGGAGACTACTGTCAACAATACTATGTATATTGATGGCCAGGATGTCGACCATGGTGTGGATGGCGATAGTTAGCTTAGTCCCTGCGTTTCTTTTGCTTGCAATTTATTTGTTGTTAGTTTAACAAGCCTAAGTATGTATGGTCCACATCTTTCAATATAGATCTTGGGGCTGATGATCCATGTCTTGACAATGCCATCAACAAGGAGACATGCGTATATGTTGGTGATGCCTTCAATGCTGATGTCAACAATGGTATGGATATCTGTGGCATGGATGTCGACCATGGTCTAGATGGTGATAGTCATTGTGATGATTGGCTGAGTCTCTTTGTTGTCATGACAAGCATTGGGGCATTTGTTTATGCCACATTGGTAGGCATCTTGTTGATCCCTACCAAGCTCTTGATCGTTTTCTTGAAATTTGCTTGGTGGTTGCTCCGATTCCTCATACAATCTATTAATATCCTCCTCTTTGTCTTGAGGGATTTCAAGCACCGGCTTGCCTTCCTGAAATGCAACCTCCTTACAGTGAAGATGGCAAGTGTAATTGTTGTTGTGGGCCTTATTATTGCCATAAAATACTCTCCCTGCAAGATAAGGGTCTCTCTAGCATGCGCTAATGGAAACCTATCATAATCCAACTTTGTATATGGCCTTTCCAGGAGGGCGAGTCTTCACTATATGTAAAACTTGGCCATCACGTGTGTTCAAGCCTATTTCTAAAACCCCTTAGTTGTGATTTTTTCACCAATAAAGGGGACCCTTTTCTTATTAAATTTGTAAAAAATATATCAAGGTTAATTTTTCAACACCCTTATGTATGTCAAAATGTGAGAAAATATAAATAAATAATATGTATTGTTGAACTCACAAGATAAGTAATTGTTTTCTTGGAGTGACCCCCTCCTCGAACATATGGCTAATTAAGGTTGACAACAGTTTGATTACATAAATTAGAGCACATTACAGTATGCTATTAATAGTAAGCCTCTTAGAAGAACAAAATAATTTTTTCTATGGACATTATATAAGACTCGAGAGAAGAATATATAAATAAATACATATATATATATATTGAGAATATTTTGCTCTTAGATAACTCTTATTTACAATTACTAGAATGCTTTGCATTGAAATAGAGTGGAACGTTCAATAATTAACTTGAACTTGAGCAACAAAAACTATGATCTTTCTCTTCTTATTGAGAGTATATCTAAATTGTGTTTTCCTCCTTTCAAAGTACAATTTTTTTTGGCATGTTTCTAGTCTTTCTCTTGGTATAGAAACGTATGCTACGTTGTTGATTTTTCATATGATTGTTCAACAATTGAATTTTTCAAAGAAACAAATGAAGGAGAAAATATTGTAGGATGATGCATACAATGACAATGTGGTGAGGTGAAGTTGTTCCCTTAAGTCCAAAATGATGCTCCTTTCCAAAATGTATTATCGCAAAAGTATGAGTATTTTGAATTGGCTACATATGGTTTGATTGCTTTCTATACTTTCTATAAAGGAAACATGATGGGGTTTGCTTTAAGATATTAGAGAGTGTATTCTTGGTTCAAAAGAGTGATTAATGTGAATTTGTCATAGAGTGGAGGTATTTTGCCAATAGAGGGATCCTATGCCATCATATGCTAGCATCTAGGGTCTAGGGCAAGGCCCATGGCAAAGTGCCACATGGATGGCATGCACAAAGGCTCCTAAAGATATGCATAGCTTATATAAGAGAAGGTTGATTAGGTGGATATAGTAGCCATTTGCTCTAGTGGCAAGGAGCCTTATATTGATATGAGTGCTAAAACTGACTAAAATAGGGGAAAACTGGTTGGAATAGGGGATTGAAGGTCGTACATGATTTTGCTTTCAAAGAGGAAATCATGCTTTAGTTATCTCTCTTCGATCTCTAGGTCTCAACTGCTAGTAGTGTGTGAAGGCACCCCCATACTTGCATGTTATGAGGTAATGATTGAGTGTGTATGGCCTAGATACTATATGGATGATTTGGATGTGGACATGATACTACCAACATCATCTACAAGAACAATTACAACACATTGGCAGCTACAAGGAACCCATATTTCTTGCTTGCAAAATGCACAAGGGAATACTTTTAGTAGAAGAAATAAACTTAGCTTATGTGTGGCGACTCAAGACAACCTTGTAGGGATGTTCACATAGGCATTGCCTCATGAGAAATAATTTGAAGCCTTTTGCAAATCTTTGAGCTTGCCTCTCTTTGCTTCCCTATAGACTATGTACCAGCTCTCAATCACCGCATCACTCCCAGGGAGGATTCGTTACCACATATGTAGTAGTGATGTGTGTGACCACATTTGGGACCACCAAGGTACTCTTTTCCTAGCTAGGAGGTTTTTTCCCCAATGCATCATATATACAACCATCTCTCAATGTCTATTTTATCTTTCTATTTTCACACTAAGAAATAAACTCTCTATTGTGTACCTTGATCTTGTCCAAGATGTCTGTGCATCCCTGCAATCCTAACTCCAACATACATGGTTTTGATGTATGTGAGCACACTTAGGACTGTCAAGAAGATCATATTAGATAAATTGCAAGAAATCCCATTCCCAAAATGATCACATTTTAATATTTTTTGTTTTGTAAACTCAATATTATACACAAAATGGTCCCATGACCAATTCATGTGTTCTTCTCTTGCTCCAAACATCTTGACACAATCATCGTCTAGTATTTTTAATCCATATCTTTCTTGACTAATATAGTCTTGATTCTAAAACAACATGAAGAAAAATAAATATTTGCATTCAATGATCATCTTTGCATTGGGTCAACCCAAAGTTTAGTTCAGTTCTCACCATTGGATTGATTGAACTCTCATACATCTTTTGTGTAATAATGTTTGTACTTTCATGAGACATTTTATAGCTAATCAGTAATAAGTTTTTAGCTTCACTCTTAATTGTCTTTCGGCATTGATAACTTTAACAATCATAAACTAGAGTACAAAAAAAATTGTTTCAAAATAACTAGGCTAGCCCAATGTTCCTATGACCTACTATAGTCCTACTACGATAATAAAAGTTTTATCATCTTAGGACCATTCTATAAGTTTTGCTTCTTCATAAATCACTTTAAGGGTATTTGTTTTGTACTGCAAAATGATTTCTAACTTCTACCATGTAAAAATCATGAAGAGCTTCAAATAGCTTTTCACGCCAACACATATATGGCATAAAACGAAATAATTAATATTATTGAAGTATGTAGAGTATCATTTTAATGTATACATTTAAAGTTAGAGAACTCTTTTCTATCATAAAGAGAATATAATGTTAGAAGTAGGATGTTGCAAATTCTAAAGCTCCTTGTTCATAACACTCAAATCTGTTACAAAGAAGATGTTTCTTTCATGTATGACATGTAACATCACGTCTCTTTTTATGTGCATCTTACCATACACTGAGCAACATTTTTAGAGTGAACCAAAATCCCGACAAATATTATTTATATGTCATGGGCCCATGTTGTCCTATGTGATGGAGTTCGAGCCCCATCCTCAACATCAAGGATGAAGTAGAGGAGGGCTAGCCACCTAGGGACCATGTCCATAGTTTTCCTCTATGCTCTCTCTCTCTCTCTCTCTCTCTCTCTCTCTCTCTCTCAAAGCAGCGAGAGTTATAGGATTATATGCATTGTACTGAAATAGTCCTTAGAGTTGTCCATGTAAAGATAACTTCAACCCTTTAATTATTTTCTCAACATTTTTTATTAACTCATACTAAGTATTGGGCATATTTCGCCGAAATGGTTTTTGCAATTGTTTAGACATCTGAATAGTTATTGAATTAGGCTTTTATAAATTTCACAAAAGTGGCTTTTTTTTTTTGGACTAGTGTTGAAATCAATGAAAGTGCCTACAATCATCAACAAAACAAGAAGAAGCTTACACGATTGCTTTTGTATACCATTTTAAATTGTTCAAAGTCTTTGCATATTCACTTGAGGTCTTTTTGGAAAATTTTCTGGCTTGTTCAACAAACATAGATATCATCTTATTCATTTTCTATGCTTGGGTGCAACACTACATTAAGTTTTTGTAGATGAATGGATGTGGTCAAAGACATGTGATTGATTCATATGGTAGCCATTTATAATGAAGGGTTTTGGGCAACCCGCTTGAAAAGAATTGGTGGAAAATAGGAATAAAACTCTATACATATGGTATCAATTGTTTTGTACGTGTTTGCTCAAGTGTTCTTTATTTTTGCTCAACAAACATAGATATCATCTTATTCATTTTCTATGCTTGGGTGCAACACTACATGAAGTTTTTGTAGATGAATGGATGTGGTCAAAGACATGTGTTTGATTCATATGGTAGCCATTTATAATGAAGGGTTTTGGGCAACCCTCTTGAAAAGAATTGGTGGAAAATAGGAATAAAACTCTATACATATGGTAGCAATTGTTTTGTACCTGTTTGCTCAAGTGTTCTTTAGTTTTGTAGTTCCCAATTCAACAAACACCTTTTTGTGGTTGAACATAAATGTTCAAAAATGGGGTTGGACAAGGATAGTACAACCAGAAAGTTTCGATGCCAAGGAAGGAAGAAAGCAAGGCCATTAACATCTACAGGTGCATGCTAAGGTGACAAAGTAGGCATGAAGGTTAGGGGCTCATAGTTGGATCCAAATGTATATGTATTTTGGGGTTATTTTGGCCAAAGGGATCTCCTATGGGGCTTCTCAAAGGTGATTTCTTGGAGGGACTAAAGTGCATAAATGGAAATGTAGAAGGTATTTCTCAAAGTGTTCTATAGACTGGTGTAAATGTTCTATCTCTTGGAGCTGTATAGCTACAGATATGATCGTTTGAAGGAGATTTTTGCAGATTCTCCCCGGATTGGACAGATGCAATGAATATTAATTTTGGGCAGCTATTGGCATTGCATCTATCCAAAGCTATGGTGATAGTGATCATTGTAAGAGGAGTTTTCTATAACCACTAACATTGCCGCAGAAAAACAAAGGAAAAAGGAGAGAGAAAAATTTACCGGGGCGGCAATAACCGCGGCTATGTATGCGATAGTGTTTTCTCAGTAATAAGCGCGGTAATAGTCGTGGAAATACGATTATTACGATTATTGTCGCTACAAGCTAATTAAAAAATAAAGGTGCTCATTTCGGCCACCAAATTTTGGATGGCCCAAATGAGCACCTTTATTTTTCACCTGCATAAAACAATGAAACATCAATTGTTTTTTGGAAGAGTATTAAAAAGACCAAAGAACTGAAATTGAATTTACTTTACCTTGACAATTGAAAATGTAGAAGATCAACTTTTTAAAAAAGTTACAATAAAAAGTAAATAGTTGTATATACATTGTGCCACATTCAGACTTTACAAATGTTTGGACAAAACATTTTTCTATCTGATCCTCGTCTATCTCGTCATCATCTAGATATAAATCCAAACTAGATTAAACAATTATCAACAACTCAAAACAATTGATACAAAATTACTTCTTTAAACTTACCGCTTGTAGTGGTCCAACCGCTGCGTCAAATTGCTCGCGAGAGATGTGGTTCTTTACGAACAACCATCGCCAACTATCAAATTTTGTATGTTGCTCCGGATACTTGACCATCTCTCTGGTTGGTTGAGAGAAAGTGATATTTTCATAAGTTAGCAATAACAATACCAAATCATGAACTACAATCTTTATAATCACCGATCGACGTTATAATTCAATTAATCTTACATATTTTATCCTTCCAAGCTCCCTTGCCTCCTGAGCCATAGTGTGTGGGTGTTTGTCTTGCGTGAGCTTCGCGTTGTCTGTATGATGAGCTCGTCGTAGCTTGATCGCTCTTCTCTTGAATTGCCCACTCCCACTCCGTGTCTGCCATGTTGCCACTGTGGTAACTCTTGTCTGGATTTCTAACCTGGTTGGCTGTTGCCTGTAGCACACTGGACTGCTTGTTTTCTAGAAATGTCTTTATGTAGCTCTCCAACCATTGTTGTGAAAAATGTTGATCGGGGGCGTTTGGAAATTTAGCTAATAGAGCGTCCTCAATGTACCGTGCATGATCAGGCAGTTGGTCTCTAGACTTTATAAAACAGGTTTTATACCTTGAATGTATAAGAATTTGTAGATGGCGTCGAAATACCCTGCCATGTGCTATGCCGAAATCCACCTCTCCGCAATAGTTATCCCAGTAGTAGCACCCATGCATATCTGGCACGGGTGCATCAGTATCCTCGTCCTGTGCATTAGGGGCGGCACGCTCTGAAAGTGGGGAATCCGTTCCCCCACCACTACCAAAAACATACGAAACCACAAGATCCACTGCCGCTTCTTCTCTCACGGTGCTCTCTCTGCCTTGAGACGAGCGTCGACACGTGCTGCGAGAGAAAGTCGGTCGATGATGTTCTAGCGAACCAGGAGTGGAATGGAGTGGCGAAGGACCCTGCGATGCCATGGGAGTAGGACCCTGCAATGCAAGAGGAGTAGGACCCTATGATGGAATATGAGTAGGATGATAGGAACGGAGAGTAGAGGGAGGTGCCATCGGTGCGAGGCTTTGTACGTAAGGAGTCGCTCCCTGGCTCCCCCATGGTGTAGTCTGCAGAGAAATGCCGTAGGTCGCAAGCTACTGCAAAACATAGCGGCCAAACAAATCCTCCGTCGAATGGAGGTACTGATCTCGTAAAGAGATAGCCCACTGTAAGTCAGGACCTACGACCGGTGGAGGAACCTGAGAAGGGTAGGTGTAGGATGGCCATGGCTACAAATAACATTCTTTTTTTTCTTTTTTTGTTCTCATTGACTCAAGACTCGGGTCCACTGGAGGCGATGTCCACCCCGGGTGGATCCCACCTGAGATGTAAACCAAACAAAAGAAGAGCCAACGCGCTGCTCCTCACCAGTTGGTCTCTCGTCTGACATCTACATTACAGAGAGAAATATAAGATTAAGCTTTCCACCCTACTCACTCATCTATAAATACGGACACAAGTATATTAGCACACAAACATGTATATACATATACATACTAGTAGACCTAAGTAGAGGCTAGCAGAGCCAAAGGTCAGCTTCACCTCTTTAGATATCATCGCAGTCTCAACCGTGGTAAAACCAAAGGTACATTGCGGTAATCCATGCATCACTGGATCAATGACCGCAACACCACGATTAAAAAAGGACTATATCCAAGAGGAAGTGTCTAACCTTCGGGTGCTATGCTCCCGTACTTAGTGCCTACATACATGCATAAACAAATATATATGTACACACATATATATGTTATGGTTGTAAATGTAGCCATCGTTTTGTGTTGGATGCACGTAGATTCAATGTCTAAGTGATCAATGGATCGTAACATTACAATTCTCTCCTAGAGGATATATATATGAGCACAGAGATATGTAGATACATATACATACTAGTAGACCTAAGTAGAGGCTAGTAGAGCCAAAGGTCAACTTCACCTCTTTAGATATCATCGCAGTCTCAACCGTGGTAAAACCAAAGGTACATTGCGGATATCCATGCATGAGTGGATCAATGACTGCAATGCCACAATTAAAAAAGGACTATACCCAAGAGGAAGCGTCTAACCTTCGGGTGATATGCTCCCATACTTAGTGCCTACATACATTCATAAACAAATATATATGTACACACATATATGTTATGGTTGTAAATGTAGCCATCATTTTGTGTTGGGTGCACCTAGAATCAACATCTATGTGATCAATTGATCGTAACATTACAATTCTAATGTAATGCAATAAGTAATTCCGTTTCTCTCACTGAGTCTCTCTCTTTCTATCCCTCTCGCTCTCCCCTTCTCGGTCATGCAGTTGAACTACAAAGCGAAAGCTCCATCTGAGAGTCATGCCTACGCCTCCATGTAAAGCAAGCAGTTTGTTCAACAAAGCATCCTCGTCTTGAAGGTAATCTTGGTGCTGGTTGCTCAGGTATCCCTTTGGAGCCCAATTTTTATCTCCTTAACTTCTTTCTCTCTCTCTCCCTCTTTCCCCTCTTTCTCTCTCTCTCCCTGTCTCTCTCTCTTTCCAACTTTCCCTATCTCTCTCTATTCCTCTCTTTCCCTCTCTCTATTTACTGTCTCTCTCTCTCTCTTCCTATTCCTCTCTTTCCTTCTCTCTATTTACTCTCTCTCTTTCCCTATATATCTATCTCTCTTGCCCTATCTCTCCCTCTTTCTCTCTATCTCTCCCTCTTCCCTATCTCTCCCTCTCTCCTTCTCTCTCTCTCTCTCTCTCTCTCTCTCTCTCTCTCTCTCTCTTCCTATTCCTCTCTTTCCTTCTCTCTCTCTCTCTCTCTCTCTCTCTCTCTCTCTCTCTCTCTTTCTCTCTCTCTCTCTCTCTCTCTCTCTCTCTCTCTCTCTCTATATATATATATATATATATATATA
This sequence comes from Adiantum capillus-veneris, assembly GCF_014529385.1. NCBI lineage: Eukaryota > Viridiplantae > Streptophyta > Polypodiopsida > Polypodiales > Pteridaceae > Adiantum > Adiantum capillus-veneris. The sequence continues at coordinate 30,059,231 of NC_140937.1, read as the reverse complement.
TATATATATATATATATATATATATATATATAAACAAATATATATATATGTATATATCTCCCTCTTTTTATCTACTCCTATATCTCTCTATTTCTATATTTCTCTCTCCCTATCTCCCCCTCTTTCCCCCATTCTCTCTCTCTCTCTCTCTCTCTCTCTCTTTCTTTCTCTCTATCCCTCATCCTCTCTATTTCTCTCTCTCTCTCTCTACCTCCCACTCTTCCTCTCTCTCTATCTCTCCCTCTTTCCCACTTTCCTATCTCTCCCTCCCTATTTCTCCCTCTCCCTCTTTCTTTCTATCCCTATCTCTCTCTCTCTTTCTCTCCCTCTTTCCCTCTATTTCTATCCCTATCCCTCTCTTTTCCTCTTTCTCTCTCTCTATATATCTCCCTCTTTCTCTTTCTCTCTCTCTTGCTATCCCTATCCCTCTCTCTCTCTCTCTCTCTCTCTCTCTCTCTCTCTCTCTCTCTCTCTATCCCCATCCCTCTCTTTCCCTCTTTCTCTCTCTCTCTTTCTCTTCTCTCTCTCTCTCTCTCTCTCTCTCTCTCTCTCTCTCTCTCTCTCTCTCTCTCTCTCTATCCCCATCCCTCTCTTTCCCTCTTTCTCTCATTCTCTCTTTATCTATCTCTTTCTCTCCATTTATCTACCTCACATTTATTCTCTCCCTCTCTCTCTCTCTCTCTCTCTCTATTTCTCTCTCTCTATATATATATTTCTATCTAGCATTCTATCCAAACAATTAATTTCAACTTGCGTAACGAATCAATCATTTCCAAACGTGCCCAACAAAGCAACCATTTCCAAATGTGCCTAGCAAAGCAATCATTTCAAACAAGCCGTGCATAGTAACCATTTCCTAATGAACAAGGTATGTTATGGATTCTTTTTTTTTGGATTTACGTGTGTGTGTGTGTGTATGTGTGTGTGCGTGTGTCTGTGTGTAGTAGAAAAGAAAAGGGAAACAAGGGGGATGTGCGTTTGTGTTTAACTCTTTCCTTGTAGCACGGTTAAGCTTCGATTAGGTTGAGCTTCCAAAGACGATGGCGGAATTCCCCCTCCGCCGAAACTTGGACCAAACCCTCTTCGACAAAGCTTGGGCAGCTTGGAGAAGGAGAGAGGGGGAAGGGAGATGTAGGGGGTGGGAGGCTTGGAGAAGGAGGGAGAGGGAAGGGAGAGGGGGGGTGGGGAAGCTTGGGAGTGAAGCTTGAGAGCAAGAACACAAAGTATGCTACAAAAACGCGGCATACTCTCCTTATTGCCTATTTTAGGCGCTAGTTATTATCGCCTCTATTACCGCGGCCAGTCATTTCAAACAGATACATAAAAAATCCGAGGTTAAAGGGGGGGGGGGGGGGGGGGTGTACAAACCACTCCCTCTACCCTTAGCAATACATTATTTCATTTTTTAGCCTTTTGAGTTTTTTGATGAAGGTTTTTTTTTTTGGATACTTTATTTTGTAGTATTTTTAAATATTTACTAATTACATTTTTTTAATTCTCTTTTAGTAAAAAATGATTTTAACACTCATTGTCATTTATTCCCTTTGACTTTAACTATATGTAGATTTTTTAATGGAATTAAGTGCTTTTCTAATTATTTATTTTTTAGGACACGTGACTAAATAAACAACATTTCGTGTGTGCACGACATCGACTGGGATGATCGTGGTCCCCCTGGAGGCCCAGAGCAAGATCGTTGGCTCAAGGAAAAACTACCTTGTCCTTGTATCCAGTGCAAAAGGGCAATCCCTCGCTTGAGGCTCATTGCTTCGGAGCACATGGAGAACGATGGGCTTTGACATCCTTGAAAGCGCTCGGAGAGATGCATTAGGAGAAACTTGGACTCAATTTTGGGCCCTGTAAGAAACGCCCACTCAGCATAGAGAGAGGTAATTATGAAAAATACAATTTTTTTTTTTGGAATTCTATTTCTCATAGTATATACGTAAAAGTTTGCTCAATCACTTAAATGCATGCTCGTACAAGATGCTTTTCGAGAGCCCAACTTAAGTGTACACAAAAATCCATGCCTATGTATCTTAATGAGTGATGTGATATGCGATGAGAGAAAACACATCACAGTTGTTTTCAAAATACAAAAACAATACCACGGATTCATCCGAAACGTCAAAAAATCTTAAGATAGCTCTTTAAAACGTTGAAATCTCACGTCTCTAGCTCAAGATATAGCATTTTTAAGCCTAGGGCCTCATGAAGTAAGTACCAACCGAATAGAGGCCCTTGGGGTAGCATTTTTAAGCCTAGAGCCTCATGAAGCCAATACCAAGCGAATAGAGGCCTTAAGCTTAAAAATGCTACCCCAAGGGCCTCTCTTCGCTTGGTACTGACTTCATGAGGTCCTAGGCTTGAAAATGCTATATCTTGAGCTAGAGACGTCAGATTTCAGCATTTGAAAGAGCTATCCTAAGGTTTTGGGCATTCCAGATGCATCTGTGGGCTTAAAAATTGCTATATCTTAATCCTTGGGCCTGATGAGGTCATAACCAAGCGAACAGAGGTCTCCGAGACCCCTCAAGGACCTCTATTCGCTTGGTTCTTACTCCTCCATAGTCTTAAATAGTACCTATCAATCACTATCAAGTACGAATTTAAATTGCGAGTACTTCATAAAAAGGTGATTGATACTTGTGTGAGATGCACAAGTACAAGTACTTCACTTTATAGGATAGCAACAACGGGTCATAAAAAGGCGTTCGGCGCTTGTGCAAGATGTCATTATCAAGCGCCTTACTTTTCTTATGATAGTGACAATTTCACCAAAATGGTTTTCATGGACATTTTCAAAATGAGAAAAAAGTTTATTTCAATGTAACGTTAGCCTTCTTCCTATTGGCTAAGGAGCATTCTCTCACTAGAGCTAAAAGGCCTGAAAATGAGTCTATTTCTTTCCTAATGATAGCGCGACTCCCCGTCCCTTGAGGAGGTGCCCCATTGGTCTATGTTTAGTGGTGGTGCACCGGCGCACAAGGCCAAATGACAGAGGCAAGAGCGACTAGGCAATTTGGGTGCACCACATAGTGATCCTTCGGTTGGCTCTACGTCGGCAGCTCCTATGGCGTCTTTGTAGCACTTTGAGGCAGAGGATGAGGACATGTTCGACATGTGTGATGAGTTACTAGCTCATGAGCGTGACATGTGCAAGGAGGATTGTCAGCCATGCACTAAATGGGTTGCCGAAACGGAGGATAGATTGATGACGAGTTCTTGAACACGTCTTTACGACGGTGCACAGTACTTGGTGATCGGAGCATCGTTGGAAGTCCTCAACTTGGAAGAAAAATTTGGTTGAACTAATGCAAGTGCCGATGCACTACTTCTGTAAGTATGGAATGTGGCTTTTATATACTCTCTCCCTCTCTCTTTATGATGTCGTCTTCTATGAATTATACTAATACGCATGTTTGTTGTCGTTTGATGGGTAAAATGTTTCCAGAAGATCACCACATGCCTCCAGATCGTCGACGAGCTAGATCGTATGTCACTGCAATTGGAATGGAGTATGAGTGCATCCATGCCTGCATCAACGATTGCATGCTATACGCCAATGAGCATGCATATGGTACCTCATGTACCGTATGCGAGGAGACACGATACAAGACATGAGTGAGCGGGGTACACCTACCCCGCAAGGTATTGAGACATTTTCCATTAATTCCTTGCACCCAACACATGTTTAATACCAGGCCTACCGTGGAGCTTCTTGCATGGCAAGCGAACCATCACTCAAATGATGGAATGATGCATGTCCCTACTGATTCACCTGCATGGAGGCACATCGAAACTCAATGGCCAGAGTTTGAGTTGCAGCCTTGAAACTTGAGGCTTGGGTTAGCAAGTGATGGTGTCAACCTCTTCGGCACTAGGTCTACTTCACACAACACTTGGCATGTGGTGATCGTCAACTACAATATTCCACCATGGAAGACAACCAAGAAGGGCAATATACTTCTTTCCTTGCTTGTTCCCGGGAAGTACAAAGTGTCAAGTATTTACATTTACCTTGAGCCCCTCATCAAGGAGTTCGAAGAGTTATGGAGAGGCATTCCTGTTCTCAATGTCTCACTTGCAAAGGGGAGAGAGAGGCCATTGTCAGAGGAACCTTATGTGGACTATGCACGACTATCCTAGGCTTGGAGAGATTTCTGGTAATCCCCTTTCCTCTATCTCTCTTTCCCTCTTTCCGTATCTTCCTTTAGTTCACTCATCTCTCTAACAATATGATATGTATCTAGGGTTGTCCACATCGGGGCACAATGCATGTCCTATTTGTGGGCCATCCTTGGTGACGGAGAGGCCCGATTCCTTGCACAAGGTAATTTATTCAGACAAACATTGTTTCTTACCCCAAGGGAATAACAAGCACAAGGCTCCGACAAATGGGAAGACTCCTCTAAGTCTCAGAATGGCAGATTGGGCAACCATTTGGGAAGAACACCACAACAAGAATCCGGCTCCGTGTCCTTCACCAAAAGGTATTTCAAGGTTTTCCATATTTTTAAGGCTTCCATATTGGAAGGACTTAGAAATACAACACCTGTTGAATCCCATGCACATATTCAAGAATGTAGCCCAAACACTATGGGACCATATTATTGGCAAGAAGGACTCTTTGGGTGCGAGGGAGGATTTGAGGCTTTTAAAACGTCTCCCTGCCTTTGCTACTCCACAACATGCCCCAAATGGAAAGATCGTGCTTCCTAAAGCACCATGGATGCTAACCAAAGAAGAATTAGACAAGGTGAAGGGTACCATTGCCTCTATTCGAACACCAACAGGATACATGAGGTCGCTAAAGTGAGATTTCACAAAAGTGAAGAAGGGTATAAGCGTTCAATTGTATGGTTTGAAGTCCCATGATTGGCACAAGATGCTTCAGGTAATCTTCATATTCCCTATTCTATCTATAGTTTGTGTGTATTACTATGACTCACTTTCCCTTTCCCTGATTTACATTGTAGTTCATTCTGCCGGTGAGTATGTGTATATGTCGGGACAAGAAAGTCAGGGACTCTATTTTCAAATTAGGAGAGCAAGTAAGGTACACCACAAGACTCCACTCAACTATACCTTTTTTATGTACACAATAATTTCAACTAGCACTCGGTGTATCCTTGTGTGTTTTCTTGCAGACTTGTGAGCTCCAAGGAAATCAAAGTACATGCTATCCTTTCTGCTCAAACACTTGCAACAAACACTATGTGTGCCATTAAAGATGCATTTTCTCGATCGGTAGCAAGTCCCCAACCAAAAAACAACACTAGGTTAGTTGAAATTCATGATTTATTACATAGTTAAGAGTTTTCAATCTAAACATATACAATCCAAAGTCTTTCGAAAGATCATTAATATTTCACTTGTACTTGTTTCTTGTGCTGAAGAAAACCAGTCGTCTACCGCTTTTATGAGTCCCTCACATGAGATTGTAGACCCTCACAGTAAACCAAATGCTATTAGCAATCAACTAACTTGTAGAGTATGAATAGAAAAAAACTTATTAGCAATCAGCTAACTTTTGTGTATTTATATATATTGACCCATCTTTCTAAAAAACCTGTAAGATATCATGTAATCAGAAGAAAGGTTAGTAATGCACTTCATCCATCTACTGAAATGGAGAAAATGTATCCCATGCTAATCCAAAAACCGAGGATCTTTTTTTGTTGCGGGAATGACATAACGAATGACTATATAACACTTTTTTTCTTTTTTCCTTTTGTTGCTGACTATTTTTCCCCCCAAATATGTAGGGCCTCAAAGAAAACAAGGTCATCCCACTTTACCAGCAATACAATCTCTAAACTCTCAATATGGCTTTCAAGAATCACAAAATTACCTTGAAAGTAATTAAGAATTCTTAGATATAAGTTTTAGTTCAACTTTAAGCTAAGATAACCTCTAAGTGTAGAGTCATATGTATCCCAATATTCACTGAGTTTTCCCAAACAAATGACTTATGTATTTTTGGGTTAACAATTATTGTAGACCACTTAATGAAAAATCGGGCAGCATCTCCCCTGTAATTTGATTAATTTTTCAAAAACTCAGCTCATGCCATCTCTCCATGAGATCCTTCACATGAGTTTACGTCTTTGTTGACAATTATGTGTGTAATGTATCCAAACTAGCGATAAGGTGCATGTTATTAGCTTGTATAACCATCTTGAAGAAATTCTGGTAGCATCTTGTTTCTATTTCAAAAAGACAAAAAATCATTAAACATACCAGTTTACTACATGTCCACATGTTATGTATTCACAACCGATCCTAGGATTTAATTTAAACAAAAACCCAAAATGTAGTATCATATAAAAGTTTTTAATATGATGTGCCTATTAATCTGATGTTCATTATAGTTTTTGCACCAAGAACAACCATTACCAAGTATCCACTAAGGAGGAGAGATTACAAGCCATCCAAACCAGTTACAATCCCGATAAGAACACTGAGAATTTTGATCAATGGTGACATACATTCACCGCCTTTTAATGAGTCAAAAAGAGCAATTCCATAAAAACTATTAGCATCTTGTTTGTTTACTAAGATTTAAAAGAAAAAACCTTACTCATACTCTATGCTCAAATAAGCCAGATCATTATCTTTTCACTTCATTATCCAATATTATGTATTCATCTTAAAAAGGTACGAAATTTCATCTTATCTGTACCATTGTCATCATACGCCACAAATTCACTATGTTTGACAGTGAAAGAATTCAACATTTCTATTGAAAGAGAAAGTGCATGCCTAATAATTCCATTTTACACTAGTTTTTTCAAATCACTTAAATCAAAATTAGTCAAATATCCTAGTAGGCATTAGAGCCTACCTGATCGTTTGAAGTGGTTGTCATCCGAGGATGAATTTGCAAGTTTGAGAGTTGTCCAGCAAAACGCGTGCCAAATGTGGGCAATATCGTTATGTGTGTGTGAGTGTGTGTTGCTTCCTGCTCCCATATTTCTCAGCTCCAAAGGGGTCTTGATGCTCGATTTATTTGTCATTGATCCCTCCATCTTGTGGATTGTAGAACATGCACTATGCAGCCAAAAAGCTATCAGATAAGTTTCGCTTGTAGGCACATCGAGGCCATGCCAAGAGGCACACTAGCAAAGTTGTGCAATGCCAAGATAGGTTTATCTTGCAAGAAAGTTGATACCATGGCAAGAGGCGCATCAACAGAGGTGTGGCATCACATACGGGTGCTTGTGTGTGTGTACACACACACACACACCATCATGTGTGTGTGTGTGTGTGTGTGTGTGTGTAGAGAACAACAATCAAGCGGTTACACAACCAACAAATTAGCATCATCTTCACATGAAAGCATTAATGAACACCAGATTTAGGTACTCAAGGGCCAGATGCAAGCATAGAATTTTTCAGCACAGTGGGAATATTTTGAGCATGGTCAATTGTAGAACCTCAAGGGCATGGTACTCCAGATGCCGGCCATTATAGTTAACCTTAAGCAACAAAAGTATACATGCATGCTTTTCTGACATCCACTAGATTTAGGACAAACATGTATGTATGCACGTGTGTGTGTGTGTGTGTTGAATATGGTACCTTCTCTACATTGTAGCACAGCTAAAGATCTTCCCAAGGGATTGTGAGTATCATGATACAAAGATTATTGCTAGGTAGGGTTTTGTCCACTTTCCAGTGCAGACCCAAACACCTCAGCACCGGCACGCAAGTGATGACAGGGAACAAGAGCTTGTGACATGAAGTAAGATGGCAAGAGCAATAGACTCATGTGCAAAGAATTGTGAAGATGCTATCTTGCAAGCGTGTGTATATGTGTGTGTGTGTGGGGTCGTATGTGTTGACGAGTGTATGTGTGTAATAGGCTGGCACTTTTTGTGTAGGTATTGCCATATGCTAAGTATTGTAGGTTGTATGAAAGGTTTTTCTAACCCAATCTGAAGATAAGCTCGTGTAGGTAAGGCCATTGTGAGTTCTATCTCATGAAAGGCCATACCACCTGTAAACGTGTATATTCCAGAATTACACATGCATCTGGATACTTGGAGTTGGGGATAGATAAACCGAGGGAGAGCATTCATGTGTTCAAGATAGTCAAATAGGCTTGCTCCATATACCTATCTATTGACCTTCCTCATAATAACAATCTTGTGTACGTTTTATTTACCTATACAATAGAGGCATTGGATGTTTATTATGATGTATGAGCAAAAATTGTGTGTGTGTGTGTGTGTGCACGCATGGCTCTCGTGCCCACAAATTGTATGCCAATGGAAATCTATAGTAGAAACAATGTTTCCTTGTCTTGGTAGTGCTAGCCATGGTCTAAGAAGACGGAACCATAGCCATAGTAGCCTCTCTCTCTCTCTCTCTCTCTCTCTCTCTCTCTCTCTCTCTCTCTCTCTCTCTCTCTCTCTCTCTCTCTCTCTCTCTCTCTCTCTCTCTCTCTCTCTCTCTCTCTCTCTCTCTCTCTCTCTCTCGGATGCGAGTTGTACACAGTTTTGCATAGGCCAATGGAGATACCGGTTTCAAAGAGCTTCTCATCTTCTGATGCCTACAAGCCAAAAATTTAACACAAAATTGATAGTACTTCAATCATGCATTCCAGTCACTTCATCTCTCATAAACCTCACTTACATGAGAGGTTATTGGGATGTAAAGAAGCCTCAACAAAGAGTAAAGAAAGGGTTCCCAACGTAATTGGAAGAGCTTCAACATGCAAGTCAAGGAATATTATTTACTCGGCAGTGGCCCGATGTTGGCAGAACCAACCAATACGAGGTCTTTTGGCTAGCAAGAAAAAGGATCTCTTCTAGGAACTACTCCAACATAATACATTTTCAAAGCGCCTCCAGGTCACTGATGTTGAATTCGGTCTTGTTTCTAGCATCCGCAATTCACTTACACAGCTCAAGGTCCCTCGTTTTGCAAAAAACTTTTTGTCAAGAAAACATCTTTGAGCATGGTTTAAATACTATAGGTGACTCAGCAGGGAATCAATCCAAAATTGCAACATTATCAAGTGTTCAGTGTAGGAACATTGCAACGGCAACTTCTTGGCTACACATGAAAGATGAGGATCAAGTGCTACTATTTTTTTCCAATCCTTATCATGGAAGGTACACAATAGGGGCACCACCTAGCAAGATATGCGGCTAGGACGCATACATATACACAATCAAGCATGCCATGGAAAACAATTTTAAGATCCACACCCAATTGTGGGATGGGGTGGTCGAAAAACAAGATGAGAGGAATGGTGAGTGAGTGAGAATGGGTTTACTACTCATGCATGTAGTAAGGAAGATAATGAGGTAAGAGAGACATGCAAGTATGCTCAATTCTCATACCAAAGGTGGCGAATCCACACACCTTGAGATACAAGTAGCAAGATGATAGGAATATGAGAGGGAGAGAGAGTGTGTGTATGATGGCAAATCCACACACCTTAGCATAAGAAAAAGGGAAAGAACAAGCATAAACCATACTCACAATGAAGTGTATCCCAAACGAGACAAAAGTGTTGATACATTGTTAAACTTGCTCCTCGTTTTTATGGACCTATTAAAATTTCAGCTATCATTAATGATATTTTCTCCATTTAGACCTACTTGCACATTGGAACATTCAGAATGCATTTCACATTAGTCTTTTGAGACCATTCAGAGGACCCCTACCTACACATCACATTTATGAAGACCCACCTTCACTTGTAGAACAAGAAGAGCAACTCATCCCTACAAAAATAGTTGATCATGAGACCACCACTATATGCACTTGTATGGTTTATAACTGTTATCTTTTGACTTTCAAAGGCCACCCTAGAGAGGATGCCAAATGGATGCCTAAAACGTTCTTTTACAACTTCCCAAAACTTCTCCACAGTTTCCATCACTCACGGTCTAGTTGATTTCTCTATTGAGCAACTAAGGGCATTTGCTATCCCTGGTGGGAGGGATGTTACAAGACTGAGCACCCTCATGTTGTAGTGGTTAGTTGCAATTGGGATAGCTGGCATAATGGTTAATTATGTGCATTCTATTTTATTTTCCTAATTGAATTGATAATGATGATTTTGTAGAGTGGAATGCGGGGGGTTGACAAAGAGGCGCAGGCAATAACCCTCTCGGTCGTTTTGTACTCGCACAATATTTTAGATTTTCATTTCAATAAGCCACTATGGTTGTGTAATAAATTGTTTGCGGATCGCCACGACGGACGTCCATAGCATAGCTCTAAAGCATCAACATATTTATCAATACAGGGGAAGCGACTCGGATGAGGCATGGGAACTCACTAGGGTGTCAATCCTAATGAAGTGAACTCGAAGAGATGCAACTTACTAACTATACAAGCAAATCAAACGCATTACCGCCAAGTAATCTGTCTATGTCCTCCTACACCGTTCTTCAGTCATCTCGCCCGTTTACCATGCAAATCATATCGGAATTGCACGAAACTTGAAGGGAAGCTTCAGGAGACTATCAGGAACATATCCTATCACCGTCACATCATTCTGGAGAGGTACAACGATCGCAATCGTCGTCCCAAATTCAGCAAAAACAGCAAACAGGTGATCCTAATGGGTCGTTTTAGGGTCCCTAAAGCCCTTCCTAGGGTCAAAACAACATAAAACACGCATATAGACACTCAAAATAGCAATTTAAGGCCTCAAACTTGTAGTCGAAAACCTACACCTCTTGAATGATTACACTTGAATGAAAAAGCAAGAGGAGAGGAACAATGCAATAATCAAATCTGAATCTGGATTACCATAGCCGCAATGGTGAAGATTACAAGTTTGAACAAGAAGGAGCGCCTCTCAAACGTACGCTGTCTTCTCAGTTCTCCATTAAAAAGATTATCCTCAAACTTACAAAAGACGACCTTTATAGATTAGGTATTTACAAAATGGCTTGTCCGGCCATAAGCCCCTAATCTTAAAACTGGCTCTCTAATATACATTTGCTCCCATAAGAATAATCATACATCCTTGACAATTTCCCGACTTAGAGATGCTTCTTTACAAAAGAATTTTACAATGGTTTCTCAGAAAAATATGGTCCTTCGAGCCACAGCCGCCTGTTGCTTCGTCCGCCAAACACTCCCCCCTTCCTTATCCTTTCACGCCCTCGTGCATGTTCAGTGCTTTGGCCGTTGATGTGGCTCTAATGAAGCGAGTGTCGTTGAAAAGCTTCTTGTTCGCAGGACGGCTTCGAGGGCTTCTTGATGCTTTCTGAATGGATTTTCAGATAAGGTGTGTTGGTATGCCACGTACCTTGCCTTAAGGTCCTTCGCCATGGGATGGAAAATCCTTGAATCCAATTGGAAGAATCCTGTGACAAAGGCCTCTTCAAATGTCTGCAAGTAGTGTGATGGCAGGTACATTAGCCTGGAGTACATGGCTATCAAGATGTGCGGTGGTGGTGAATCCTGTAGATTCCAGCAGATGCCTCTATGTCCTTCCAAGAATAGATTCCACAGATGATCGTCGCCTTCAGTGTCTTTAAACACCTGGATGCAGGTGACGATCATTTGGGCTATCTCTACTAACATATGGCACGCCAAATCGGGGACATCTCGAAGGAAAGTAACTGTTGAGTTCAGTGTGCTGACCATGTAAGTCACCGTAGGGGGTTGCTGCGCTGTCAGAACCGGGTAATTTAGCTTGTGCTGCCTCGACCCCTTCCATGTGGTGAAATCTTTCCAAGTGCGTCTTCGAGGGACAGGGCAGAATGTGTTGAGATGTCGAGCTCTACATCTTGAGCTGGCATCCACTACGGGTCTTGGCCGCTTACGACATTTACTCACTGGCGCGTTAGGTGACCGACACGGAGGATCTCTGCCAGTTATTCTATAGCTGGACTACACTTATAGTGCCAGCCTAGTATGCTTCTAGCGTGTTCACACTTAGTGACCCCATGTACATATGTGCTACTTTTCAGTTTAGCACTTAGTCATTTTGTACTCTCTTTTTTGTGAGAAGAATAAGAAGCTTTCCATCTCTGTGTGCTTTGTGCTTGTCTTGTGTAGCTCTCTTGCATCCTCATTCTTTACATGGTATAAGAGCCTGGTGCAGGCAAGAGAGGCTAAGAGAGCAAGAGCATCACAATACCTTCGTTCGCAATCCACGACCAGATGCCGATGGCGCCCCGCGCAGCGGAAAAATTTTTAGGGGTTTTTCGTACAAGTTTCTGAACAGGTCTCCGAAGTGCAGTATACAGAGATTTATAAACTGTACAAGTACAGTGGTTGTATGTACGCTTGATTGTGGACACTCGTTGAGTGTAGAAATCGTTACAGGTACCACGACAGCAGGTTCAACAGATTTCCAGGTTTTGCAGATTGCAGCTATTTTGTCTTAGTGCTTCAAGATGTCTGACGGTTTCAGTCAGATTGTTACTGAGAAGCTTGAGAAAAATAACTACCCTGCATGGAAGTTCAGAATAACTAATTTCCTAAAAGAAAAAGGTTATTGGGACTATGTAGAAGGAGACAATGAAAAGGAACCAGAGATTCCCGAGGCAAATGCTACAGCAGAACAAAGAAAATCTTTGAGGGGCTGGAAGCAAGGCCAGAGCAAAGTGATGTATTGGCTTTCTATGAGCATCATAGATGGCATGATGGGCTATCTACAGGATGCTGAAACCCCCGCCATTGCATGGAAAAACTTGGGTAGAGTGTTCGAGGTGAACACCAAGGCCAGGAAGCTTCAACTTAAGTCGGAGCTAAATCACGTTAAGAGGAACAACCTCTCAATCAATGATTATGCCTTGAAGATCAAGAGTATCATTGAGTCTCTTGGATCTATTAAAGTCTCAGTGGAAGACGATGACATTGTTCGTGCATGCTTGGATGGCCTAGGAGATGAGTATGTACATTTCAGGTATTCCATGAATACAAGAGACGACATCCCCGTGTTCCAAGATTTGATTTCTATGCTTATTCTTGAGGAGAAGAACCTTGACACATCTTCTTCACATGGCAAAAATAATTCTGAACAGGCCTTCTATTCTAACTCCAACAAAGGTAGAGGTAGAGGTCGTGGTCGAGGCCCAAGGGGTTGCAGGGGCCAATTTCTAGAAGGTCAATCAAATCAAAACAATACAGCTGGCAGGGGAAACCAGTCTCAAGGCAGGGGGAGTCAAAGAGGTCGTGGTGCAGGATCAAGCAGGCAGCAACATACTCCAGATAACAGGGAATGTTGGACTTGTGGTGAAAGAGGTCACATGTCACGTGACTGTCCAAAGGGAAAAGCAAGTGGAAAGAGAGAACATGGCAACTATGCATCTATTAGGAGAGATGCAGATGACAGCAAAAACAAGCGCATGTTTGTTATGCAACATGTAATGAATACAATGACTGCAGAGAATTCCACTCAAGATGATGTTTGGTATGTGGATTCAGGTGCCTCCAATCACATGACGTCTCGTGGAGAGTGGTTTAGAGATATGCGCAAACCAGATGTGTCAGGTTATGTGCAGACAGGAGATGACACAGCTCACCCCATTGCTCATGTAGGGAACATACCCCTAAATACAAAGAGTGGGAAATCAAAGTACTTAGCATATGTACTTCATGTCCCAAACATTACAAAGAATCTTGTTTCTGTTGGACAAATGGTTGAGCAAGGTTTGCAGGTTCGCTTCAATCCAAATGGTTGTTATGTAGAAGATTTCCAAAATGGCTGTAAGCTCATCACAGAGGGCAAATGTGTGGGAAGAATGTTTACGCTGAATGTAGACATGCCTGAGGTAAAAGCTGCATTATTTGCACAGGGCACAGGTGTTGTGGCTGATGTTGACATTTGGCACAAACGCATTGGCCATGTCAATGAGCAAAGATTGCGTAGCATGTAATCAAAACAGATTGTAAAAGGTTTGCCCAAATTCAAGGTGGATGGTATGTATAAAGTGTGTGCAGCATGCCAGTTTGGAAAACAGTCAAAGGGCTCATTTCCACATGAGCGCAATGTATGTAAAAAGCCACTTGAGGTGGTGCACACAGATGTTTGGGGTCCAACCGATACTGCAAGTATACATGGTTGCAGGTATTATGTCTCTTTCATTGATGACCATACAAGGAAAGTATGGGTCTACTTCATGCGTAACAAAAGTGAAGTGTTTGGTCACTTTCAAGACTTCAAAGTCATGATTGAGAAGGAGACAGATATGCAAATCAAGACATTGAGGTCAGATGCAGGGGGAGAGTACTTCTCCAATGATTTTTCAAATTTTCTGCGAATGCATGGTATACGCAGGCAGTTTACATGCAGATATACTCCACAACAGAATGGGGTCGCAGAAAGGAAAAACAGGCACATTGCAGAGGTTGCACATGCATTGATGAATGAGAAGAACATGCCTCATCATTTTTGGGCTGAAGCTGTAAATACAGCTGTGTACATTATGAACAGGACACCTACAGCTGCGGTGCATGATGTAACACCTGAGGAAAAGTTTATGGGTACAAAGGCTGATTTGGCACACTTGAAAGTGTTTGGCTGCATAGCTTACGTGCATGTACCAGATGAGTTGCGTAGAAAATTGGATCCTAAAGCAGAGAAATGTATTCTTGTGGGATATTCCCTTGAACAAAAGGGATACAGGTGCTACAATCCTACTACACAAGAATTACGAGTGAGCAGAGATGTAGTCTTTGATGAGATGAGCAGCTGGTACAGTAATGCACATGGCACTATTGGGGCTGATGTAAAAGATGATGTGGTTGTACAAAATGTGAGGCCACATTCGCAGGTTTTGAGTGGACCACAAGAGTCCTCTTCTCGTGGCTCTGTTGAGAAGCCATGGAATGGTAGACTACGTACGCACGTTACTCCACCAGCAGGTACAGGGAATGTATCACGAAAAGGGAAGGAAAAGGTTGATGAACCTCCCTTTATGGCTGATGCATCATCAGTTTTTTCACATGTAGACATGGATTCAGATGGTTCTGAACAAAGTCTTGAAGAGGAATTTGGAATTCCGGCTGTGAGGACACCTGGTGTAAGGAAAGTACAAGAAGATACTGGAGGGAAAAGGAGTGACCCAGGACGGCGCAGATCTAACAGAGCCAGAAATCCAGTTCAGAAATTGACTTATGATGGATATCTAGCGCATCACCAAGCCTACATGGCTAAGGTGATACAGGATGTGGAGCCCACATGTTTTAAGGATGCAGTTGGAAATGTGCATTGGGATGATGCAATGAATGAAGAGATGGCTGCATTGGAAGCAAACGACACATGGGAGTTGGTGCCATTGCCAAGTGGCAAGAAAGCTATTGGCTGTAAATGGGTGTATAAAACCAAGCATAAGGCTGATGGTAACATTGAGCATCACAAGGTAAGGCTGGTCGCAAAGGGTTATGCACAGACGTATGGCATAGACTATGAGGAGACCTTTGCTCCAGTGGCAAAGATGACGACTGTGAGAGCTGTCATAGCAGTAGCTGCATCTAGAGGATGGATTATGCATCAAATGGATGTAAAGAATGCCTTCTTGAATGGCGAGTTGCAAGAGGAAGTGTATATGGATCAGCCACCTGGTTATGTCGATCCAGGTTACCCAGATTATGTATGCAGGCTTCTCAAAGCTTTGTATGGTTTGAAGCAGGGCTCTAGAGCATGGTATGACAGGATTGCCAAGTATCTTGTCAGTATTGGTTTTAGGAGAGCTCATGCTGATCATTCACTCTATGTACGTGAGAGTAATGTGGGGATTGTGGTCATTTCCATATATGTAGATGACCTTATTATTGTGGGTGACAATGCTATGGAGATTGACCATGTGAAGGGTCTTCTCAAACAGGAGTTTGAAATGAAAGATTTGGGCGAGTTGCGCTACTTTCCTGGCATTGAGGTGATTAGGACTCCAGAGGGTGTATGGCTGTCATAGAGACAGTATGCTTTGGACATGTTGTCAAAGTATGGTATGGCTGATTGTAAGCCAATTTCTATTGCCTTGGATGTGAATGCAAAGCTGAGTGCATAGCAGGGTGATGTTGTTGAGGATGTCACGATGTACAGTAAGATTGTGGGTAGTTCAATCTACTTGACTATCACGAGGCCAGACTTGAGCTACACAGTAGGCTTGGAGAGTCAGTTCATGCAGCTTTCGAGGAAGCCACATTTGGATGGAGTACGACGCACACTTCGGTATGTGCAAGGGACTCTTGACTATGCATTGTTCTATGCAGCAGATGCGCCATTAGCATTGTATGAGTATAAAGATGCAGATTGGGCAGGTAGCATTGTTGATAGAAGATCTACGAGTGGCTTCATGTTCTCTTTTGGGAGTGCTGCTGTTACTTGGAGCAGCAAAAAGCAGCCTACGGTTGCTTTATCGAGCACAGACGCTGAGTACAGAGGTGCAGCAGTTGCGGCATGCGAGGTAGCTTGGCTATGCACATTACTTGAGGACTTGGGAGTGCAGGCGGACCAGAAGATTTTCATCCATTGTGACAACCTGAGCAGCATGCAGTTGGCTAGGAACCCAGTGTTCCATGCCAGGACCAAACACATAGAGGTCCATTACCACTACGTTCGAGAGCGAGTGTTGGCGGGCGACATCGACTTGGTCTACGTCAGCACAGAGCAGCAGATAGCGGATATCTTTACCAAGGCCCTCGGAGATGAGAAGCTTCGACGTTTCCTGACTATGCTTGGACTCTGCGCCATGCAGAGCTCGAGGGGGAGTGTTGAGATGTCGATCTCTACATCTTGAGCTGGCATCCACTACGGGTCTTGGCTGCTTACGACATTTACTCACTGGCGCGTTAGGTGACCGACACGGAGGATCTCTGCCAGTGATTCTATAGCTGGACTACACTTATAGTGCCAGCCTAGTATGCTTCTAGCGTGTTCACACTTAGTGACCTCATGTACATATGTGCTACTTTTCAGTTCAGCACTTAGTCATTTTGTGCTCTCTTTTCTGTGAGAAGAAGAAGAAGCTTTACATCTCTGTGTGCTTTGTGCTTGTCTTGTGTAGCTCTCTTGCGTCCTCATCCTTTACAGAATGTAGGATCTATTTGTATATGTTGAGGAGCGTTGTGGTAATTTGTTAGATCCTGTGGCCTTTTGTCCAACCACTTCTGCCTTCACTTGGGGTGGTCATCGAAAATCACCTGAGCTTCTTCCAATCTGAGTGCAATGCCTTCGTAACCCCCTTCTTTGTTTCGTGGCAAGGCAGACCGCATCTTTTCTTTCCACAAATTTGCTTCATGGAATAGCAGAGGAAACGGGAGGTATTCATGGCCAAACCCTTCCACCTTCTCTTCTGGTTGTAAGTATGCCAGGGCTGTTGACTCCAGTATCTTCTTTTCATAGAGCATTACTCCTTAGCTGGCCCCTCTGGCATGTCCTGAATGCTTTCATTGAGTTCATCTCTTATGTCCAGATCGGGCCCTTCAAATTCCTGCTCCTGATGCCCTTGGTGTGATGTTCCAGGCAAATCTGGCGCTTGTTGTTCAGGCAGCACTTGCGGTTGAGTCTGGGCTTTGTCTGCTTTGATCTGCTGTTGAAAAAGCAGATCTTCTTTTTCCTTTAGCAGCGTGTCACCGGTCTGTTTTTGAATTTGTAGTTTAACGCTTGCTTGAGCTAGTTGCTGCTCCATTTCTTTTAATTTAGCTCATTTGTTGTCGTCTGGGCCACCATCCCTGATACGAGTAGCTGTCTTTGAAGCTTTTCTTGCTCTAGCTCTCCTTTTAGCGCTGCTATAGTGTTCACTGCTGTGGCATTGTCAAATATGGAGACCAATGCCCCAGCAGGTTCCTAATTCGCCATTAAAGTCGTCAGAGTGCCCTTGATCGTGCTGTAGGAGCTGCTAAGCCTTTGGAATCTTGCACTCTCGTAGGCGAGCTTCTCTGTTGCTTTCTGGACTCTTGCCTTCAGCTCTTGGCACTCTTTCTCTTTGGCGGTCAAGTATGTCTTGACGTCCACCAAATCTTTGATCAGAGACTGAGCCTGCTGTCGCTCAAGGTCTCTTTCCTCCATTATGCGTTCTAGTTGCATCCTCAGGCGCTCTAACTCTTCTTGCCCTGATGCTTGCTTTTGCTGAGCTTCATGTACCTGTCTTTCCTTCTCACTCAGCACCATATGCTGACATTGGAATTGCCATTCTAAATCCCGTAGAGTTTGCATGTAATCAAATCCAGCCACTGCTTGGCAGGCTTCTTGGTATCCGATGGATTCTGTAGGTGGTGTAACTTCCTTTTGCGAGGTTGAAGGGGGAGGAGGTGGTTGTTTTTTGTTCGATGTAGAAGGGGGAGGAGGAGGAGACTTTGGTGAAGGAGGAGGCGACTTTCTAGGCGAGAGAGGAGGTGATTTGGGCGAGGGAGGAGGCGGACTTGATTCTTCTCGCACACGTCTCTTCTTGGAAGTCTCCTCTCCTTGTTGCGAAGCATATGCTTCCGCTTTTCTTTTCTTTAAAATCCTGATTATTCTTTGGCGGGTGAGATCCACCGCCCGTCGCGCTTCCAGATTCCTATCTCTCTGGATCTTCTTAAGTTGTTCCGCCTGATTTTTCTCATCAACCGTGTCTTTCTCCTTCGTTCCTTCAGTGGAATGCGAAGAAAGGTCCACCTCCGCAGCCTTTTGTTTTGCTTCTAACCTTTGCTTCTCAGCCCGTAGGCGAGTTGCATTTTCTATCCTTTCTTGCCTTTCCCTTTCGAGTCTTCTTTTTTGTGCCTGTTGTGTTTCAACCGCTCGAGTCTGTCTGTCAGCCCGCAATTTGGTTCGTCTTTCTTCTACTCTTTTCTGAGCTTCCGCATATGATTTTTGCAGGTCCCCCGACTGCGGTACTGCACTTCTCTCTCCTCTTTTTCTTTCGAGCGGCTTTGTTGAATCTTCCTCCTCACTTTCCTCAAACTCTGAAGGCACTTTGTCTTTAGATTCTTGAGATTTTCCTTCGTCATCTGTCTCCGTTTTCTCTTCATCACTCGAACTTTTATTGGTGGCCTTTGCTGAGTGCGATGATGTCGCGCTAGGGGTCGTCCTTACGGAATGTGCAACCAACTTAGCTTTCTGGATCAAGGCCGTTTGTGAGCTGGCAGCTAGAAAATCTTTGATCATTCCCAAAGCCTAGTATGCTATTATGGTTAGCATCGGCCCTGCACTCATGTAGGTTTTGTTTTTTGCCAAGTTTTTCAAATTTGCTTCAATCAGATTATCCAGAATATAAGAACCGTAGTCGGAGAGAATGGATCTATTTTCTGCTGTCGCTAGAGCCATGACTACGGCAATGTGCAGGATTGGCTTTGTGTAGCGAGGAGGCTTTTGTACTCTGAAATGCTAAGATATCAATCTCATCGGCAATTCCAGCTCTCCGTAGATCATGTCACTGTATTTGTATTTGTTCCCCTTCGCTTTGACGAATGCCTTCTCATTGTCCAGTGACTTTGTCTTTGCTAGAAAATCGTGTTGCCCTGGGAGGAAATGCAAGGCTTCGTTGATGATTTCCTTCGTGATCTTTACTTTAACCTTTGACCCATCTTTGTCTGTGAGCATTGCCTGCCCATCATATTGTATCGAGCTCATGAGCTCGTGGGCCCTCATGTAATCTGTTCCCCATGGCTGTAATCTGAGAAATTGTTCCAAGTGTACAGCTCGCACTGCCTCTATTACCTCCGGCCTTTGGTGGAGATTCTATATCTCCCGTGGCATGATAGTTGTCTTTACCAAGTCACCATCCGCATCCTTAAACTTCGAGATGAATATGTGGGCAGGGATTTGAGCAAGTATTTCATCCGAGATGTGAGCCTTTTCATTTGTGGCGAGCTCCTCCACTTCATATGGTGTTGTTGTCCACTGCCTTTCTTTCTTTTGGCGAGGCATTCTGTGTCAAGAGAATCACAAGCTGTCAGGATTTTCCTTTCACAATCAATCGCATTTAGACTTTTAGTAAAAAAGTGTTCAAAAGTTAGAATTGATCATAACTTGAACAAATTTCATCCATTCTTGTCCATATTTCACCAGTGGGATTAGGAAGACTAGAGCTATGGCTAATAAAAATCTGAGCCAGTTCTGGGTCTGAGGTACACCAATCGCGATCGTAGTACAGAGGCCAAATTTAGATTTGATCATATGAGTGGGTTGCTGATAGTTGGGGGGTCATTTTGGTCCACTCTGTGTGTCCTTTGAATCACTTTTGAGTTTACAGGTCCCATTTCTGGGTTACATGGGAGTTTTGGACTAGACTCTGACTTTTCATGAGTTTTTGATGTCCAAATGGCTTGAAACTTGGTTGGTGACTTGAACAAGATGTATAAAAGGGATCTGATGGGTTTTTGTCAAAATCTGAAGCTAAGGTACACCGATCGCGATCGATGTTTCTATGTCTGCCTAGCCCACTGATGATTTATTTCCAAGTTTGGACTTAAAATGAAAAACTTAGAGCAATTTTTCACTATTTGACCATATTTTACTAAGTCTAACCATATTTGGTTTTCCTGATGAATTTTGGTTGGATCTTGGAGTTAATTGAAGTTAGTTTTAGAGCTTCCACTGCTTCCATGATGTTCTGCTACCATCAACCTACTCCATTGTCTGATTTTGACCTTATCAGGCACTTTATACCCTGTCTTAGGAGGTTTTCCTGATTTGTGCATTTTTCAGGCATTTCTTGGGCATCCATGTGATATTTGAGCATCCCTAAGTAACCTTTTGGTCTTTGGCATTGGCTCGGCTCCAATTCTATCTTTGTGTGATCACTCGAGACTGAAACGACTATATCTGCACTTGTAGGAGATTCTGAGATCCATCCGAGGGTTTCTACAACTCTTCTGACTCTTAGTCGGACAAGTGTACCTTTCAAACCATCCATCATTATTTTTAATAGGCTTTTGGTACTTGTAGGTCAAATTTTCCCTTTTTGGTTGGGTTTGACAAATTGGGCCCATTCCATGAGCAAAATTTGTGCATTTTCCTTGAAATTTCAAGAGAGTATACTTTTAACTCAGTTCCAAGCCTAGGCCAAACCAAAAGTTGCAAAACCTGCATCTGGGGGCATCGATCGCGATCATACCATGGAGGCCAAAATTGGTTTTGACACCAGCAGGTTGTAGGCGAGGCTAAGAGGAGGTGTTTTGCAAGATCTGTCTCAATTTTTGTCAGGGAGGTACACCAATCGCGATCGGTGTACCACCACCAAATTTGGTTTTGACCACATGGCTTTGTTCCTAACCTTGTTGGGAGCACATTGTTGTGTTCTGTGGCTGAAAAAGTTTTGTATGGATGCCTCTAAGGACCCTCGACCTCTTTGACCCGATCCGACTTTGATTCGATCCCTTCGCCCGTTTGTGGAATGATTCGCGCTTGCATGCATAATAGACTTGATCTTTACTTGATAGGAAACATACCTGTGAAATGCTGGCTCCGACCGTCCGTACGGGGTAGAAATGTGGCAGCTCGCTCTAGGTCAAAAAAGCTCTCTCCTTCTCTCTCAAAAGGTGAAAATGAACAATGAGCTAGAATTTGGCCTACCTGACCTATATCTTTCCGAGATTTTTGTGACACTGGGTTGATTTTTCTCACCTTTGATCCCGATATAATCTGCATACCACTTGTGGGTCGAACCGTTTGTCATTCCGGTGTCGTATGACCATTTGATGCGATTTTGGCGAAATGTAGTCATGATCATTGAGGTCGAAATTTGACATCTTCAGATTAGCTTCATATCTTCCATGCTTGATAACCTTATCATGATACTTCGGCGTTTGCTTCCAGAACTTGATTCCGACACTTGTGAGCGAGATTTTTTAATTTTTGATGTTTTATTAACGAAAATCAAACACAATAAAATGAAAATACTTATTAAATGGCGGAAATTTAGCCAAAATTATTATACTCACCCCTAAGCATATATTTTCTCTAGGAGCATCCCAATGCTCCGGATTTGTCATTACAGCTCATTATTATGCTAGTCGGATGATACAAAAACGCAAAAAATGCCAGGTTTTGATCGAATATGTTCAAAACTGAACTCTAAATAATGAAAAAAAGTGCACACATTATGTACATATATACACATTGGACCCCGTAATGGCCCTGACTGTTGCTAGATTCATCAATTACTCCCCCCTTCCTTGTGTGAGTCATCCTGGACGAGGTTTGGTGCGTGTGCATGGGTTTTGAACTCTGTGTCTATGCATGGCCGTGTATGTGGCCCTATTCTGATGGTTGAGACAATGCATTGGGTAACAACATGCTGTGCAAGATGTGGGAACTGAACGTAGTTTTCAGTGGCTTTTGATGGCGAGGGTAGCTGTTTATGGAACATGAGAGCTTGCAGTTGAATTGCTCTTTCCTTGATTGTGGGTGTTGTGCTGGCAACTATTTTTGGAACCCATTTATATGTGGTTTGTTGCATCTTTACCGATTCTGCTTTAGTTTTCACCGGTTTCCAGTGCCATTTGGGAGATTTAGGCTTCTTGTTTTGAGTTTTGTGTTTCCTTTCGAGCTCCGGCATTGAAACTTTAGTGTTATCCTTTTTTGGTTGCCATTTCCACTTTGGAGTAACTTCTGAAGGTTTTGGAGATGGTCCTCTTTCCGTCTTGAGTTTGTCCTTAGGTAGCCATATCTTGCTCGATTTGTTGGTCATCAATGTTTTCTTTATCCAAACCTTCTGAATAACCTTTGATGGTGTTTTTGGTTGATTAGCCGGTTACTTATTGGCGAGGGGGATACTTGGCCACAATGATCTGTTTTGGCGAATGGAGTCATGTACACATTAGAGTCGTGTGTGTACCTTAACGCATGTTCTGACCATTCAGTGACTGCATTGTACGTTCTCATCCATGGAACTCCCAAGCATATTGATTCTCTGATTTCTCCGTCTTTCATTACGAAAAATTGATGAGGGCAACTATTTCCATCAAGATTGATTGGTAAGTTTACTATCCCCATTGTTGGCATTGTTGCACCGTTTGCTGCTTGTAGATCACGTGTGGATTGTATGAGGGGTTCATCTGTAAGCATCCTGTAAGTGGAGAAGTTGACCGCGTTAACTCCTGCTCCTGTGTCAATCAATGCTCGATGATACCTGCCATGCGGGAGTCAACATTGATGCGAACATTGATTCCTGTTTCCCATTGCTCATCAGTTTAAATTATAGACAAAGGAATTTGAGCTATGTCTGCTAGTGAAGGAAGTCTTCGTTGTTGTAAGGTTTGTTTTCTTTTTAAAATCCTGATTTTAGCCTCCTCCTGCGCTTGAGCTTTTGTTTCTTTTGCTTTGTTCTTGCGCACCTTTGCTGTGTGTATTTTGGCAAGCCCCATCTCTGTGGTTAGTGGTAAGTTGTATTTCTTTAGTCTGCAACCACTAATCCAGTTAGGCATTTCCTCTCCCTCTAATGTCGCAAGTTTGATGGCACCGCTAGATGATATGTCATGAATCACATAGGGTTTATTTCCTCGCTTTTTGAGTTTCCGGAAATGTTGTTTCAGGGTATACATTAAGACGTAATCCCCAGTAGCAAATTCCTTGCTGATAACATGTTGATCAAAGAATGATTTCATGTTTCATTTTTGCACGTAGATTAATGCAATGGCTCTCAATCTAGTTTCATCCATTTTTTCCAGGACATCTACCTGATTGGATAATTCATGGCCCGTCCATTCTAATTGTTTAGCGACTCGAAGCGTGGGAATAAGGATTTCAAGTTGCAAAATCTCTTGAATTCCATAAACCATGTTAAATGGAGTCGTTCCAATGGATGTTTTGTAAGCTACTCGATATGCCCATAAAGCTGAATGTAGCTTTTGATCCCAGTTAGCTCTCGATTCGCCGACAATTTTGGTGAGAATTGTCACCAAAATTTTATTCGTACTTTCTGCTTGGCCGTTCTCTTGTGGGTGATAGGGGGGGGACTTCCTGTGAATTACATGAATTCATCCAATAGGAATTCAATCACTTCATTGATGAAGTGAGTGCCTCTATCGCTCACGAGCTCAATTGGTAAGCCATATCTGGTGAAAATGTTCTCATACAAAAACTGTGCTATCGTTTTTGCATCATTTTTGGCCGTTGCTTTAGCTTCCATCCATTTTGTTAGATAATCTGTTGCCACAATAATGTATTGAGCGTGCGTTTTATATCCCGGAGGCGCTATCGGTCCTACAAAATCTATTCCCCATCTTGCAAACGCTCTTGCCCCCATCATTGGCCTTAAGGGCATATCATCTCGCGCTCTCAGAATTTTTGTTTTCTGGAAATCATCACATTGTTTCAAAAACTCTTCAGCGTCCATGAATAGTGTGGGCCACCATATGCCTGCAATAAGAATTGCTTTGGCCGTTTTGTTAGCTGAGAAATGTCCACGAGCTTGTCTGTTGTGTGCTTGCTCTAAGATAGGAATGTATTCCTCTTCAGTCACGCACATTCTCAATTGATTGTCTTTTCCCCTTTTGTAAAGAGTGTCCTCAATCAGTACATAGTTTTATGCCTCTTTTATGATCGTTTTGATTCATGATCTACTCATCCCTTCAGGCAGTATCCTGGTGGTGAGGTATTCAACAATGTAGTTACTCCATCTGGGCGCTACAGATAATCTGAATAGAGTCACATGCTCTACTGGCTTTTGAAGCGTGCATTTAACACAAGATTTGACATGCATATGAAAACTATGTCTCATTTTCGGCCAATACACACCCATTCTCATCAATCTCTGATACATCTGTGCATGCCCGTTGTGAATTCCCGTTGTTTGTACATGAGCTAGGTTTAGGTATAATTCCCGTTCACTCGATTCAACACAAAGCCTAAGGATTTGATCCGGTCCTTGTTAGTATAGCGTGCCCGCCAACATTACCAATGATCTGGATGCTGCAATGGTAGATGGTTGTCTTGTCACATTTATTGACCCAATAGTCAGCAAAGAATTACATCCTCGCTCCATCTTGGAACCATTTCTATGTTGAAAAGATATGCATTTGGCAAATCAACATCAACTCCTACAGGGTTTTCTCCATGCATCATTCTAGATAAATGATCGGCTCTTTGGTGTGTAGTTCCTTTCTTGACCACTACCGTGAAGTCAACCTCGAGCAGTATGATGAACCATCGAAAAATTCTCCCCGTACTGCAAGGTTTGTTTACTAAGTACATCAGTGCTTGGTGATCAACGAAGAATAAAATTTATTGGAAAGTAAGTAGTGTCTAAACTTTTTCACCGCATAGACCATACCTAGTCCCTCCCTCTCAGTTGTTGTGTAATTCTTCTCTGCATTGCTCAATTGTCTACTGGAGTAACTTATTGAAAAATCCATGTTGTTCTCTAAAGGTTGTGCAAGTATGCATCCTATTGCATACGCTGATGCATCTACGTGGATGTGAAAGATCTTCTCCCAATCCGGAGCCTTCAAAATTGGAGCGGAAATTAATCTCCGCTTCAACGTTTGAAAAGTTTCCTCGCACTCCTCTGTCCACTCAAATTTAGTTATCAATGCGTAAAGTGGTTTTGCAATTATAGCATATGAGTAGATAAATCTGCAATAATATCCACAATGGCCCATAAATGCCTGTACTTCTTCCACCTTTACTGGTCGTGGTAGATCAACAATGACGCTGATCTTCTCCATGTCTGTCGAAATACCGTTTCTGGACACTATATGTCCCAATATTTTGCCCTGTCTTACCATGAAGACACATTTCTGCGTATTCAGGCAAATCCAATACAGCCTGCATTTTTCGAGCACCTTGGTCAAGCTCTCTATGTGCTCCAGTCTTACAAGGGATTGAACGCACAAGTCATCCATGTAAATTTCTAAGAACTGTCTTAGATATTCTTTAAAAGCATGACCCATCAACCTTTGAAACGTGGCTGGTGCATTTGTGAGGCCAAAAGCCATTACCCGGAATGCAAAAATATCCCATTCGGTTGCGAAAGCCGTTTTATGCTGATCCTTTGGCTTTATTGCGAGTAGGTTGTAACCCGAAAAGCCATCTAAGAAACTATATGTCTCTTTTCCTGCCACCCTTTCTATTACATGATCAGTGATGGGTAGGGGATAGTTGTCCTGAATTATAGCAGTGTTTACTTTCTTGAGATTGACACACACTCTCAACTTTTCATTTTTCGTCGGGACCACCACAATCGGTGAAACCCATTCAGTGTGCTCAATTTCATAAATAAACTCTTCCTCCTTAAGTTTATCTATCTCCTCCTTGATCTTTTTGAAAAACGTTTCATTGTAAGTATAGGGACGTTATCTGCTGGGTTTGGCGTCATTCTTAAGGGGTATTGTGTGTTGATAGATACTAGGATCCACCCCCTTAAGATCTTTGTATGACCATGCAAACACATCTCTATACTGTTTAAGAGTAGCTACCAAAAGCTTTTCCTCTTCTTCAATAAGATCCGTGGCAATATATGCAGGTAATTGGATCTTCTCCTGGCTCCGCTAGATCTATTTTTTTGGCTTGTTCAGGACCGTCGTACGATGTACCCGGTTCCTTCAATTCCCTCATAGGTTGTTGCACTATGATTTCCTATCTTGTCTGGTATACTTCTTATAATGGGACGGTGCATCTATCTTGTCAAAACTCGTGTCCTCATTCGTTTCAAAGTCGGTCGTCCATATGTCTCTGAGGGTTCGCTTGAGCTTATTGTACTTTGTTTTCCTCTCCGTTTTGGTCATTCCAGACTTTGTTTTCCCCCCTTTTTGCGACTTAGTCGTTTGCTTCTCGTGTCTGTTCTTCTTGTTGTTTTTTCGCGATTTAGTTTTGATAAACCGGCCAGTGACCTCTTCTTTGACACAATCCTCAGCTTTGACAAGATTTAGATATCCCGCTCTGTCATTGACAAGAGGCATCGGATTATGCTTATTCGCCCTTAATTTTCTAGTTCTCTTGGATTTATATAGCTCTTGCCGACTAGGTTTTTGGTTAACTCGTAAAACCTGTCCTGTCTCAACTTGTATTTCCTATTTGTCTCAGATGCACTTGATCTTTCATCATCAGCCTCTATCAGCTGGATTTCATCGTCTAGTGATGGAAGGTCATAGCATAGTGAATCCGTGAATTCCTCCTCTATTCAATTCCTATTGTTCACTACAGATATCTCATCAATTATTCTTTTACACTCGGTCTCTCATGGAGGTTCTTCTTGTTCCTAGCTCTCCGATCCTGACTCAATGGAGACGCTAATCATTTGCAACGTTACTAGGTCGTATCCTTCTTCATCACAAAATTTCGTAGGTGTAGATTCGTTAACACATATGTCCAAGGTTGACAATATTTGAGTCCACCCGAATGGCTCAAATAAATGTTCCAGGAAAGGTTTTGGGAAATAAGCTTCGTCTTCTACGGATCTTTCCAAAATGCATTCCTCTTTGATTGTCTCTCCACAATCAGAGGCTCCACACATCCAGACATGCGCTTTGGTTTGCATCCATGCAGGCATTTCTTTTTCATTTAGAGTGGTTGAATCAAATTCTTGCACTGGTGTTTTTGCCACGTCTCTATAGCTGTGATCCTTCATGTTGATTTTTGTTACTAGCTCTTCGTGCCTTAGGTAGATTTGGTCGTAACCCCAATCTTGTATCATTTTGAGTTGACGCATAAAAGTTCGTCCCAAAATAATGTCGAAGTTGTTCGTTTTTCCGAAATCCACCACAACAAAGGTGTGCTCATAGTTAATTCCACACGAAGTTACAACTATTTGGTCCAGGATTCCCAATGGTCTCTTTACATACCCATCTGCGAGTTGCATTTTCATTCTCGTTTTCCTGAGAGCTGGATGGCCCCACTTCTCCCAGATTTGCTTTGTAGAAATTGCCACACCCGCTCCACTGTCTAGGATAGCTATCATTTTTATGTCCTGATATTCCACAGGTAGGGTTGTATTCCCCTCCTCGCCTTCACAGTAATCTTCGACCTTGTTTATGGACACTGGTTGGGCTTTGGGTTGACTTTATCGTTTGTTTTCTTCCCCCCATAGGGTTTGTTGGAAGAGGAATCTTTACTCCCTTGTGCTCCAAATGTTCCCCATGTCTTCCCATAAGTGTGGTCTGACTCTCAAGAGTTTGGACAGCGTGATTGTGCATGTTATAGGTGTTGACAACATATCTTGAAGACTCCTTGAGTCAATCATATGTGGAATAGTTCTCATTTGGGATGGAACTAACCTTATCTCTGATTGTGCCTCATGTTCACCTATAAATGAAGGCAGGGTTTTCAAGAATTGGGCTTTTCTTTCCATCGAAATTTTCATTCCTGCATCCCCATACAACGATTGTATATCGGCTGGATAAAATCCGTTATCCAGGTTAATCTCAGGAATTGGAGCAGACTGTAACGTCGCGCTTCCATTCTTTCTGTTTCTAATGGTTTCCCATAAGTGTTGTGTCCATTGTTCTTCAACTTCTGGAATTGGCATCATCGTCATTGACTTAGCGTCATCTGTTGTGTTTAGCACCACTCGATGATCCAGTGACAATATTGTTTCAGGTATGGGTTCGTTTACTTGTTTTGGTTCATCGGTTTTTAGTTTTTCTCGCTCTTTGTGAATCAACACTTCTCGTTCTGGGGTTCTAGCCATCTTGGGTTTCAACAACGCTTGGGCTGTCTCAATCAGGTGTTTACACATTTCCAAACGCTTCGTTTCCACTTCTGGTTGAGGATAAGTTAACCATCTTTGCTCTAAAGTTTGGTTTGTTTTTAGCCTTGCTTCGTACGCTTGTAGTAGAGCATCTAACGGCTCTAGCACTTTGTCAACCAAGACCGATCCTCCCGAGGACGCTTTCCTCGGCTTGTTGTTCACCTCAACAGTTTTACTCTCTCTCTCTCTCTCTCTTGTTTGAGTTGCTCCTTCGTTTCATGCAATTCGTTTTGCATGGCAATTCGGCTGTTCAACCTTCTTGTTTTCATCCTGTCTCGTTTTGCCTTCCAGGATTTTTGTTGGGTTCTCACGGATAAGCTCTCATTTTCTGTGGGTATCAGCAACTCGACCTTTTCATCCATGGACTTGTTTTTCCTTAAGTCCTTGGCTTGGGCTCTGGTTATCGCATTGATTTGGATCATGGGATCGGTTTCCGATCCGCTGCTTGTACTCGGTATCACTCCCACAATATTCATAGTCACTGTTCCCTTGCTGTCCGGATTTTTTGGGCAATCTGGCAATATGTGATTCACACCACATCCGTCACAAAACCCAAAAATTTTCACTCTCACCTTTGAAAGGATAGTTACGCTCCCAATGATCCATACTTCCACAGCTATAGCATTGTCCTATTGGTGTTTGATTTTGAGGAGGTGGTCCCATAGGTTGTCCTGCTCTATTTGGATATCCTCTTGGTTTGTAATTCTGGTTTGCAATGAACATTAACGTTCTCTCGTCTACCAAATATTGATCTCTTGAAGGTTGTGCTACATACATTGGTGGTGCCATACCCTCGGTATTTCCCCACGGTTGATATTCTTCGTCTGCGTATATTTGTGATTCGGGTTCTGTTGTGTAATGCTCATTCGGTTCCTCATAATAAGAAACTTGAAGTGTACTATTTGTTCCTGGTGATGCTTCACAAGGTTGAGCATACCTAATCATGGCTCTATTCTCCTGTGGTAATGGAGGTTGTTGACCCAACACAAGTTGGGGTATGTCTGCTCCAGCTACCAGATTCATATTTGGTCCAACTTGATATCTTGGAGGAGGTGGTTGGGATGGTCCTGCTGGAGGCCCATACAGTCTTTCCCTCACATAGTTTTTGTTATAAAAACACTCTTCCGTGCTATGATTCATCCATTTTTGTTCTATGGTGCACCATTTCAGTACTCGTCCATTCGCAACTGGTGCTTTCGGCTGTTGTGTGCACCATGGCGTCGGATGATCCCCCCCACATGTGCCACACTTCCTCGTCTGAGACTGTCTCATTACCGGATTTGATCTCATATGTTGCTGCATTCTCTTCGTTACCTCCTCTATCAATTGATCAGCTGTCGGCATCAAGGGTGCCTGGGCATCTTTCTTGGTAGAGGGTTCGCTTTTAATCGATGAAGAGCCACTGGTTACTGAATCAGTATCCTCTTTCCCCATATGCTTTGCAGTTATCGACAAGATATAATGTTTCCCTTGTAACCTCTGGAAACGTGCCACAAGCTTCCAAGTGAAGGTCCTTTTTCAAGGTTTCATTCCTAAGTCCTTCGACGCAGAGCACAGACAATCTCTCGTCCTGCGGTAATTTTCTCCTCGGGCACTTCTCAATGTATTGCTTGAATCTCAAGGTTGCTTCCTTCACTTTTTCATTCTCCCTTTGTTTAAAAGTGTATATCTGCGATACAATATTATGCTTTATACCCTGTTCTGAGAATTCTTCTGTGAACTCGCACAATACATGTTCAATATTCGGACAAGTTTGAGGGTTTAAAGGTTGAAACCACGTTAAGGCTGTCCCTTCCAAGGTCAGCCCGAATCCCTCGTATTGAGTATGGAAATCAGTGATCTGTTCTTCTCTTAAGACTTGCTTGAAGAGCGACACATGGGCATATGGATCCCCCGATCCGCTATACTTCTTTGGCATGCACTTCGCTACTTGGGATGGTCTGATCCGTCTATGGTCTGCGGTCAATCTCATTGCTCCCATGTCTCAACTTAATCGTTCTCATGCATCAGGGAGGTCGTAGGTTGCTCTCGTTGGCTCCCCCGCCCCAAATCTACTACTAGGAGGCAAATGTGACGGGGGGCTGCAAAAGTCGGACCTATAGCCGTATGTGTAGAGATGGGAACCGCACTACCTCAATTCGTAGCCATTGATTCTCTAGAATGTAACGTCCCCATGGGGCTTGGCATCAAATAATGAGGTCGACTGGAAGAATCAGCTACATGAGTCCTCCCTTCTCCTATGGTCAACGGTTCTGGCACGACAGTTGTAGGGGCTGGTCTTAGAGGGCTTTGAGTGACATAGTACTGGTGAAGTGGTCCCCCGAAGTACGTATATCCTTCCAATTCTTTTTTATTGATTGCTTCATATCGTCTTCCGTACTTGTTGTATGCTGCAATTTTCATTTCCGCTCCCTCCGTGTAGGTGAAGACATAAAGTTTTTTCCGCTCAGTCATCTCTCCCACGTAGGTTTCTCGCATCTATAATAGAGATCCTACTCTTTGTTATTATACTTGTATAACCCCAAGTAGACATTATCCGTATTGACTCTCGACGTTTTGTTTTCTCGCCTTAATCTCGCATTAGGTAAGCTCATTGTTGGAGCCCTTTCCTCATGTTCCTCGTCTATTTTGGCTTTTGTGCCCATCAATCCCCACTTGTCTACAATGTTAGGATTCAGAACTACCAAATACATGATACCCTCGTCATCTAGGTACCTGTCTCCGCTATAGCTCATAGGCACTAAGTCCCTGAACTCACTTGGTCTATCTTCTTTTCTCACACAGTAGCGGTCCATACCATCTTTGTATATCTTGGCACCTTGCTTGTTGTCATATTGATACTTGATGAACAATAGCTTTAGTGTGGCCGAGGGGTCTGATGGTCCTTCTGCCATGTTTGCTCTTTCGTTTAGTTTTATTTGTC
This sequence comes from Adiantum capillus-veneris, assembly GCF_014529385.1. NCBI lineage: Eukaryota > Viridiplantae > Streptophyta > Polypodiopsida > Polypodiales > Pteridaceae > Adiantum > Adiantum capillus-veneris. The sequence goes on along the minus strand of NC_140937.1, from coordinate 30,027,710 downwards.
CCAAGTGTTCTGTGAAATACTCAGAAGATCTCTCTCAAGAAGTGTCGAAAATGACTTCTTCAAGGATTGGCTCTAACGGTTGCACTATCCCTTGGTTTACACTCTCCTCCGTTGATGCAACACTCGTTTGATCCGCTAAATTTAGGTGTCTGGTGTTGATTTGTTTTTCCGATCTCAAAAAAATGAAGAAAGTGAGATTTACTGACTGAATCCAAACCTCTTACCTGGAGATGGAAAGATCTTCCAATTCCGACGACTGCATGGACTGTTACTTGACCGGTCTCTGCAAATGAATACACTGGATGGCTATGAGATCACTGTATCATTCCAACTGTCAGCAGATTCAACACTTCAAAATGATCTCAACACAATTTTGTTTACAGATTATTGATAGTATGTCCAGTTTGAGTTTTGACAACTCCTAGTATCTTGTATAACCTAGGTCTATGAGCAGGTCAAAAATGAGTTGGATCAGGGCCAGAGGTACACCGATCGCGATCGTACTTCTGAGCCGAAATCAGATGAAACTTCACCAGCTTGTTCTCTAAGCTATTTTAAGACTACCTGCCAGACACTTTTGTATTTGGACTCAAAAAAGTCAAGTTTTTACCAATTCTTGGTTGGATGTGCGTGTTTTCCCAACTTTATCAGTTTGACTAGATTCTGATGTTTGATTTGGGATTTGAAAGATACCAGGGGTTGTTCTGTGTACAGACTATCCCTCTGTATGGTTCCGTCCCAGTTTTGATGTGTTTTGGTCTACTGAAAGTCAATTTCCAAGTCAGTTTAGCAATTTTTGACTTGGACCTGTGTTCCGATGGTTTGACAGGTATTTTGAGGTTTTTGTCTATAGGCCCTTTAGACTTTTATGTTTGTATACACCTAGGGAACCCACATATGAAATCTGGTCCAATTCTGGCACTTAGGTACACCGATCGTGATCGTACTTCTGAGCCCAAATCAGACCAAATTTGGCATGCTTGTAGACACTGATGTTTTAAGGCTATCCCCAAAGTTTTTTTTTGCATTTGGATCACCAAAAGTCAATATTTTACAGTTTCTGGGTCTATCAGGCTAGTTTTGCCCAAGTGGCCTAATTTTCTTGGTTTTTGATGTTTTTGGGTGTGGTTGCTTTAGACAAAGTTGTTTGGAATCTTATCAGGAAGGCACATGTTAAATCTGGTCCAAATCTGGCACTTAAGTACACCGATCGCGATCGTAGTACCTGGGCCAAATCTGATGAAATTTTGTATGCGCCCTTTGACAAGTGTTTGCTAGTGTTTTGTGCTACCACTTTGTGATTTGAATCAATATCAATCCTGTTTGGTCAGATTTTCAGAATTTCAGAGTCTTATGGCTTTTTTGGCCAAAGTTATGGTTTTCTGGTTTCTCGACTCTAACTTTTGCCCCAAATCTGATTGGAATGTGATTTCCTTATCAAACTTCTAAGTACAGAACTGAAAAAACATAAGAAAATGAATCAAACAAAACAAACACGACGGATTTCGGGTGAGATTTTTGTACTCAATCAAATTAGAGAAATTGAAGAGCAAAAATGCTTTAACACATTCACTCACAGCTCCCTAAATCTCCTAAGAGAGGATCTAGCCGGTCCACTGGCTCTAGACTCCACTAGGCTCTAAGCCCTTGTCTAGAAGCCTAACTGAGGTGTAAAATGGATTTTTGGATTGATCTTGTTTTTAAGGAGTCTAACTGCGCACTCGGTCACTCATCACCTAAGGTGCATTTCCCGGCAACGGCGCCAATGTTTGCGGGTCGCCACGACAGACATCCATAGCATAGCTCTGATGCATCAACATATTTTTCAATACAGGGGAAGCGACTCGGATGAGGCATGGGAACTCACTAGGGTGTGAATACTAATGAAGTGAACTCAAAGAGATGCAACTTAATAACTCTACAAGCATATCAAACGCATTACCGACAAGTAATCTGCCTATGTCCTCCTACACCGTTCTTCAGTCATCTCGCCCGTTTACCATGCAAATCATATCGGAATCGCACGAAACTTGAAGGGAAGCTTCAGGGGACTATCGAAAACATATCCTATCACCATCACAACATTCTGGAGAGGTACAACGATCTCGATCGTTCGTCCCAAAGTCAGCAAAAATAGCGAACAAGTGATCCTAATGGGTCGTTTTAGGGTCCCTAAAGCCCTTCCTAGGGTCATAACAACATAAAACACGCATATAGACACTCAAAATAGCAATTTAAGGCCTCAAAATTGTAGTCGAAAACCTACACTGAATCTTGAATGATTACACTTGAATGAAAGAGCAAGAAGAGAGGAACATAATGCAATAATCAAATCTGAATTTGGATTACCGTAGCCGCAATGGCGAAGATTACAAGTTTGAACAAGAAGGAGCTCTCAAACGTACGCTGTCTTCTCAGTTCTCCATTAAAAAGATTATCCTCAAACTTACAAAAAATGACCTTTATAGATTGTTGAAGATGATGAAACAGGAAACAGAAGGAAGATAGCAACTCAGAGTAGGAAGAAGATGGAGAAGGAGAAGACACAGAGCTTGCGTACGAGATCTCTGTAGTCTATCTCTCTGTATTAGAATAATAGAGTATATACAAACTCAGAGCTACAAAGCTTATATGAGACCCTAAGAGATAAGGTGTCCTTTCACACCAGATGTCCAGGGGGAAAAACCCAGTGGGAGAAAAGTGCCCCTGGTGAAGCGCGTATACACACTAACACTACTACATGTCTACAAATCCCCCCTGTAGTGATAGTGTGAATCCGTACAAGGTAGCAGATCATCATGTGTATGAGAGTAAGCCCAAAGCCGCTTCGGAAAGCTTCAAAATTTTCTCGTGATAACGCCTTCATAAATAGATCTGCAATGTTATCCTGTGTAGAACAGTAAGTTAGTGTGATCTCCCTTGCATGTAGCCTTTCCCTGACATAGTGGTAGTGAACCTCTATGTGCTTTGTTCTTGCATGAAATACTCGATTCCTTGCAACTGCCATAGCACTCTGACTGTCAGTGAAAATGGTAGTGGGTGCCTGTTGACACTCACAAAGATCTGCCAATAACCTGCGTATCCATACACAATCAACTGTTGCCATGAAAGCTGCCCTGTACTCAGCTTCACAAGTTGATGTAGCCATTGTGGGTTGCTTCTTGCTTAGCCAAGATATACATGCATTTCCCAAGAAAAAACAATTCCCACTTGTGGAATGTGGTGTGTCAAAATCACCAGCCCAATCTGAATCGCTGTAACCAAGAAGCTGCATAGAACTGTGCTTTCCATACATATCCCCCCTTGGAAAGAACATGGAAAGATTAGGGGTACCTGAAAGGTAACGAAGTATGCGCTTCACAGCCTGCCAATGATGCATACCTGGGCTGTGCATAAATCTGCTTGCTTGTGAAACCCCAAATTGAATGTCTGGACGAGTGTTGCCTGACAAATATATCAAGCAACCAACCGCTGCTGCATAAGTATGTACATCAAAAGGTTCTCCAACATCGTGCATGCTCAACTTTGATCCAGTTTCTACGGGTGTAGAGATTGGTTTACAATTTTGCATACCAAACTTGTCCAAAATTTTATGCAAATATTTTGCCTGCAACATGTATATGCCATCCTCTGATTGCACAAACTAAATACCCAAGTAATAATGTAGCAAACCAAGATCAGAAATCTCAAAGGTTTTTCTCAAAGCATCTTTAAACGCTTCAATTTCATCTGCAGTATTGCGTGTAAGAAGCATATCATCCACATAAAGTGTTAGCATAATGAGAACTCCATCTCTCTTTTTGACATACAAAGTACTTTCTGTTGGACTATTCTGAAATCCTTGGCCAATCAAATAAGTATGTATCTTCTCATACCATGCTCTTGGAGCCTGTTTGAGACCATACAAAGCTTTACGCAATCTACATACCTTTTACTCTTGACCTTTTACAACAAAACCACTTGGTTGACTTACATAAACTTCTTCCTGCAAATCACCATTCAAAAAAGCACTTTTGATATCCAACTGATGCACTTTCCAACCATGATGAGCAGCAATTGCAACTAGTGATCTAACTGTGGACGCACGAGAAGTAGGAGCAAAGGTTTCATTATAATCTATGCCTTTCTGTTGCGCATAGCCTTTTGCCACAAGCCTTGCTTTGTACCTGTCAACAGTACCATCTTGTTTCCTTTTTACCTTAAAAACCCACTTTGTACCAATAGGCTTTTTACCTGTAGGCAAGTCCACTAGATCCCATGTATGATTCTTATGAATAGAATCAATTTCTTGTTGCATAGCATCTTTCCACTGAACACACTCTAAAGCTTGTTCAAATGAATCAGGCTCATCTGCATCACAAAGAGTGCTAAAGCAAGCCAAATCTACTTGCTCTTTGCCAAAAGTAGTACCAGCATGTGTTTTTCGTGGCAACGGTGCATCCAACTTGCTATCTTGCAAAGTTTTTTGAACCCATTTAGGCATGGTTCTTTCTTCCCTGAGAACTTCTTGCTCTTCACCCACAATTTCCTCTACATCATGAGGTGTCACATGCTGATCAAAGGATTGATCAAGATTATCAACCTGTTGTGATTCTTGATTCTCCACAAAAGAAGGAAGCAAACCTTCAAATAAATCATGTGTCTGCATATGAGGTACATCAAAAGCAACCATAGGTTGAGCAGTAGTTTTTGCAAAAATTACATCACGACTTTCAAAAATCTTGTTTGTAGCAGGATTGTAAAGTCTATAACCTTTACTTCCACTACTGTACCCCACAAATATACATTTGATTGCCTTATCATCAAGCTTCCCACGTAACTGCTGACGGATGTGAGCATAAGCAAGACAACCAAAAACACGAAGATAACTGACTGAAGGTTTTCTGTCATACCAAGCTTCATATGGAGTAATGGTCTTCAAGGCACGAGTAGGACACCTGTTCAAAACATGTGCTGCACAAGCAACTGCCTCCATCCATAGCTTATGAGGCAAACTCTTAGCCTTGAGCATACATCTAGCCGTCTCCATTAAAGACCTGTTCTTCCTTTCTACAACACCATTCTGTTGTGGTGTGTATGGCATAGTGCATTGGTGTTTAATGCCTTTCTTTCCCAAAAAATCCTTAAATGCACCTGACATGTATTCACCTCCTCGATCGGTACGAAGAGTCTGTACTTTGCAACCTGTTTCATTTTCAACCATGGCGACATAATGTTAAAAATTGCAAACACATCTGACTTTGCTTTGAGTGGATACACCCAACAAAACCTAGAAAAGTCATCAATGAAGGTCACAAAATAAAGGTTGTTTCCCACAGATGGCGTCCTCATAGGACCACATACATCACTATGTACAAGCTGCAACTTTCGTGTCCCTCTAACTGAACCATCCTGCGGAAATGCAAATCTGTGCATCTTTCCAAGAACGCAACTTTCACATACATGTCTTGGTGGCATCTCCAATACAGACAAATCATGCACCATATTATGACATTGTAAAGTCATCAAACTGCCATAACCAACATGCCCAAATCTAGCATGCCACAACTCAGCATCCTGCATGGCCTGAGTCTTTGTTTCTGCAATACATACCTGAATCTGCTTTTCATAACGATCTAGCACAAATAGTCCATTTTCCAGCGTACCTGTAGTGATAAGAGAATAACCATTCTCTCGATCTCGTACAACACATCTGTCATCCTCAAAAATGACCCGAAGACCATTTTTTGCAAGAGAGGATACAAACAACAAATTCTTCTTGATCCGTGGAACATATAAGACATCTGGCAAGCATAAATCTGAACCATCTGAAATGGTAATCAAAATCTTACCAACACCTTTGATTGGGTAAGAAGCATTATTTGCACATGTCACCTTCTTTCCTGCTGGAGCTGCACCCAATGAACAAAACAAATCCTTCCTTGAAGTAATATGCCTGGATGCACCACTATCAAAGTACCAAATCATTTGTGTCTCGTCAACACTGTAAGCAGAAAAATCTGAACATACTAAGAAAGCATAAGAATCCTGCACAAAGTTTGCAGACTCTTCTTTAGCTGTAGAAGAATCACCAGAAGCTGAAACAACCAAACTTGACTCTTTCTTCTTTTCTTTCGCAATTCGCTTTTTACACTCACTAATGTAGTGACCAGGTTTCTTCCAGTAGTGACATTTACCTTTCTTCTTGGACTTGTCGGAATCACCTTTAGACTTCTCTGAAGACTGTCCTGCACCAGACTTGGAGTGATGAGAACTCTCTTTACCCTTGTTTTTGTTCTGTACAACAAGAGCATGATCAATACCATCCACCTGTAAAGACTTGTTCTTACGTGATTAATCCTCCTCCAATAGCAAAGCCACTAACTCTTCAAAACGAAGAGGCTCTGGATTAGCTCCCAAAGACAGAGTCAAAGAAGTCTGAAAAGTCAAATAAGATGGTGGTAGTGAATTGAGTGTTTTGGAAACCAAGTCCTTCTCTGGAATCACTTCATCAATGCTAAGAAATTTCTCTTTAAGATCCCTGATTTTTGTAAGATGCTCGACGATATCGTCCCCTTCGTCCATCTGTATTTTGTCAAGTTGTTTCTTCAAAAACTCTATTCTGGCAGCGTTTCTTCCTCCAAACATAGCTTGCAGAGTGTCCCAAGCATCCTTAGAAGTTCTGCAAGATCTGATATGTGGTGTGATTGTCCTCTTTATGGTTAAGGCAATCACAACCATAGCTTGTGCATCTTTAGTATCCCATTTCTTTTGCTCTGGAGTGACTTGTGAGGGTCCTGCACCAACAGCTGCACCACGACCAGGCGTGGCAGGTGCAATGCTAACTGGATGAACTTCATCTCAAGATACATAATCCCACAATCCTTTACCAACCAAAACATTTTTGGCCATAAAAGGCCAAAGAGAATAGTTGGTACCATCCAATTTGTCTTCGGATGTAAACGCACCAAAGATCTCTTTCTCCATAGATTGAGCCATACTGTGGATGCACACAAGAGAGCAAAAGAACCTCCAAGAGATTCACAAATCTCCTCTCCAATGCAAGCAAAACTCTACACAAAATCTCAGCACAAAGCTAAGACAAGATGCTTCCCAAAAGAACTGTTTACCTGAAGGAAATTTGTTAAAAAGCACACCCTCTTGATCTAAACGCCTCCGAAAAGTAACTTCTGCTACGCTGCTCAGAACAAAATTTTGAGGGCTCGAACGGCTTCAAAAGGGGGGTAAAACCCAAGGTCACCTGGTGAGAATACTCCCGGAACGTTCAGGATGCTCCCACGAGCAAATTTTTCGAAAACTGCCTGAAAACTGCAATTGCGCGCGCGGACGCGAAAACGCAAGTAGAGGCTCTGGAAATTACCTTGCTCTAATACCAATTGTTGAAGATGATGAAACAGGAAACAGAAGGAAGATAGCAACTCAGAGTAGGAAGAAGATGGAGAAGGAGAAGACACAGAGCTTGCGTACGAGATCTCTGTAGTCTATCTCTCTGTATTAGAATAATAGAGTATATACAAACTCAGAGCTACAAAGCTTATATGAGACCCTAAGAGATAAGGTGTCCTTTCACACCAGATGTCCAGGGGGAAAAACCGAGTGGGAGAAAAGTGCCCCTGGTGAAGCGCGTATACACACTAACACTACTACATGTCTACAAATCCCAATTAGGTCTTTACAAAATGTCTTGTCTGGCTATAAGCCCCTAATCTTAAAACTGGCTCTATAATATACAATTGCTCCCATAAGAATAATCATACATTCTAACAATTTCCCGGCTTAGAGATGCTTCTTTACAAAAGAATTTTACAATGGTTTCTCAGAAAAATATGGTCCTCCTAGCCACGGTCGCCTGTTGCTTCGTCCGCCAAACATAAATGTAGTGGGAACGTCCCTTTATGGGACATGCAAGAACTAATGAGCTTCACTAACTTACAAAAGTGAAGTGGTTGTAAAAGAGGGACCTCAAATTTTGGCACCTTAAACTCACAAATAATATATCACATACCAAACTCCACAAGAATAGATGCTGTGGAGTTTGGGGTTAGATTTAGTCCTTTCTCTTTTGCAGATTCTCTTCTCTACACTCTTATGCTATGCTTAAGTTGATGTGTACTCTCTAATCAAGTCTCTATCTCTTACAATTCTCTTACAATATTGTCTATATTAATTCCATGCTTTGTGTGTGTGTGTGTGTGTGCGTGTGTGTGTGTGTCATAGTCTAGGGGTGTGTGTGTGCTTGGAAATTGGGGAAACAGGTTGACATGTTGATGGGAAAGTTTGTGAGAAATTAAGCAACCAGTCTCCCCCTTTCTCCCCAACAGCTTGCCAACTATTTTTATAAGGCCACTATGTCTCGGAAATGCCGTATTAGTTTCGGTAGAGTGCCATCCAAAAGTTTCTTAAATGGTTCATATGTGGAGGCCAGCTCAGATATGACGTACTCAAACTCTCGGCACTGTGTAATATGTGAGATGTCCATTTCTTACGTTCCGCCTCTCAGTTGGTAGCGATGAAGCAAAATAGCCGGTGCCCATCTGATGTGTAACTAGGATACCTTTATAGTCTTGGTATGTTAGAGAGAGAGAGAGACAAGAAGAAGAAGAAGAGAAGATAATTTAAACATCGTAGGAAACTATCCCAAGAGACCTTAAAGATCTATCCACCTATTATGAGAGAGAGAGACCTATTATGTGTGTGTGTGTGTGAGTGTGTGTGTGTGTGTGTGTGTGTGTGTGTGTGTGTGTGTGAGAGAGAGAGAGAGAGAGAGAGAGAGAGAGAGAGAGAGAGAGAGGGAGGGAAATGGAATTCGTTGAGTGTAATCAGATTGTAAGACAATGAGATTTATTGTTTTAGGTATAGTTTTACATCTTGAGCAAGTGTTCCAATGCACTGCTATGTTGTTTCTCTGTGGTGTAGTTATTAGTGTCATATAGGTAAGGGGAACTTCTATTTGAGTCGTAGTTTGCCTTTCTTATTTTGATTTGGAGAACAATATTGTTACACAAGTTTGGAAAATCATTATGTTGTTGATGGCTGCATCACAACCTGTATATTTCCAATTTTCTGAGAGCTTGTATATTTTAGACCATAAAGAGATTACTACTTGCAATGCCTTCTTTTGTTTGTTTGTTTGTTGTTCGTTCCTTCACGTTGTATACTCGTCTTTTTTGAGTTTTGGGGAGGTGAGATGCGTTCATCCTGCATCAAGATAATAATCCTTATGAGTGTTTTTTTTGTGTTGTATGTATATTTGGTGTTTGTAGCTCTAGTCATCATGTCACCATTCAACGGATATACAAGTCGATGCAATACGTGCAAGCATGCTTGTGCCCAAAGAACAAAAGCAAAAACAAAAACAAAAAAAAAGTCATGAAAAACCAATGAATACATGGGAAACACGACCATATGCAAGTATGGCTGGGAGGTGGTACCATCGTCACCCATTTATATGATACATAGGGATCTTCCTTTCTCACATCTATCCTTTTCTATACCCCGGGTGTTGAAGTTACAATATGCTCATCTTTGGTGTGAGAGGAGCCAGACTTGTATATCTCTGATGTATGTTGGATTCAAACTTGACCGATGTTGATTTTATTTTTGCTTTGCTATGTTGATGGATGGCAGTTTGCAATGGAAAAAGGCATTGCTATTGACTTCATCTGTGCTAACACAACCTATGTGAACACTATTAAGGAGGCACTCTCTTCCACACAAATACACACATATTTTTGCATGCATGGTATAATTGGAAGTGGATACTCGTAACACTATCTCTGAATGAGAATTGTGTCGGCAACAGATTTCATTAGATGCACATTGCTACAAGCAAGATATAGGGATTGATTTTTTAGATTTTATTAGGCTGATTACGCTTGAAATTTTTAGGATTTGGTAGTGTATATATGGTGGATTGGTGCGTGGGCTCAAGTTTCCTTGTGTGTGTGTGTGTGTTCCTCTTTGCTTTGGGCTTGGGGATTCTAAATATTTGATAAGTGTCAACCTAACAACTCCTATGGATAGCTCTCTCTCTCTCTCTCTCTCTCTCTCTCTCTCTCTCTCTCTCTCTCTCTCTCTCTCTCTCTCTCTCACACACACACACACACACACACACACACACACACACACACACACACACACACACACACACACACACACAAACACACAAACACACACACATTGGTTTTTTGACTTATACAGACACATGTATCGTTCTTCCATCTTATACAAGACATTCCTCCTACTCGAATAAAAAAACAATTGACGGCAGACATAGTTCTCAAATGGAAAAACGGTACATGAAGCAAAAAGAGAAATCACAATACACGAATTATCTTGTGGTGTGTATAGAGAGATTTGAGAGAGGACCCTTTGATTCTTGCAAGGTGCTCTAGGCATTGCAGTCTCTGTCAGTGAAGTGAATTATGTGTGTGTGTTTGTGTGTGTCTATGACATTTGCATGAAAATGATCATTCCATGCTTCCTCTTTCACTTACTTTGTCCCCCAACAAATCGAACGTGAGCATGTAGTGGGATGCTAGATATGTGAGCCTAGAGTATTGGCCCATCACCATTGGTTTTGCAGGTCACAATTCTAGATTCCATGCTAGTCCAATATGTCCTTTCATAAATTTTGTAAATGGGATGCCCTCCTTGAAGGCCTCCATGCGAAGCCTTAAAGCTGTATCTCCTCCCATAGATTTTGATTAAATATACGTGACTCTTAGTTTATATTTATTGAGCTTCAAATGACCCTCATCATGTAGTGTCAATAGGTTCTTAAGTTGTGTAGTTCAAATGACACTTAACATCACAGAGCTAAACTTCATCATGTAATTCACTTTATACGATACTTTGTTGCTGCAATATAACTTGTGGCACCTCTATACATCTATACAATCATAATGTTGTCATACACATTTAAAGCAAGAAGAAGCTCATATTCAAAATGCATAGTATTTAATAATATCTAACATGGAGATAATAAGAATAGTCTTATGTAAGTGAAACCTTTCAAGTGTTGTGGTCCATCCATACCCAAGATTTAGAAATTCTCACGAAATCACATAGAAAATAAATGTCAACAAGAATACAATACAAAAGCCACTTGCATAGATCACAGATGGCACAAATACAAATGGAAAAAACCACCAAAAGAATGTACCTCACAAAAGAAAACCAAGGTAACTTGTAAGACTTAGTAACCGCTCTAATTTACTAATGCATCTATGTTGTTTTAAGCCATCACTTGTTCTTCACATATTTCACATCTATAAGCAAAAGATGTATGGTTGCTCCAACAACATCTTAATTCACCTTTTGCTGCTATTTTTGTCACAAAACGATAAGATCCTTTCAGGTTTTGGTTTCATTGCATAAAGCATATGGAAATTGCTTATGAAATGAAGAAAAGTGTGTTCCTTATTCACATGCTACAAATACAAAAAAAGTAGGAGTAAATAAATCCATGAAAGGCACAACCATGCATTGTTTTAATGCTACACACACTTAAGCAGCATATAATGATTTGTGATCATAGGACCTTAACCTGATTACATTGACAACAAGAAAACTCTTAGTAGATGTCATGAGAAACTATGACACTAAAGTAGTTGCTTTAATCCTTTGATCCACCATTTACAAATTGGTTGATATGAGGCCACTCTTATGGGACAAACAGAAGGCTAAACTAATTCTAAAATAACATGGCAACAACCTCAAATGTTGGAGATCTATATACACTAAAAAATATATCTCAAGAGGGCTAATGTGTGTGGCTGAATTATGGGCCAAGCTGCCACCAAAATAGGGATGAAAAATTGTTTCTTTGCTGACTAAACTTCTTACAACTTTCTCGCCAAAGTGGTGCTAAGAATGGTTTATGTCTAGGCTGAAAATGACTCAAATTTGGACAATGCATTAAACATAGGCCCCATTTTTTGCCAAAATGGGGTAGAAGATCGTTGGAAATTTGGTTGAAATTGTGGGTTAAATAGTGGTCAAACATCGAACCAAAAAATGGTTGGATTGCTCGTGCATTAGGACTAGCATGTGGGCTAAACAAAAGGGAGGTCTCATAGTGACCACGCAAAATCTGACCACACTATCTAATGTGGCTCTCACAAAGATGATGCTCCTGTAGCATAAGAATGTCAATCTCACCAACCACAAGGCATCTCTGATGCTCTTGACGCATCCGACCCCTCTTATACTGAAACTCGGGCCCTCCTAATCCCTTCTTACAACTTTCTCGCCAAAGTGGTACTGAGAATGGTTTATGTCTAGGCTGAAAAATGACTCAAATTTGGACAATGCATTGAACATAGGCCCCATTTTTTGCCAAAATGGGATAGAAGATTGTTGGAAATTTGGTTGAAATTGTGGGTTAAATAGTGGTCAAACATGGAACCAAAAAATGGTTGGATTTCTCTTGCATTAAGACTAGCATGTGGGCTAAACAAAAGGGAGGTCTCATAGTGACCACACAAAATCTGACCACACTATGTAATGTGGCTCTCACAAAGATGATGCTCCTGTAGCATAAGAATGTCAATCTCACCACGCACAAGGCATCTCTGATGCTCTTGACGCAGCCAACCCCTCTGATAGTGAAACTCGGGCCCTCCTAATCCCTGTACATTCCATGAGATGATCCTCATGGAGTTGGTGGAGAAAATAGATGTTGCCACAATAGCCAACCTCGCTATCTTTGAGGCCGGTTTGGATGGCGAGTAATCCACATCTGAACAACCTCTAGACAAGCACAAAAGAAGTGACTGTATCGCCCAGGCCCAAGCCGAGCATGCAGTCCAAAGGGCTACATCCTCTTCCCAAGAATCCTAATGTACAAATACATAACAAGGAGGGATATGAGAGTCAACAAAAAAATGCACCACAATGTACTTGCAACCCGCTGCATCCAAAGGCGTCACATTGAACTTGGCAAGAGGCCAAAGTGTGTGCACCATCTCTGTCACCCCTAAGTCCCCTGTGGGTCCACTCTATGAGATCCCTACCGCACAGCGGAACAGAGAAACCGACCACTGTGTCTGTGGGATGCATTGTTGAGCTTATATGTGAAGCTACTCAATATATTGAGTAGCTTCATATATAAGCTCAACACCCCCGCTCAAATAAGGGTCCCTAACTGTGGATGAAAAAACCCTTGGGAGATCAAGGGAAAAGCCCACATCTCTATATATACCCACCGTTATATTATAAAAATAATTGAATATACAAATGTTCACGAGGAGCTACATCACTCCTTTTACAATGAATATTTTATGAGGAGCTATATCACTTATATTGAGTAGCTTCACATATAAGCTCAACACGCATGTCTAACCTCACCATCCTATCTTATTGCAGTACTAGCGAGAACTACGATTAATTTGTCAAACCATGGGACGAAGCTAACTTGACTAGTGCATAGAGGCTAAAAGAGGTTGTCAATCTCTCAAAAAACAACTAACAACTCGCATATAACTCAAACTACACTCAAGTGACTGAAATCTCCAAAAGACAATCGCTCATCGACAAACAAATCACATTCGTTACAACATCAAATGACATCCAAACGTAATGAAACTTCTAGGACAAGTTTATAGGACCTAAGCACACATGCTTATGGTCTCAAACCCCACTTTAGGTTAAGTTTGAAAATCGTGACTATTAACAGCAGTGGATTTTTGACTTACTCATTTTCAACCCAGAATGCATCTAAATGCTTAGCAATGATGTCCCAATACCCTGCCTATGCTTAGTTTTTTATTTAAAGTGTAAATTCCTAGCTATGATGAAATTAGGCCGTGGGTTGGCGATGCCAAAAGCTACGAAATACCGTGAATGGCTTACATCAATGCGTAGAGCTCTTACCTGCGGTTGGAATGCAACAAACACAATTGCAATGTGACAACCGGAGAGGGAGTAGGAAGCGAGAGAAGGAGAGAAGTGAGTGTCGTCAGCTCAGGTTTTGTATTTCTTATCCAAAAAACTTATATAAAACTTACAAAAATTGGCTTTTGTACCTTAGCCAAGGTTTTTGGGTGGTCAAAACTAATAATCTGGAGTTCTACCAAAGCTGGGAAATGACTGCCTTAAACAATCCGGAAGCTTGTAGCCCCGGCTCATTAATTACAGAGTTTATCCGAGAAAATAGGAGTTATAATATTCCCAAATTTATCAAAAAAATAAATGTATTACAAAGAGAACTCCAAAAAATGATGTTCGTGTTAGCTTGCTACTAACATTCACCCCCTTCTCGCCTGTGTTGTCCCTGGACACACCTTTATGGGTTGAAATAGTCTTCGGGTTGGCGGCTAGCGAGGCGGTCTTTAAGCGCATCGAGTGCCTTCTGGTATCTAATTCTTCTTTCCTTGTCGGGCACTTGCAGAAACTGCATTGTCAATTTATTCTTCAGCTCCACCACTGAGTAGCCTACAAACCTGGATGTCAGGTTGCTAATCACCGGTGCAAATATCTTTGTTCTCCAGGTGAAGAATCTAGTGTAGAAAGCTTCTTCAAAGTCCAGCATATTATTCGATGGCAAGAACATACATCTGGCATAGAATCTGTAAAGGACTTCTTCTAAAGGATGAATACTCAAATCACAGCATAAGCCTTTGTTACCTTCCAAAAATGATATCCATGGGGCTCCTGTTTGCTCAGGCTCATTAAAAACTTGTATACCTGTGAGCAACATACTGCAAATTTTATATAACATGGCACAGGAGAGATCCGATAGACTCTTGAAGAAAGACATGGCGCCCGTTAGGGTTTTCACCATGTATTCCTCTATCGCTTGTTCTCTCTTTGGAGTGGAAGTCTAGGGAAGCTAAGCCAAGTTGGCCTCTTCTGTCAATGCTCTTGCCATGTCCTTACTCTTGGTACAGGACAGAAGGTTGGATCTCTTTGAAGGGCTGCAGGTGCTCTTGTGAACCGAATCAGGTAACTTAGATTCTTGTTCAGCCAGCTTAACATCCACTTTGGGTAGTCTTTATCTGCAACTCTCTTTCACCTGTAATAATTTCACTTTGATGAAAGGGTATGGCAGGGGTTCTTGATGCCATTGCACATTGATATGATTGGGAGTGAGTTGAGTGACGTTGACAGAGTGTAAAACTCTCAACTCCCAATCCATTGCGGCTTTCCACTGCTCGTCCAGCTCTAGGGTGATCTTCTCCTTCAGTGCGTATTCTTTGGCTTTTGACAGTTGGACCATTGGCACTGTGTCTGCATCTGTGATCTTGATTTGAAAATCCTCATCACCACTCGGCTCTGCTGTGGACTCTGAACTCAACAAACAAGACCGGGGGTATGTCTATCTGTGGCGGCTCTGAAGTATCTGCCTCTTCCTGCGTGTCTCGTTTCCCATCTCTAAGGAGTTGGTCAACTTGCTTGAGCTGTGCTATTTCCTTTAGAAGCTCCTCTTTTCTTTGAGCCCGCATTAGTGCCACGTCCCTACGTCGTCATTGTTCTAGCTTTAAGTCCAATTCAAGATGTTTTTTTTTCTTTTCAAGCTACTTGTACACTTTGTCAGTTCCTTTGATCAAGGCCACGACTGGATTTTCTCTTATTTGCCATAAGAAAATTACCTGATTATTTATTCAGAGTATTGTAGAGAAGCATTGGCAACATCTAATTGCACTTGAATTTTTTGAGCTGACAAAGATGTCGTAAGAAGTTCATTCGTAACTTCTATCAGCTGCTCATCTTTTGCTTTGCAGGCATCAAATAATTTTATGAGTAATTCACCTAATTTCTCCATTTCTTTCTGTTGCCAATCTCTGGCTAACTGATGCTGCTTAGCTTTTGCCTTCATCTCTTGCACTTGCCTTTGAAGATTGGTGATGATAGTCATCCTATCTTCTAACTCTCCTTGGAGAGCGTTGATGACCATCTCAAATTTGTTGGCCTTTGTGGTGTGGTTTAATGTTCTTCAATGGAAACTCTCCGTCATTTCTTGCATCTGCCTTGCATATTCATTGACTTGTACTATTAGCTCATCGTTTGACTGCCACTCCTCTTGTCTTGCCACTTGAGATGTGCCTGCAACCTCATGTGTGGCTTCTTGCTGCGTCGTAACTGCTGGTGGTTCTCGTGTGGAGGGAGATGGTCGATCTTCTTCTTGGTCATCCTAACGATTTTATGCCTTGGCAGTTTCTGGCTGAGTAGAAGTAGAGGGTGTTGGCTCAGACCTTACTGACTCTTCAGGTGCCAGAATTTCTTCCTGCTCTAACTTGGCTTCTTTCTCTTGTGCAGTGGTAGGCTCTTTCTTGGGATCTGCTTCTTTATAAGCCTCTTTTGCAGATTCACTTTCCTTTTTCTCTGCAGACTTTTGAGTATCTTCGAAGGCCTTCTCCTCTTTTGGCTGGGCTTCTTTTTCTTTTTGTCTCTAGGGTGGTCAGCTTCTTGTGCAGATTCTGTTTATTTGGCGGACTCAAAATCTTTCTCTTTGTCAGGCTGTGCTTCTTTATTGGTGTCTTTTCTTGCACGTGATGGTGGTGGGCTAGGCATGGGATGGTCCTGTTGTTATGTAGGCGGTAAGGTGGATCGAGGAGATCCATAACTTTGTTCTTGGGCTTCTGCTCTAGCCGTCTCCTCGGCTTGTTTTTGTTCTTTCGCCTCCTTGGCTTTCCTTGTCGCGTCTTCTTCCTCCTTCATCTTGATGGCTTCAGCTTCTTGGTACATTCTTTCCAAGCGCTCGATCGGATCTTCAGTTTCTTTTCTTGCATGATGCTTTGTTCTAGGGCCTTTAGGTCTAACAGGTACCCATTTCTTTGGGTCCTTCCCTTGTGCTTGTCTACTACGCTGGTAGGCCTGTTTCTCTCTTTCAAAGCGCGCTTGTTTTTGGGCTGGCTCTTCTTGATGTACGGTGACATCTTTTATTTTAATTTCTTCTATGCGAGCTCTCTTTTCCTCGTTATCCGAGCTCTCGCTGCTGTGCCGTTCCGGTGAGATGTCAGCTCATTCTTCATCAGATTTATATGATCTCTTTTTTGACCTTGTAGCTCTTGGAGAGGGTTGTGCTACCAATATCCATGTGTTCTGATCAGGAGCAGGCAGTAGGTTGTCGGCCATGCTAGTGGCATGGTATGCTATTCTAGTCAAGACCTCCAGTGCACCCAAATAAGTGATTTTTCCTTCCTTCTTGGTGCCCTTCAAGGTTGTCAAGACACACTGCGAGTGGCCCCCTGATTGTCTTGTTGTCGACTTGAGAACTTGAGTGAATGTGGTGGCCACGACGTGATTTGGCATAGTGTACCCTAGTGGCATTTTTGCTAGAAAATGAAAGTGTTGGTGGTACAAACGAGATGGATCTTCCACTTGTTTGTGAATTAGATTGGCAAATGTAGCCGCGGCTGTCTCTTTGTTAAATGTTCCTGTGGTTTTCCTGTCCCTTGCTTGCATGGTCATTCCTTCTGCGGGTCTTAGTGCCTCTGCCACTATCTCTTTAGTGATTACTACTTCAACCCCCAAGCTTGTTCCCTTGGGTGTCGGATATCTATGTGGTTCCATATTCTTTGATTGTGGATAGAAGCTCATAAGACTTCTGATAATCCACTCCACAAGGCTCTTGTTCGTAGAAATCCCTAAGTCCCATCCTACGGTAGGATGACTTTGCTGCTTTGACTGACTCAGGGTCTAGTTGATAAGCGGGCAGTTCCTGTAGTTTCTCTTTTTTGTTGAGCTTCTTCTTGGGCCTCTCTGCTGCTTGCATGGCTCCTGTTCAGTGAATAGAGTGAAAAGTTAGCAAATTTGTCAGAATTTTCTCTGAAATGTCCTTTAGACTGAAATACTGACAATTTTGGTGGTTTAGTGGATGTTGTCTTCTCACTTTGGTTATTCTTAGGGACATCTCCTTCGTTGAAGATTTCACTATTGTCTCCTAAGTCAATAGCATCCAACACACACGCTTCTAGGGTTGTATGCTTTTTATCATAGAGTATAGCATGAAGTTCTTTGTCTAGCAGTCCCTCTAGAAACAAAGATACAAGTCGTTCTTCTGTAGGTATCTCCATCTCTGGGTATCTAGCAATATATTGTTTCATTCGAGTTGCACAATCCTTAACAGACTCACCATGTTTCTGTTCAAAGCCGTAGATTTGAGCTATCGTATTATGTTTGATCCCTGTTCTGGAACAAGCAGCTACAAGTCCTTGAGCTAAGTGTTCAAGTCCATGATTGACCCTGGTGGAATGTTTTGGAACCATGTCAATGCTTTTCCTTCTAGTGTCATTCCAAACCCCTCAAATTGAGTATGGAAATCAAATATACGCTCAGCTCTTAGCACTTGCTTAAATCTTGCTAAGTGGTCATATGGATCTCCTGATCCACTGTATTTTTTGGAATATTTTTGAAAATCAGTTGGTCTGATGCGTCTGTTTGGTTCAACTCCCGATCTCTTGGCAGCTGGTCATGTTCTAAGTCCTTCAAACTAGTCTGTTGGAAATAGTGACTCATGCAGCCCGGGATTGGCCTTAGTGTCACCCGGTTTTCTATGTGATGAGGTGGTTTTTGGTTTCTTGACATTGCTCTCAGATGATCTCTCACGGTGTTCATCTCTTGGAATTGTCTCTAGTCCTTGTCCCAATATCCAATCCCGTATGGAATACCCTTGGTATTTGGTTTGTTCTACCTCCTCATGAGTCATCATAATAAAGTTGTTGTTATAACAATCCCTAAAAACATAGGTTGGTAGGTCTGGTGATCCCTTATCTTTGATCTTGAAGATATAGATGATCTTTATGGCCGTTAATTATCCTTGTTTGGCATGAGAAGTCCACAGAAGATCTTTTATGTTTCTATCTTCCCAAAAATAGACTCCAATCCTAGGATTATCTGTACTAAGCCGTGTCAAAGTCTTCAAATCTACTTGATCGTATTCCTAGAACTCTAAAGTTGGTGGTTCTTCTTTTGCTGACATATATGGGATTATGGTGTTTACTTCTAACCCCCATTTGTCTATCGCGTCAGGGTTTTTGACTTTTAAATACTGAGTTCCGTTTAGATACATGTACATTTTTCCTTGTTTGTTTGCCCTAGCCTCTTCTTCAAACTCAATACAATGGTCATCAATGTGAATAGCATACTCCTCATTAGGGTCCAAGTAAACCTGGGCTCCATGATGGTTAGTCTTGTAAAAAGATAGTATATGCTTATAGAGCACTATCGTTCCAGTTTCTGAGTGAGTCGAGTAAGAAGACATTTCGGATCTTGAATCTGAAAAATTGTCTAATAATTCTTCAGGAATTGTGTGCAAGGAGTTGCCTTGATTCACGCTTTCTTTGGTAGATACTCTACTGGAGGTTTCTCCGAGTATGCCCTGATTTCCTAGTACATGACCATATCTAAGGTTCATATAGACTTGTGAATCCCTGGATAGAGTATTCACCTTTGGATTGACTTGTCATCAATTTCCACTTGATTCAATTGCAACTTTCTATCAAGCCACAAATTCCTCGTCTGCAACCTGATTTTTGTGCAATTTTGATCATGTTAGCGATTCTTCTATAAAGACATTAGAGTTTTTTCTAACTCTCGTGATTGGTCTTTGTGTATCACTTCAAATTGAGATATGAGAGTCAAAATTTGACTTTCAAATTCGACTTTAGCAAAAATTCAAAGGTTTGATCTGCAACCTGTAAGCTGAGTGCACATGTATCAATTTTGATCGGATTGAACCCAAAATTTCCCTATGGCTTTATATTATGTTGGTCTATCACTGTATAAGCTCAAAAGTCAAAATTGATGTCTCTAGATAGTAAAAATAAATAAGTGTGATTATTTACTTTTGTTATTTTTTTGCACTTTTTTGAGGGGTTTGGCAAGTATACAACTTGTTAGAGTCCTTGGGACAAGTTTCAACAAGTTTGGACAGAATCTGATCAAGTTTATCATAGTTTTGTGTCCGCAGACTCTGATTTTGAGAATCTGGCTTAACTCTCACTTTTGGGATCCAAATTTCACCAAAATGGGTGAGGTCTACTTGATATGCTTAACCTTGTGATGTGCTCAAATTTGCAAAATCAGTAAGTTTTGAAGTAAATATAAATAATTGTAATTATTTACTCCAGCTTTATTTTTACAATTTTTATCCCCAACTTTGAGACAGATCTGTCAAGGACCTTAAGTTAAGGTCACTAGCCAAATTTCATCAAGTGTGGTGAATTTTTAGTCAATTGGTCATCAATTATCTATCCGCAGACTAACTTTGCAATTTTAGTCACAATTTTCACTCGAGTGATCCAAATCTTACCAAATTTGGTTTGTGGGCTTATTACAACATGGTAAGACTAGTGGTATGCTGACTTGGTCAAAAAAGTTTAAAAAGTGGGCAGATGTAAATAATCGTGATTATTTACTACTGATAAATTTTTGCAAATTTTTGGTCAACTGAGCATGTACACATGGTTATCACATCAACGTAAGCCTATATATCAATTTTCAACAAGTTTAGATAAACTTTCCCCCAATTTATACTCAAGATTCAAAAAGTCAGTACAAACTTTTGTTTTTACCCATTTTTTTGCTAGTTTAGTGATCCAAATCTCTTGGGCCTTTACAAAAGTTGTTTGTACACATGCAATGAGGCAATGATATGAACCTTAGTCAATTTAGAGCAGAAAGTTAATAATCACGATTATTAAATTTAGGCTTGAAAATGAACTTTTTTTGCAATTTTTTCAAAGATAGCCTTTATATGAGCTATTCTAAGCCTATGAATCAAGCTAAAACTTAATTTGGCCTACAATGTTGAGAAAAAGTAAATAATTTGAGTTTTGGCCAACTCTTGAAATTTTTACCTCGAAGTGTCTTTTGAGGTTACCAACTAGTTTAGACAACTCTCAGGCTTACTCTCCAGTCGGATTGAGTGGTTTCGAGTCTTTTCGAGCTATTTCTAGCCATAGATAAAGACACTAGGACTGTCCCAATATTGTTGTGCGAGGTGTCTCTAGGACAGTCCCAATCTCTGAGCCTATCCTAGACAAGAGTGGCAGGTACTCCCTCCTCAAACCGGGAAAGAAGACCGAGATGGGAAGGTCTACCTCCTCTACCAGAACATCTGTAGCTGGATCACAACCATGCCTCCACTTTGCAAAGTTGGCTCAAACTTCACAGATGGCCAAGGGGCTCATCATGATGACCTTGGATGCAACTTGGAAGTCTGAAACTCTATCTGATAGTAGCCGCATCCGAGGAACTGAACATCCAAGATCTTGCCCACCTCTATGCAAAGGTGGGCCTGGAGAAGATCATGCACTTCTTCTCTGTTCGGTCTAGTGCCAAGAATCTTGCAGATGATGGAAGTCGCCTGGAAGACCGACTCCCATAAGCAGACAACTAAGACTATGGGTACAAAGACCCCACCGCAACTTAAAACAACCTCCATCAAGTACAAGTGGATACCTAAAGTCAAACCACCAACTATGATTGGACCCATTGGTTCCAGGCAGAACACAATGGATGGTACATATCGCACCATAAAAGAACATGCTCAAGTGTTACAGAGTCTACTCTTCAAGAGAGTTCAACCACAAAATACATAAACCCTTGAATACAATACTCAGAACCCACCTCTTGCACAACATAGCTTGTTTAACTGCATTGACATCAATAGCAATATAGGGCTAGTCAGGGCCATGCATGGACACAAATTTGTAGCATACGCAATGCAGAACCAGAATACTCAGTTATTCTCTGGTAGAATGATCTAGGACTTTGCCCTCTTGCTGAGCTTGGCCCAATCCTCAATGCTCACTACAAAAAGCTTCTAGCTCTTCAGGAGAGAGTTTATTTTTACCTTTGTAAACTCCCTTCTGCTTGGACCGTTTGTTGTTGTTGTTGTTGGAGTTACCCTAGGAAGAGTTTGGGGAATTTTTTTTTTCCCCTTTGCATCATTTTTATATGTTGAATAGAAGACTCTTGTTTTCCCCTAGTCTGAGTTGTCTGCTTTGGGGAGTCGGTCTTCGAGGCGACTTCCATCATCTGCAAGATTCTTGGCACCAGACCCAACAGAGGAGAGGTGCATGATCTTCTCCAGGCCCACCTTTGCATAGATGTGGGCAAGATCTTGGATGTTCAGTTCCTCGGATGCGCCTACTATCAGATAGAGTTTTAGACTTTTGAGATTGCATCCAAGGTCGTCATGATGAGCCCCTTGGCCATCTGAGAATTTTGAGCCCACTTTGGACAGTGGAGGCATGGTTGTGATCCAGCTACAGATGTTCTGGTAGAGGAGGTAGACCTTCCCATCTCGATCTTCTTTCCCAGTTTGAGGAGGGAGTACCTGCCACTCTTGTCTAGGATAGGCTCAGAGATTGGGACTATCCTAGAGACACCTTGCACAGCAGCATCCCAAGAGTCTGGCAAAGTCATAAAAAAAAAAATGGCTTTCAACTTGCCATCAAAAGGTTGAAGCCCAGTATCCTGTAGATGACTCATAACACTCGTGAAAGCACTTAAGTGCTCAGAATCCGACTTGGCTTTGTCAAGCATCATGTTCACGAGTTTGCGCATCAAATGCACCTGATTCACAGGGGTGGCATTCTCATAAGTGGCCTTCAACTTATGCCAAATTGCATGTGCACTGTCCAAGACCTTTATGTCCACCAGAATGTCATCGGTCACAGCCATTTTGATGTAGGACTTTTCCCTCTTGTTGAGCTTGGCCCAATCCTCAGTGCTCAAAAGCTTCTAGCTCTTCAGGAGAGAGTTTATTTTTACCTTTGTAAACTCCCTTCTCCTTGGACCGGTTGTTGTTGTTGTTGTTGGAGTTACCCTAGAAAGAGTTTGGGGCATTTTTTTTCCCCCTTGCATCATTCTTATCTTTGGCATCATTTTGATGCCAAACCCTTCCATGGGCTTGGCATCCTTTTATCCCCCTGTTGGAAATTGATGCATGAAGCAGCCATAGTGTGGTGGATTAATTTGGTGATAGAAACAAGCCGTTGAAGAGTTGACATACTCAGCCATTTCTTCAGATAATCCCACACATAATTGTTGCTTTTGCTTGGTGAAGTCTATCTTTGAAAGACGGTATCCTTGAGATGTAAATCCCAAACTTGTCCACATATTTGTGGATAGACTCATTTAAGAGAAGCTTCAAACTCCGCTATTCGGTCAGCACTTTGTCCTTTTCACCTCTTGCAAGGAATTGATTCATGATGGAAACTTGCATGTCTTTGCGGCTTCCCCGTTGCCATGAAGGCTAGCCCACCATTGACAAGTAGATTTTTGGAAGTGCATAGCTACAATATGGTGTAGCTTGGAGGACTCTATGAAGCCCGAATTTCCAAAGGTCGCATCAAGCTGGATGAAGGAAAATACTTTGTCGATTCCACCAAAGGTGCCATCATAGGTGAGAAAAGAGATACTCTTTCCTCACTCTTTAAATTTCTTGAGCTTTTGAGACCTTTTCCATGCAGGGTAAGAGTTGCAATGTCCTCTCATCTTGTATTCTCCAGGAGAATAGATGATGCGTTCGTTGAAAGAGGAGGAAGATGAAGAAGAAGCAGAATAGGGTGATCTCTTTCTTGCCTTTTTCTTTATTTGTTTCCTCTCTTCCCTTTTGGAGTGACGAGGAGTTGCACTATGGGTGGACCGTTTCCTCTCGGGAGGAGTTGGAGATCGTCTAGACAGTCATCTTCATGGTCACATCTTCGAAGGAACTTACTTATTCGCTTGTTTCTCGTTCTTTGGATTCCTCCTCTCTTATGGGAGAGAGTCTTCTTCTAGGAGTCTCATTAAGAGGCCTCCTAAGGTCTCTCTTCTCTTGGAGAGAAAGGGAAATCCCATACGAACGAAGTTGTTGAGTAACTTTGCTTGAAAAGAAGGGGTGCCCATATCTTGTTGCAACCTAGTAACAAGATAATTGACAAGCATGGAGGAATCATCATTAGCACCTTCATGTGAAAAATCAAAGTTGTCAACATCCATTCTACTCTCTTGGTTATTGTCATCCATGCTAAATAAACGTATGTATAAATTACTTTGTGCTTTGGTACACTCAAAAACCTTAGTCGCTACTCTTCTTTACATTTGAAAATTAGTTCTTAAGTAGGCACACTCATGGTTCAAAAACTGTTCCTTGCAGAGACTCCACTACTAGAACTATAGTTCCCAACTATGTACCTCAAACCTCGGAGGGTTCACGGTTCAGTACCCCTTATATAACATGCATTCGCGGTGTCACGCAGCTCCGCTCCCATGCTAAGGAAGATGCTAGAAAAATGCACATCAAGCTTATTTGAAGCTTACATGATTAGTGCACAGTGTTTAGGGCCTGGTAACAGGCGAAGTTTAATGCTAAATGTATGTCAAATAGGTTTAAAAGGCCAACTGATCTCTTGGTGATGCTAAAATGGATTATTCTTGAAGTGAGCATAGATGAGAGATTATGATTTATAGCTATAGTGCTTGAAGTGCTCTATTGTTCTGTCTTTACGGCTCGTCAATTGGAGCTACGATGCACAAGTTATGGCAGTTTGAAGTTTAGGTCGATTGCAAATCCGTACCGGATTGGGTAACTGTAGCTGAGGTGACAAAAATGAGATGAATGCACGGGGCTGAAGTTCTCACCTTGTGGAGTGCACTTTTCCTTTCAGATCAGTGATCAGAGTTCCGATCGCCAAGATATTGGCCGTTAAAGATTCACCGGGGGCCGGTTCCGTACTAGTGTGGTCGGCTCGGTTGGTGTCTCAGCTAGGAGTTTTTGTCTTTTGGAATGCGAGAGTAGTAATAGCTTGAGGAGTCTCATGTCCGGATGCCATTTCATGCAGTGCTTTCCGGAAATAGTCGTGATTGGCAATACTTGGCTAGCAGGAACGAAACTCTGACACTTTTTATCGAATGTGATGGGAAGGCCTTACGTCAAATGCAATCACTCATACTTGCATCTAGCAGGCATGTGGCACTATTCAATACCATTTACGAACACAAAAATTCACGATGATATTAATAGTCAGGGGACATTGGAAATGATGTTATGCAAGGCATTGCTTTGGCTGGCATGTATGCCAAATGTGGTGCCCTTACAAGGGAGTTGGCCACCCAAAGGGGTTCAAAGGGCCGCCGATAATCAAAAGAGGGGTGGCCACCCAATAAAAAGGGAAAATTGAGTGTGAAAGGAGAAGATAAAGGAAGGAGATGGCGGGCAACGGCCAACAAGGGTGCAGGGGAGAGAGAAAAGACTCGCAGTGCATTCTATGAGGCTGAGACGAGGTCGTGCCTAAAGGGAACATTTCTCAGCAGCCCGTGGCGACAATGTTCGCATCCATTCCCGTCAAACTTGGTGAAGGTCGACCCCGTCAACTGCCACATCATTGACCTCACTCCCATGCCACATCAATCATGGCACCGTGACTGGTGGTGGGGCAAAAAAATTGGTTTTTTTTAAGGGCAACGAGAAGGGTAATAAAAAAGGAGAACAAAGAGGAATGGAGAGAGCTTTTCTCGCTCTCAAACAGAAGGCAAAGGTGCTCCCTCTCTCATCCTCCGTGAGCATAGAAGCAAGGGCTCTTTCTCTCGCTCTTGGCTCATCGTCGACTACTACAAAGCATCGAGAGGCAAGGCAAAGGCTATCTCTCTCACTCTCGGCTCATCGTAGGCTACTATAAAGCATCGAGAGGCAAGGCAAAGGCTGTTTCTCTCACTCTCCGGACTAGGAAAGAGGGGATTAGTGAAAATAGAGAAAGGACTCAAAGCAAGCGAAGGAGAGATTTTGGGGGAAGCAAAACGTGGGTTGAAGAGGCCAAGGAAGCTATCTCTCTCTTAAGCTAAAGCAAGGAGGGGAAGCATAAGTATTTCAAAGGGAGAAGACTTTCTCACTCTCTTTCACTCTCAACATCAAGCAGAAAGAGAAATATCTCCCTTTGTCTCTCTTTGACGGCACAACTGCCAATTCAAGGAGGAGTTGGAGTAGAAGTCATAGTAGCTTGGAGTCTAAGCAAAGATGTAAGCAGAAGTCTGGAACTTACTGACGGTAATTGAAGCAATGAGCAAAATTTAAGATTGCAAAATCCAAGGGCAGTTGAAGTAGATAAAATGACAGGAGAAAATTTTCATCACCGTCATCATCTTAAGATTGATTAATCATCGTGTTAAGCCTCGGTGTCGTTAACGGTCCGGTTAATTCTCTAAAGTGGGAGCTTAAACTCCTAGTTAGCAGATGATTCAAGTGACGGTGCTGTTAATAGCCCACCTTGGCTAAGAATTAGGTTGTACTCAAAGTATTATTCAATTAATTGATAATTTTGATGATTTCTAGAGCAGCCAGTGTCTGTTGTTCTCTCTCTTTCCACCTCCCATAGCCAGAGGCCCGGGATATTGATTTGAAAATCCTCATCACCACTCGGCTCTGCTGTGGACTCTGAACTTAGCAAACGAGACCGAGGGTATGTCTATCTGTGGCGGCTCTAAAGTACCTACCTCTTTCTGCGTGTCTGGTTTTCCATCTCTAAGGAGTTGGTTAACTCGCTTGAGCTGTGCTATTTTCTTTAGAAGCTCCTCTTTTCTTTGAGCCCGCATTAGTGCGAGGTCCCTACGTCGTGATTGTTCCAGCTTTAATTCCAATTCAAGATGTTAGTTTTTCTTTTCAAGTTCCTTGTACACTTTGTCAGTTCCTTTGATCAAGGCCACGGCTGGATTTTCTCTTATTTGCTGTAAGAAAAATACATGATCATTTATTCATAGCATTGTAGAGAAGCATTGGCAACATCTAATTGCACCTAAATTTTTTGAGCTTACAAAGATGTTGTAAGAAGTTCATTCATAACTTCTATTAGCTGCTCATCTTTTGCTTTGCAGGCATCAAATAATTTGGTGAGTAATTCACCTAATTCCTCCATTTCTTTATGTTGCCTATCTCTGGCTAACTGATGCTATTTAGCTTCTGCCTTCATCTCTTGCACTTGCCTTTGAAGATTGGTGATGACAGTCATCCTGTCTTCTAACTTTCCTTGGAGAGCGTCGATCACCCTCTCAAATTCTTTGGCCTTTGTGGTGTGGTTTAATGCTGCTGAACGGAGTCTCTTAGTCATTTCTTGCATCTGCCTTGCATATTCATTGACTTTTACTATTACCTCATCGTTTGACTGCCACTCCTCCTGTCTTGCCACTTGAGATGTGCCTGCAACCTCATGTGTGGCTTCTTGCTGCGTCGTAACTACAAGTGGTTCTTGTGTGGAGGGAGATGGTCAATCTTCTTCTTGGTTATCCTAAAGATTTGATGCCTTGGCATTTTTGCTACAAACGGATACGCGATGGCCTTGCAAAATACTCATAATAACACAATGCATACCGTAAAATGATAAATTGGCATACCTGAATTGCCATACACGCAGATAATCAATGACGTACGTGAACAGAGAGAGACATAGAGCGCAAGAGAGAGAAGAAGAACACGTGTAGATGCGCCTCCTACAGCGGAGTGCCACACCGGCACGGCGAGAAAGGAGAGAGGAGAGGAGAGAATAATACACAGACACTGGGTGCAATCTCCCCCCGTGCAAGAGTGACCATTTCCCTCTTGCACGTATTTCATTTATAGATTTCTTCAATGGTCAATGTGAGTACAAACTGGCCGGCCAATCATAAATGGCCAAAGCTCATAAAGAGCACTTGAATAATAAAATGTACAATATATACTTCCAGTCGCATAGGCCTAGCTCGGTCTAGTCTTTCCCACCTGTCAACTACAATAAATCATAAAATATCATTTCTATAACATACCTCTCCGTTGGAAAGCAATTGTCCTTAGTTGCGAAGATAAAAATCTGCAAACAATACTTATCAAAAACAATGATTAGAAATCTGTATCAAATAGTAAAAGAAAAAATCCATAAAATTAAACACATTGGTTATGCCTACCGTCATCCACATACTACCTATTCTAGTGTCCCATACCACTAGAATAAGCTGTATATGTCATACCCTGATCAATCAGGACATCATTGGTCACACTCATCATCAGTCTCATAATATCAAGTCTCATCACATAAACACTGCCGTGATAAAATAATCATCAGATACCAAATCCCAATCCAATTCCAATATAATCAAAATCCAAATCACTCTCCTGATGTACCCGGGTAACAAAATCATACCAGTTACAGTGGTGGCCAGCCACTGCAGCACGATTTTGTGATTGGTATTGCCTAAATCGGCGAATCTACACCAATAAGACGTGCTAACTAAATCGGCGAATCTGCATTTACCCTTGTGAATCTGTAATTTTTCAATGTGCTGCCTAAATCGGCGGATCTGCACAGATAACTGGTGTTGCCTAAATCGGCAAATCTACACCAAGATGAGCATTTACACACTGCCTAAATCGGCGGATCTGTGTGCATGGACTAGACAAGACATAAAAAGACAAAACATGTACTACCTGTGTGACACCACATTGGAGTGTAGTTGAGTAGCAGAGTACTTACAAATTTTTATTCACTAACTCAAAACACCGCAACTCATATGAGTAGTTGTATAGTTGAATGCCGAATCCTCTCAATAGAAATTACATGCAGTGCAAGCATAAGCCAAAACTTTTGGATTCTTAATTTCATATGCCATAAGAAAATGCAAGGAAGTAAAAGATCTTTTTGCTTTCAAATTGTCCAGTAGTATTATCCTTATTGCAAACTTCTTGACGTTGTGTCCTTAAATATCTGCACCAATAATATAAACTTCCAAGCAAGTAGAAAAAGTGAGTATTATTGTAGGAATATGTTAAGGGATGTCATTGCAGTATAGGAAGACGAGATACGTTGCGTAAGTGATGTGAACTTAAGAAATATGATAGCCGTAGATATATGTAGGAATGGATTCATTAGGGAGAAAAATACCATGGGAAACAACGAGAAATTACGTACCTGGAGGTGGTTTGCAGAAGTGATTAGTATCCAAATCGACAAATGCTAAACAATTTCTTGAAAACAAAGGTCTACAGCGAAATTCATGATGTGAGTAATGTTATGAAAGTTAGAACAAACCAAAATTCAAGTCGTACAGATAGATGTCAGATATAGGTGAGGTGGACTATATATGTGAGTAAGTGTTTAAACCATTGATTTTTGTCGCAAGAAAATTAGTAAAATTTCACCAGTGTTATTGAAAGTAGTTAAAATAGCAAAACATCGGCTAGATTCCATGCTTTCCTTCTCGTACATCGACAAAGTTTTATAAGTTTTAGTGGGAATACTTGAAAACCTTTGAGTTGTGACCTAAAAACAAAAAAAGCTTTAGGTGTGCCCTTATTGTCTTTAGTTAGAAAAATTGTTTTTGGCAAGCCCTAACTAGATCAACAAACATTGCTATGAGTACTCTGATCCAAAGAGAATTTCTCATGAAAAAGTTCGTAGGAACTACTTTCGATGGTCATCTTTGAATGGATACAACAAACACAAAAATACCAAGAGACATAGCAGCGCTTATCGCCACCTTAGATATAGACACACAAATCTCACATCGCGTAGCCACGAACAGTAGCTTCAAGCTATGGTGAATATCTACGTTGCTTAAGTCTTCAAAGTTCCATCTTCCTCAAGACTTTTTACACACTAAATGAAGACCAAGACCAAGCCATAAGCAAAGCAGCTTATAGCATACTCATGAAAGCCATAATTTGTACAAGAGCTGATTCAATCCATAAAGACCCTACTATGTATAAGAGTGAGAACAATCCTATACTAGAATCCTATGGACTATAGATGGGTCTGATATAGGATCAAAATATACATCTTTTGGCCTCTAAAACTAGGGCTTACACCCATGGGTCTAATCCTATCGAAATAGATAACTTCAGACACCTTATCGGACACCCACTAATTCTAAGATACTTGAACACCATCTAACATAAGGGTTTCATCTAAACTCTCTATTCCAATGAAGAATTTTTCTTCAATAACCTGAAGTGCTTCATTCCACTTGAGTCTCTTCAAATTATGCGCAAGACCTCCTAGCTCTCCTGCATCAACAATGAGGAAGATTGCACCAGACCCTGATTAGCTAGTCCCCCAAGTGGGAGGGGAAAACATTTTGTCTTATACTTTCATTATACTTTTCCGCACTGAGCAACGTCAAGATGTCAATGCTCCCATAAACATAACTTTGAAACCATGAATTTGCGGTAGGCCTGATGGAAATCTTCCTGGAGAGATGGAGAGAAATCTCTCTCTTTCTTCCTCTTTTTCTTTTCAATTATATGCATCAAAATTGAATTTTTCAAAATCATTTAGTTCAACCTAGTAACTTAAGTTTCTCCTAGGTTCAGGATCTTAGTCAACACATGCTTTGATACAAAGTGAGAGGTCCCAAAATCGCCGACTCTAGATTCGTGATGGGATTCTTGACAGGTTAGGCCTAATAAAAAGTAAAGTGATCACTAAGTAAGAAAAATCCAAGGAACATGCCCTTACCATTGGAAATGGCTTTGGATTATAGCCCTAGCAAAAAGACCTAGTCTTGTCTTGCAAGATAAAATAGGACAAAATGTAGAAGGTCCAATACTTTTTTGGCCCTATAACCTCTACAAATGGGCTCAAGAATCCTCTTCCAACACTTTTTTCCCTCTACGTGAGTGAGGGCATAGTAGTTTGTAGAATCCTCTTCCACATAATAATTTTACTAAATGTTAATATGGGAGGATGGATAATTATCTAATCAGGTCCACATATCCACCATGATCAACAACCTTAGTTGATCCTCACTTACCACCCCGCACTCATACATTCTTCCTTATTTTCTAGTTTCAATAGTTAAACTAATGGTTTCTTTTAATTTCCAGTAATAGTGATTCCTTAAAACAAGTAATGAAAATAGCATTGAGTACATTCTTTATCAACCAACATCTTTAAACACAAGACAAGGTAAGATCACTTAGAAAATAATCCTTGGAAAACCCTGACCAGTATTCAACTTGTCTCAAGATCACCTAAGGGCGAAAAAAACACCCATTCCTTAGTCATAATTTGGGGTTAAAAATATCACCAAATAGTTCGGGGTGTCCACACACCAAACTTGTTTCCCATATAACTGGGTGGCTCCCCTAGGATAAGAAAACGGTATCCTAACTTATGTAGAAGCATCAAGACATGACAGAGTAGAGACTCATCAGTCATCGGGGTGGCGAACTTGAAAGTGGCACCCTTATTTATACTAAGGAATTGGAGGTGTTTTGACACAAGTTGTGTTAAGGATGATCAATCAGATTTTTCTCAGTTTAACCAAACTTATATAGAAACATCAAGACATGAAAGAATATAGACTCATCATTCAAGGGGGTGGCCAAACTAACCAGAACATTTCTTTCTAGTTTAACAAACAAATGTGCGATGTTTCTTGGAAGGTATCCTTCTGTTCTTAGACAATTTAGTAGTTCCTAAGTACCTATCCACTCCTTAACAAATGCAATGTTATAACTTGAAAATGACTTAAGCTACTTATAAACTTAATTCATAATCAAAACCCACCTATGACTGGTTCAAAAGAAAAGTAGGCTCAAGGGTATGAGCTCTCTCGTCTATTAGAATGCTACTCAGACATGATCGTGAATGGCCCTGGCCCTCTTAGTATTGACATCATCCTCTAGTTGTTTCTAATTTGCACGGGTCCTTTTGGAATCCATAGTCTTTATCCTTATATAAGCATGCTTAACCATTAGGTAAAGTATCAAAACTCAAAACTTATCATAATTATTATGAAATATTTTTATCAGTTACCTTCAATCAACCTTTCCAAGAGCCTAAAGTTGTTTGTTGGGTTATAGTATTATAAATAGTTTCTTTTGGTGTGATATTGTTATCTGGGGTTCTTGATACCTTTATTTAGCTATATGAGTCCATGCCTACTTTTGAAAAATTAATCTACTAGCTTTTTTCTTTAACTAATAGAAAAAATAGTAACTTTTTGATGTAGTAATCTCTTAACTACATATATGAGCAAGATATTTCTATATCACTCCTAATATAGGTTATTAATTATATTATTTATCATAAACATAGATTTAGTATTCAAAAGATTAATAACATATAAGGGTGTAGTTATTAGTATAGATAGGCTTAATCTCATCTGCCTATTGATTTTGAACATGGTTCATGTCATGTTTATGATGATGACTCCACAAAAGGATCAATGGCAAGAGGCTATGGAAGCAGAGAACGATTCTCTTATCTCTAAAGGTACATGGATACTAGCTCAACTACCTCCTGGTTGTACAATTATTAAATGTAAGTGGGTGTCTAAGACAAAATAAAAGTAGATGGATTTTTTGACAAGTTCAAGGCATGCTTACGAAAGGTTATTCCAAAGTTGTTGGTGTTGATTATGACCTTTTCACCAATTTTTTTCATTATAATTGTTTGAGTATTATTGGCATTGGCTATTCAATTTAATTTAGAAGCTCATCAAATGGATGTGCAAACTACTTTCCTGAATCGTGACTTTGAAGAGGAAATTTATAGAAGGGTTTGTTATTCTAGGTAAGGAAGACCTTTTTTCTTAGCTTCATAAGGCACTATATGGTCTCCAACAACCCAACTTATATATAAAGTGCCAAGGTGGTGGTTTTGTGAATCTTGCTCTTTATGTGGATCATACCATCCTTGTTTCCAATGATCTGGGATTTCTTCAACAAGTGAAAAAGTTGTTGTCTTCAGCATTTGATATGGTGGATCTTGGAGAGCTTCACTCGTGTCTTGGCATTCAGATTCAAAGGTAATCACACAAACGATATTTTGTTCCTTCAACATTCAAAGTTTATTGCAGATAATATTCAAAAATTTGGTATGGAATTTGTACATTTAGTTAATACACTTTTGTCGAGGAATATGTGTTCGAAAGATTACCCAAAAAGGCGTGGGGCCTCTGACTGTGAGAGGTGTGAGAGAGAATAAGAACAACGGGTTCAAATGGCTATGGTAATCACCATAAACTTCAATTAATCAAGTCAATCTTTAAGTTCAATTTAGTTGGTAGCTAATGCAAGTTGTTAGCAGCATCAACACTTGGATTAATTGACAAATAGGAGTTTAAGCTCCCTTTACATGATTACGTGGACCGTTAACAGCTCCAAAATTGGTCAACATGATAAAAAAGCTTGAGCTAATGATTATGATGAAAAACTCCTCTGTGTTGGTCTTTGTGCTTTCCTCTTGCTTATGATCCATGAGAGAGAGTGAGATCCTCTTGCTTGGCCGTATCTTTCTCCTTCCTCTCTTGGTCATCAAAAGTTCTCCTTTCTCTCCCTTTGTTGAGAGCCTCTTCTTGCCTTTATCGTCTGAGTTGTCTTGAGTACTTGCTTCAAGTCAGATTGGGCAAGCTCACATTTATCTATGAAATCTACTAGTGGAAATTTCTTCTTCATAAATGGTTTTCTTGTTTTTTGGACCAGCAAGAAACAACATTGTGTTACAGTTTCTACGACTGAGTCTGAATATGTTGTTGCATCACTTGCAACTCGAACTAGAGTGCTATTAGTCTTGCAAAATACAATGTTCAATATAACAAGTCAAAGCATATTGTTGTGCATTATCATTATCTTCAATTTGAAGTACACAAAGGCACTATCATGATTGATCAATGTTCAAGTGACCAGGTGATTGTAAACATTCTAACCACAACTTGGATGTAAGGTCTCTGACCCAATCACAAGAGCACCCTTGTACCACGAAATGAATACAATGGAATAAGTTACTATTTTTAGCAGTTTTCCTGATTCTGTCAGTGCCATGATGTTTCGAATGTTATAAAGCTTAAAAATGTGAATTAAAATAATTTTTGTGGAAAGTTTCCAAAAATAGTAAGTTTTTGGTCACCCGAACCGTCCAGTCTCGACCGTCTCGAAAATCTGCACCCGTACCCCAAATTTGAAAAAAATGCATTTTCGGACCCCAGGGGCTGCTAAATATGGCAGGTACTCGGGCCAGTACGCCTTAGTTAGAGCTTCGTATGGCAATTTACGGCATCAAAATCCGATTCGTATGACCCGTTTTAGCGTAGAACCAAATTTCCTAAAAATTGTCCAGGGAGGTACCGGGAGCCCGGGACTGTGTGGGAACAGGTCCCAGGCCACTCCAGATCACCTTTAGCAGCTAGGGGGCGCCCTCTTGCTTTGTGGGAGTCTTGCGAAAGCTGCCAAGCCTGCAACTCAGTCTCAGAACCAGTTAACCAAGCCAACCTGACACTTGGTGGGCAGAAAACTGGACTTGCCATGCTTAACTGGAGAAGCTCCCAGATGCATTTAGCAACCCAGATCGATTTTCAGCCTGTAGGAGCCTATTTAAAGACCTGCATACACACACACACACACACACACACTTATGATCACACACACACACACACAGTGCATACACACACACCCACATAACATTGGGGAGGTGCTGCCGAATCACACACCTATTGAAGAAGAAGCTAGGAGGGAGGTGCTGCCAAATTTTTATCTCAAGAGGCTCGATTAGATCAGAAAATCGAGAAGATTACCAGCTCTTAATCATGGTAACGACAGTTTAATTAATGCCATCTGTGAATATTTTTCTCTACCATCTAAATCCTTTGTCTATTATGCTTATTCCTAGTAAAAAATCTCTATGACTACTCTCTAAATTCTCCTTATTCGTACTCTATTATGTAATCATCATTCCATAGCTGAATTATCAGCCATTCTTCACTCTCGATTAATGATCAGAGCATAATTATCAGAATCTTCTCTCTCTAGATAGCATAGTAATTAATCGGTAAGCTAGTATTTTTGCAGATTGAAGAGAATCACTATTGTAATCACTCATTAACATTGTAGATTAATTGAATTCATTTCTCTTATGCATTAAGACGTCATTAAGAAGAAATTAATCCGTCAATAAGTCTCTAAGAATTGGTTTTTCCTCACACATATTCATAGGGTAAATCTGCATCATCTAATTGCTAGGAAATAGTTTAATCATACTTAATCCAATTCTCTGGTAATTCCAATAGTGAAATCCTAATTACTCTTGATCATGCAACCGAATAATTATCTTAGAGCCGGTTCCCATAGGATTATGTGCCATCCTTAATGATTGCTTTATGGAAGAGATCTAGACTCTCATATAGGAGGGATTAATTGATGTCACTAATCTACCCATTGGACTGTTATGATGCTGTGAACCTTAGCTCTTTCTCCAAGCTAATCATTTAAAGTAGTGAGAAATGGCCCCGGTTAAGAGGACGCGCTTTGGTGGTGCCCATGATCGCGAAGCAGGAACGAGCAATGTCAACGGGAAGGGGAAGGCTCCCCTGGACGAGCAAATACCGGCCATCTCACGGGCTATTGACGAGGAAATGGTAGAGGTAGGTCCCAATTTCTATTCAAGTTGTTTAATTAACATTGCATACGATTAGATAGGAATGAACATATCCCCGAACATGTTGGAGAAATCCGACAGAAACCTCGGCATTGAATGCATAGTACATTTAAATATAAAGTAGGAAAGAACTGATTGATGGGTATGATGTTTGCAAGAGGAAAGAATGTCTGCTAGGGAAAATTTAGCTCGACATGTTCATTTTATTTCCAATGTTGAATCAGTCCTGACCCCCCTACTGATCACAGGGGGCAGAGTTCCTCGTTAGGGCTCTTGAATCCACGACTTGCTTTCTATGTGGTGGATACCCACGACTTGCTTTCTATGCAGTGGGAACCCACGTCTTGCTTTCTATGCGGTGGGAGTGTCCATGACGTGCTTTCTATGCGGTGGACATACCTAGTTGTATGGGCAGCTGGGCGACAACGGGAGGAGTGAACTCTTGCTGGAGGGGGGATGTTGTACCTCCAGAACATTGGAACTTTTATGAATAAGTTTGAGTAGAATTTTTACTAGAATTCTGTCTTGGTGTTGTTTGCAATACTGGTTGAAGGGTTGTTTTAACGAACCATGTGATTCGGAAGTAAACAAGGAATATCTATGTTGAACAACCTTTGTGGTAGTAATTAGGTCACACGAGGAAGTGTGAGTGTGGGGGTGGAAAGTGGGGGCTTGGCTCGGGTTGCCAATGCCTACGAGATGGGTGGTTCCGATTGGTCGGGAACTCTCTGTCCCCATAGTGCTTACTCGATATTAGTATTACTCATTGCCCCTAGAGTGGCGAATCCTCGAGAGTACGTGCCTCTGAAACATGGGGAAAAAGGCACTCGGGTTTTCTCTCCTCTCGGAAGGTGGGGTCTTAGGATCGTTAGATAGTTCAAATACGCTTCCCTTGCGAGGTGGAGCTAGATCTACCTACTAGTAGGCTCGATCTCGATTCACCTTGTGATGAGAGATTGTCCACTAGTCGAACCCTGAGCCATTTTGTTTGCTTCCGCAATAGATCTAGTGGCCACTAGGTTCACCATCACATCCGCTGGTGGATACGGTGGGGTGGGGACCTCACACCTGGTATCAGAGCCTAGGTTAGGCTGGGAAAATAAAGTCGTATTGTTTGAACATTTAAAAGGAACTGAAAGTATATAGGTAGTTGATCCGAATTCCTTGCATTGGTGTTGCAGGAAGACCCCGTGCTCGAATATCGGAAGTTCTAAGTGTTTGAGCTTATTTATGAGCAAGCTCGAAGATCCCCTGTTTACCAGTTCAGGCAAGATGTCATGGAGATACTGTTGAAGGCTTATACACCACACTCCACTCGCATTGACAAAGGATGGGAACTTGATTGGACATTTCCAGGAGGGGTTTACTACATCAATGCTCGGAAGCTAGGATGCCTGGCTACCGACTTGAAGAAGATACATTGGGGATAAGAGTTGAGAGTAATAGAGATATTCTACTTGGTGCCCACACGATTGGACCAGACTGTTTCGGGCAACTCCAACCAAACCATCAACGACTGGCTCTTGGAGAAGGTCACCAATGTGATTCCAACAAACCGAGTCAAAACCTTTGGATTACTGAAAGCAGAACTCCGGCCCGATATCTTAGTTTATTATCCACTCAAGAATGTGTATAAGAACTATTACACGAATGAAGTAGTGCATCATGTCAATACCATTTCCTAGGCGTATGTTATACGCAATCCATAAAGCCATGTAATAAGCGGTCATCAGTCATTCTAAACCTTGGGGGGTTTCGATTGTAATAAATTTCCATCAATAAAGTGCTTTTTGTCTCTGAATCTCTGTCTCCTGATAAAGTAGAATCTTGAATTTTATTTAAAGTCTCGTGTCTATCTTGAAATTCAAGTAATGGTATCAAGAAATTCGTATAACCCATGTAGTTACCGCCTGTTGCTCTGTACTCGGCAGCGCAAGAGAAGAAGCTCCTCCTTAAGCAAGCCCAACCTCCGATCCTTAAGGGCGAGGGGGCAAATGTGGAGAGAGATGCGGAAGTATGGATGGAAGCCATGGACGATTACTTTGAAGCTGCGGGAACCCAACCCGTAAATCAGACCATGCTTGCGATGTTCCGCCTGACTGGCGATGCCAAGATATGGTGGAAGCAACATTGCAGGGACATGGATATTAAGGGATATTCCCAGTCCTGGGAAGACATAAAGATGCAATAATGGGACGTTATTTACCACCTGCCTATAGGACCTTGAGAATGAATGAATTCTTTTCACTTCGGCAGCTGAATTCAACTGTCGAAGAATACTATGCAAAGTTTGTCACTCTTCGGAGATATGCTCCTAAGATGACCTTGGAACAACAGGTGGCAAGGTTCTGTCAAGGACTAATCGATCCCTTGAACACTCGGCTGGAGGCTCTCAAGCCGTCAACACTACAGGATGCCTTGTTGAGGGCTAAACCTCTAGCTCTCAAAGTACAAAAGGCCAATCAGAATAGGAGGAATCATTGGGCAAAGAGGGCAAGGGACACTACTTGCGATACCAGGCCAGCCAACCAAGTGTATAACCAATGCCCTATTGTGGCTACCACCACGACCATGGAGTTCCCTGATGTTCGATGCTATGGTTGCAGCGAGCATGGACATTACAGATCCAATTGCCCCAGGAACATTCATGCAACCAACGCCAATGCCATACCCTTGAATACCCGTGGGCATGGCCAAGCTAATGGAAGAGAAGGACGCAGAAGAATGAACAAAGGGCGAGGGCGTGGAGCTATCGCCAGAGTGAATGCCGCAGTGGTACAACCAACTGTGGGTGATGAAGCAGTGGAGAGAGCAACCCTACATGCTGCAATTGACAATCCCAATGGTTGCGAGCAATACGCTGTCATTCATACGCCAGGATCTCTCAGAGGTGAACAAGTTAACTTCCTTATAGATTGTGGCAGTACTCTTTCATTTCTTTCACCCAGATGCATGAGAAAGCTTAAGCTAGAGCTTAAGCTAGATAAGTATCCATCAAGCAAGCTAGTTGTCGAGTTAGCAAACGGCAAGGAGGTAGTATCTCAACACTCTGCAGGCAAAATTGACTTTGATTTAGGGGAACACCCGACTTCTGCCCAATTTCGAACCTTACCCTTAGGATTCTTTGATGGGATACTAGGGATGGACTGGTTAAAGCAAAATAAGGCCCATATCCATTGCGCATAAGGAAACTTTACATTTACAGATAACTTGGGTAATGAAGCCATAATTCAGGGGGGAAATGGGAGACCTAGGGCTATTCTAGTTAAGGCCAGCAGACTCTTGAAGGGACTAAGAAAGGGTCAGCAAATATATGCAGTTAAACTCAATAAGCTGGACCAATCAGATACCTCACTTCGACCAAATTGGTTGAGAGAGTATGATAATGTATTCCCCGAAGACCTTACGAATCTTCCACCACACAGAGAGGTAGATCATGAGATTGAGACTATCCCTGGGTGTGAACCTATCTCAAAAAGACCTTATAAATGTCACTTCCGGAGGCCATCGAACTCAAAGAACAACTTAGGCAACTCATTGAGCAAGGATTCATTTGACCCAGTACTTCTCCTTGGGGTGCTCCAGTTCTTTTTCAGAAGAAGAAGGATGGGACCTTAAGGCTATGCATAGACTACCGTGGGCTGAATCAGGTAACTGTCAAGAACAAGTATCCAATTCCAAGGATCGACGAACTCTTGGACAGGCTCCACGGCGCCAAAATATTTACAAAGATAGATCTAAGGTCAGGATATTACCAAATCAAGATCAAGGAATCAGATATTCCAAAGACGGCTTTCAACACTAGGTATGGACACTACGAATTCACAGTAATGTCTTTTGGTCTAACAAATGCTCCTGCAAGCTTCAATCGACTTATGCAGGATATTTTTAGACCTTACCTGGATGATTTTGTCTTTGTTTTCTTTGATGACATTCTAGTCTATTCTAAGAATGAAGCAGATCACAAGGAACATGTTCGCAAAGTACCTGATCTCCTTCGAGAACACCAGCTTTACGCTAAAGAGAGCAAGTGCACTTTTTGCTCACCAAAGGTCAACTATCTTGGATTTGTCATTTCGGTTGAAGGGATTTCAGTGGACCCAGACAAAGTCAAGGACATCGTTGACTGGCCTCAACCATCCACTGTCAGCGAAGTAAGGGGATTTCTTGGAATAACGGGATGGTACAGGATTTTTGTCAAGGATTATGCACGTATTGCGACACCTTTGACGGGACTCCTGAAGAAAGGAATGAGGATCGATTGGAAGACCGAGCACGAGTCTAGCTTTGCTAAGCTAAAAGAATTCTTGGTCTCAGCTCCTATTTTAAAGCTTCCAGACTTCAGTAAAGAATTTGAAGTAGCGACTGATGCTAGTAAGTTTGCTCTAGGCGGAGTTCTTACTCAAGAAGGAAGACCGGTGGCGTATACTTCGCGAAAGCTGAGGGATCATGAGAAGAATTATCCCACTCATGATCTGGAACTTTTAGCAGTTATACATGCACTGAAGTTATGGAGACATTATCTTCTTGGACGCAAGTTTCAGTTGGTTATAGACCACGAGAGTTTAAAGTGGATTTTTACTCAACCCATTCTCAATATGCGACAACGGTGATGGATAGAGCTATTACAGGAATATGACCTTGACATAAAGTATAGACTAGGGAAGGAAAATGCAGTTGCAGATGGTCTTAGCCGAAAATCGTTTCTCGGAGCTATCTCTATTCCAAATAACCCTATCTGGGATAGAATCAAAGAAGCATCCTTCGAAGATCCAGAGTACCAACGTATGGCTTCATTAGTCCAGCAGAATAAGATGCCTGAAGCTAAAGATTACTCTATTATGGGAGGATGTCTTTACTACAGACACAGACTCTGTGTACCCAGAGACCCAGCTTTAAAGAATACCATTCTATATGAAGCACACGATAGCCCTACATCCGGACACCCAGGCTATGCTAAAACTCTTCACGCCGTCAGAAGGAGTTATTTCTGGTCTGGAATGAAAGGAGACATACTTCGCTATGTGAGGCAATGTCTTTCTTGTCAACGGATAAAGGCCGAAAGAATCAAATTACCAGGGAAACTTCAACCTCTTGACATACCCCAGATGAAGTGGGAATGCATCAGTATGGATTTTGTTACAGGGTTACCTTCTACAGGAGGTTATGATTCTGTTTTCGTGGTTGTTGACATGCTCACAAAAGTGGCTCATCTAATACCCGTAAAGACGACCTTTACTGCTTCAGATGTTAGTCGGGTATTCATCAAGGAGATTTTCAGGCTACATGGTCTACCCAAGCGTATTGTCAGTGATAGAGATGCCAAGTTTACATCAAAATTTTGGACTTCTCTTTTCCAATCTATTGGGTCACAATTAGCTTTCAGTACAGCATACCATCCACAAACAGATGGGCAAACTGAAAGAGTTAATCAAGTCATTGAGGACATTCTCAGAGCCTATTGTTCGCAAGAACCAAAGAAGTGGTTACAATATCTACCTTTGGTAGAATATGCTTATAACTCTTCCGAACACAGAAGCATTGGAATGTCACCTTTCAAAGCTCTTTATGGACACGACTGTTTAGCACCACTAAACTTTTCAGATCCAACCATCAGAGTAGAAGCCTCTAGAAAGATGTTAAAAGATATGGAAGCACAGACTAGAGCCATTCGCCAGGATATTCAGGCAGCTCAAGATAGGCAAAAGCACTATGCAGATAAGAATCGCACACATAGAAATTTCAAGGAAGGAGATAAGGTTTTTCTCCGAGTCTGACCTAAGAAAAGCAATTTATCGCTAGGCAGATACAGGAAGCTAAGCCCAAGGTATTGTGGACCATTTGAGATCGTTAAGGTTGTAAGTGACCAAGCCTACAAGCTAAAGTTACTTGCAAACTTGAAGGTTTATGATGTATTCCATGTCAGCTTACTCAAACCCTATATTCCCAATCCTTATCAATTCTTGGACTCAGATCAGATAGTCATGCCAGCACAAGGAGTTCTCGAACTCCAACCTAACTATGTACTTGAAACAAGAGAAAGGAAATTACGCAATAGAACTATCACGGAGCATCTGGTAAAGTGGAAGGAATACCCTGAAGAAGATGCAACTTGGGAAGACGAGTCGACGCTCTTAAAAGATTACCCAAACTCATTCTTGAGATGAGGACATCTCAAATTTTTCACGTTGGGGAGGTTGTAAGGTCTTTGACCCGATCACAAGAGCACCCTTGTACCAGGAAATGAATACAATGGAATAAGTTACTATTTTTAGCAGTTTTCCTGATTCTGTCAGTGCCATGATGTTTAGAATGTTATAAAGCTTAAAAATGTGAATTAAAATAATTTTTGTGAAAAATTTCCAAAAATAGTAAGTTTTTGGTCACCCGAACCGTCCAGTCTCGACCGTCTCGAAAATCTGCACCCGTACCCCGAATTTGAAAAACATGCATTTTCGAACCCCGGGGGCTGCTAAATATGGCAGGTACTCGGGCCAGTACGCCTTAGTTAGAGCTTCGTATGGCAATTTACGGCATCAAAATCCGATTCGTATGACCCGTTTTAGCGTAGAACCAAATTTCCTAAAAATTGTCCGGGGAGGTGCCGGGAGCCCAAGACTGTGTGGGAACAGGTCCCAGGCCACTCCAGATCAACTTTAGCAGCTAGGGGGCACCCTCTTGCTTTGTGGGAGTCTTGGGAAAGCTGCCAAGCCTGCAACTCAGTCTCAGAACCAGTTAACCAAGCCAACCTGACACTTGGTGGGCAGAGAACTAGACTTGCCATGCTTAACTGGAGAAGCTCCCAGATGCATTTAGCAACCCAGATCGATTTTCAGCCTGTAGGAGCCTATATAAAGACCTGCATACACACACACACGCACACTTATGATCACACACACACACAGTGCATACACACACACCCACATAACATTGGGGAGGTGTTGCCGAATCACACACCTATTGAAGAAGAAGCTAGGAGGGAGGTGCTGCCGAATTTTTCTCTCAAGAGGCTCGATTAGATCAGAAAATCGAGAAGATTACCAGCTCTTAATCACGGTAATGACAGTTTAATTAATGCCATCTGTGAATATTTTTCTCTACCATCT
This sequence comes from Adiantum capillus-veneris, assembly GCF_014529385.1. NCBI lineage: Eukaryota > Viridiplantae > Streptophyta > Polypodiopsida > Polypodiales > Pteridaceae > Adiantum > Adiantum capillus-veneris. The sequence continues at coordinate 29,985,271 of NC_140937.1, read as the reverse complement.
AAATCCCTTGTCTATTATGCTTATTCCTAGTAAAAAATCTCTATGACTACTCTCTAAATTCTCCTTATTCGTACTCTATTATGTAATCATCATTCCATAGCTGAATTATCAGCCATTCTTCACTCTCGATTAATGATCAGAGCATAATTATCAGAATCTTCTCTCTCTAGATAGCATAGTAATTAATCGGTAAGCTAGTATTTTTGCAGATTGAAGAGAATCACTATTGTAATCACTCATTAACATTGTAGATTAATTGAATTCATTTCTCTTATGCATTAAGACGTCATTAAGGAGAAATTAATCCGTCAATAAGTCTCTAAGAATTGGTTTTTCCTCACACATATTCATAGGGTAAATCTGCATCATCTAATTGCTAGGAAATAGTTTAATCATACTTAATCCAATTCTCTGGTAATTCCAATAGTGAAATCCTAATTACTCTTGATCATGCAACCGAATAATTATCTTAGAGCCGGTTCCCATAGGATTATGTGCCATCCTTAATGATTGCTTTATGGAAGAGATCTAGACTCTCATATAGGAGGGATTAATTGATGTCACTAATCTACCCATTGGACTGTTATGATGCTGTGAACCTTAGCTCTTTCTCCAAGCTAATCATTTAAAGTAGTGAGAAATGGCCCCGATTAAGAGGACGCGCTTCGGTGGTGCCCATGATCGCGAAGCAGGAACGAGCAATGTCAACGGGAAGGGGAAGGCTCCCCTGGAAGAGCAAATACCGGCCATCTCACGGGCTATTGACGAGGAAATGGAAGAGGTAGGTCCCAATTTCTATTCAAGTTGTTTAATTAACATTGCATACGATTAGATAGGAATGAACATATCCCCGAACATGTTGGAGAAATCCGACAGAAACCTCGGCATTGAATGCATAGTACATTTAAATATAAAGTAGGAAAGAACTGATTGATGGGTATGATGTTTGCAAGAGGAAAGAATGTCTGCTAGGGAAAATTTAGCTCGACATGTTCATTTTATTTCCAATGTTGAATCAGTCCTGACCCCCCTACTGATCACAGGGGGCAGAGTTCCTCGTTAGGGCTCTTGAATCCACGACTTGCTTTCTATGCGGTGGATACCCACGACTTGCTTTCTATGTGGTGGGAACCCACGTCTTGCTTTCTATGCGGTGGGAGTGTCCATGACGTGCTTTCTATGCGGTGGACATACCTAGTTGTATGGGCAGCTGGGCGACAACGGGAGGAGTGAACTCTCGCTGGAGGGGGGATGTTGTACCTCCAGAACATTGGAACTTTTATGAATAAGTTTGAGTAGAATTTTTACTAGAATTCTGTCTTGGTGTTGTTTGCAATACTGGTTGAAGGGTTGTTTTAACGAACCATGTGATTCGGAAGTAAACAAGGAATATCTATGTTGAACAACCTTTGTGGTAGTAATTAGGTCACACGAGGAAGTGTGAGTGTGGGGGTGGAAAGTGGGGGCTTGGCTCGGGTTGCCAATTCCTACGAGATGGGTGGTCCCGATTGGTCGGGAACCCTCTCTCCCCATAGTGCTTACTCGATATTAGTATTACTCATTGCCCCTAGAGTTGCGAATCCTCGAGAGTACATGCCTCTGAAACATGGGGAAAAAGGCACTCGGGTTTTCTCTTCTCTTGGAAGGTGGGTCTTAGGATCGTTAGATAGTTCAAATATGCTTCCCCTGCGAGGTGGAGCTAGATCTACCTACTAGTAGGCTCGATCTCGATTCACCTTGTGATGAGAGATTGTCCACTAGTCGAACCCTGAGCCATTTTGTTTGCTTCCGCAATAGGTCTAGTGGCCACTAGCTGGTTCACCATCACATCCGCTGGTTGATACGGCGGGGTGGGGACCTCACATTCGAGTTTCTCTGGCCTCACTCTTTCTAGATTGCCTCTCTCTATTATGGTAGCTTTGTACATATGACTTTGTAATCATATAGGTACCATGCATTGTGCACAGTCCACACTTGCACATTGTCACCTCTTGGTCATTTGTATATTTGTACATAGATACACAATGCACTATGCACTTTCACATCATTATTGCTCATTCCTATTTTTACTTTGTATAAGGACTTTGGTTTTTCCCTTGAACTCCCCAAGGGCTTTTCCATCCAAATCTAGAGACCTTTGTTTGAGTGGGGGTGTTATAGATATATATGGCTTACTCTACTCAACTTGGTCTCACCTATATATATGTATATTGTCCTCAATTTGAATCAGTCTTTTGGAGCCTACATGGTGTGTCTCTTGTCTCATATCTCTCCTTGTCACTCTCTCCTTCTCTATACATCTCAATATTCCACTGCCTTTTGATTCTTGTTCAGGATCCTAGCACCTGCTAGCTTACGAACTTGCTCTTTTGAACTCTATGCCCTTCCCCAATGCATCCCTAGGCATCTTTGCTCGGCAACAAAAAATGCATGGAAATAAAGTATTTGCACCACTCTTAATGTCCAACGTGTAGTTTAGGATCTTCAAGTCGCCACCAAGGTGCCACTCTATTTTAAAGTTGCCAATGCCAAGAACATTGAGGAGTTCCCCATTGCATTGGCAATATATTGCCCCTTGAATACCTGCACGTTTGAAATACCACCTCAAATTGGCATGGTCCTCTTAATTGTTGGAGTGACCATGCCACTTGCCCCCATAAGTTCTTCTTTAATTGCACAGGCCATAACAATCTTGTCTTTGTTGCTTCTTGCCAAGCGACTCGGTCACCTCTTCACATTTTTACCCCTTTCCGACTAGTGGCCTGCTCATGAGTGTAAGGCTTGTGTGCTCCACCCTCTGGCCTTTGACAAGCTGGCGTTCATCTAATTTTAACACAAATATAGATGTTCCACATGTCTCCTCTATAATTGTGATATCATAATTTTTGATTCATAGATTATTTTAGTGCTTCTACTTCAATGTACACATTGTTGAACTTGCTGTAAAAAAAACTCTTTAAGGACATTGGCATGTAGCCATCCACCCACTTGTACTTGCCTAGTTGGGTTGAAATATCATTGTTTGCAATTTTTCTTGTCATAGCCATATTGTATGGGTTGGTAGCATTGATCAAGCCATTATCGTGTTGCGTAGACACCTTGTTGTGCATGTATATAATGCTATGTACCCTGTATCATTGATATCAACTGAGTCACACACTATAAGCATGTCATAAGGGGGATAATATTAAAAAATTCCTTGACCAAAGTTTATGAAGGGATTGTTGCAATGTAGCATGTGTGGGATCAGAGATAATAGTTAGAATGTCTTTCTCATCAACCGGGTGCCAAAGTATGGACTCCTTCATCGAGTCATTGGTATTGTTGCAATCTAGAATTGCTTTCGCACATTCTTTGAAAAAAGAAAATAGAAAAGGAGTCAATTACTAAATTCTACTAACAATTTACACTCTTACAACCTTCAACTACCTTATTTGGCACACACATCTCTTATGAGCGCCTCCAAGTTTAGCAAGGATCCTCATAGCCCTGCACTTTTGTTATCTCTTTTTGGATCCCATAGGAAGGTGAGTAAGGTGGTCGACATGCCGTCTGGGATTTTGAGTTGAATGCCAAAGATGCATCTAATTTTTTACAACCAAATTAATGCTTTATTTATTGTTGTCAAGATTCACCTTTTCCACTGCAAGTTGCTTCCTTAATTCTACTATTTGCACCATGAATTGCTCCTTTTGTGTCAAGGTTAATGCTCAAACTTGTTCCTTTTGAGTTAAGCTAGCGACTTGCAGCATGTCTAGTTATGTTTGAATTTGATTACGTGACGAGATATCTTGCAAGTACAAAGTGTAAAGGCTCTGACAATAGCCTAACAATCCATGGTAGTCATCACCCAAAAAATCATAAGAGCTGTTTGAGGATCAAGGGGGTAAATTGCACCATCCATTCAAAGGTCAATGGATTTCCTCCCTTGCAATCGTAGCATGTCCATCGGAGTAGACCCACTACTTCAATTGCTTTGCAAAGATGCATACTCTTGATCCAAATCAACATGTAATCTAAACTTTGAAGTCTTGTTGGTGATGTCTCGCATAGCCATTGTACTATTGGAGATGGAGATGACATGGAGATGGAGATGAAGATGAAAATGGAGATGGATATGGAGGTGAAGATGGAAATTGAGATGGAGATGGAGGTGTAGGTGCAGCTGGAGGTGGAGATGGAAAAGGATGTAGATGGAGGTGGAGTGGAGGTGGAGATGGAGATTGCAAGGATGTGTAGGTATACACCAATGCACAGTAGAGAGATAAAGAGCTATGGTGAGCTATTACATGAGAAAGTGAGGGAGGGTAAAGGAGCTTTAGATCTACTGGCTATGGCTTCTAGCCATGGTACCAACCAAGACTCATGACACCAAGAACCTGATGTATTTTCTAATAGAGGGAGCCACCCTAAGAACAAAAGACATCAGCACAAAGAAGACTTAGATTCTCTTGGGGTTGCCACCAAGGAGAGTGTTTGGCGCACGAACCGACAAGCACCCGTTTCTAGTGAAGGGTCATATGTTTATGAGAAACCTTTGTAAATTTCTTTTGTAAGAGAGCATCTCTAAGCCAAGATCTTGTCAAAGGATTTATTATTATTCTTCTGGGAGAAATTGTATATTAGAGAGCCAGTTAGAAGTTTAGGAGCTTTTGGTCGGACAAGCCATTTGTGAAGACCTAAACTATAAAGGTCATTTTTTGTAAGTTTGAACATTACTTTTTTGATGGGAAACTGAGAAGAGAGCGCACGTTTGAGATCTCCTTCTTGCTCCAACTTGTAATCTTATGTTACGGCATTAGCAGCACATGCGGTCCTGCGGTTCTGCGGAGGTCTGGACACTGCGGATCAGGAGTCAGGAGTCATGCGGTATGCGGTGGCCGAAGCTGCAGTTATTCATAGGATATCATGGGACAGGAGTGTGTGCACCGTTCCCGATCTGTGCTGGAGCATTGGTTGTATATGGAGGGGCATACCTGTCTTTTGATGTAACTTAACCAATCTCTATGATATTCATGGCATCGACTATTGTACTCTGTGTCTAAGTTACCTATGAATGAAGCGAGGGTTGTTCTGTGTCTATGTACTTTGTACTTCCTTCTCTTGTCATTCTATGTGTTGATGTTCATATAATGTAGTGCGGGTAATCATTCCCGTAATGCCTATTGCTCCTGTGTGGGCAATAGCCATTACATCTGGCGACCACGATGCGTGATGAATGGCCTGCGATGAATATGCATGCGTACTAGGTTGCAGGGTCCGCCTGAACCTGTGGTTCCAATTGTAGGAAGACGTCGGAGGAGAAGCGGTTCCGATGAATTTTTTTTTTCTTCACCGCAGATTAAGGAATCTGTATCTCCATCACCAAGCCCGGTGCGTGGTAGGCGGTTGCGACAAGCGAGACGTACTCCGCGTAGTCAGTCATGTCCTCCTATCGTACGTTCACCCTCACCCACACAGGTTGCTCCACCACCGTCTCCGGTAAGCAGTCCAGGAGTATCTCCGCCACTGTCCCCACCTCCTAGTGCTCGTCAGCTTTTTCTGGGGGGAGGAGGAATAGTTGGGCAAGGAGTGATGGCTCATCCTCAGATTAAGTAGTTGGTTTCGAGGTCTTTCGAGTGAAGACCCTGATGCACATTTACGCCAATTCAATAAATCTTATGGATTGAATCATCCTGGGGTGGTGATTCCTCTCCATCAACAGTTAGTATTTGAATCTACACTTTCAGGGAAAGCTGCGAAATGGTTGTCTGAATACCCTGATGATCATTTCCAGACATATGCTGACGGATCCATAGCATTTCTACAAAGGTTTCGAACGGAAAAGACAGTCCCTCAACATTTGGAGAAGCTTCGAACGCTCCGACAGAAGTCATTGCCAGTGGAGGATTACGCTGCAAAATTTTGGATGCTTTTGCAGAGGGTACCTCAGGCACAAAGACTAGCAGCTGAAGTACTGAATGATTATTTTTTGTGGGGGCTCAACAAGGATCTCAGAACGGCTATGGCAACAGTGGATAAGGTAACTACTCCACTGGATACTGTAATTGCTAGGGCTGTAGTAGCAAGAGAGGCTTTAGAGGATACGGAACATCCAAAGAAGTCAAAGAAGAAAGATAGAAAGAAATCTCATTGGAAGTCACAGGATAGTGGCAGTGATAGTTCGGAGTCGGAATCCGCAGGATCTGATTCCTCGGACTCAGGCAACAGCGATTTGGGAAAAGAATTAGAAGAGACACCACGGAAAAAGTCCCAGCGTCACGGGAAAGGTGGATCCTCCGGAACGACGAAATCGGCTGCAATGGCTAAAAGTCTGAAGGAAATTTGGTGTACCCAATGTCGGAATCCGAGCCATGCTACTCAGGAATGTGCAATGAACTAGAAGTGGTGTGCGATTTGCACGACCAATACTCATAATACAGTGGAATGTTATTTCAATGGCCGGGGTCGTCGGAGTCGAGGGGACTCTTCTAGCTGGCAACAACCACAGATAGGGCAGGGACAAGAGCCTGCTGTGGCGATGGCTCATGCTCATACACCAGAGCCGCCTCTGCAAGGTCAAGAAGGAGGACGGGGTCAAGGGGGAGGACGAGGCCGTGGAAGAGGTGCCTGAGATCCTAATCGCCCCAAGACATGCCTGTTCTATTTGGGGGACGGACAATGGCGATCTGAGTGTATTGAGGCTATGGAATACGATCGAAAAAAGCAGGAACGCGTTGCAGGGAAACAGCCGAGTGTGGCTATGGTTCACATTGAAGGATTGGAGGAGTCTGACCCAGTGGTTTCATTAATCACGCGATTGGGTAAAAATGTGGTTCCAACTCCCGATGTGAAAATTCCGGATTGGACAGCTCAGGAAGAGGTGCGGGAAAAGACTTTGTCCTGGTTGCCACAATCCGCACCACCAGTAAAGATAGCAGGACCATCCACTATGCCAGTCATTGTGGGCCTGGAAATAAAGGAAGGGAAATCTGGAATTAAGGGTGATATTAAAGAACAGGAGGAGAGGAATTTAGTTTGGAAAGAGGTTCTCACGTCACCAATTCAAGTACCTCTGGGTTCATTGCTGAAATTGGTCCCGAATTTCCATAATGCATTGCTGTGACAAACGGCCACTGAGCTGAGGGAAGTCGCCATTGGGAAGGTTGAAAGCCAGGATGATGATTCAGCCTCGTTGCCAGCGAATAGGATCACGGATACCCGTATTCCGGAGTTTTCAGTTCGATACCATGGCACATACATTGACAAGGTACTCTTGGATGGAGGAGCGGGAGTAAACATTATCACCCAAGCAGCATGTGAGCATTTTGGTCTCAGTGATTGGGAGCCTGCACCCTTTGTAGTCCACATGGCAGATCAACGAAGAGTGCAACCAGTGGGTTTACTTTGGGGTATTGTTTTGGATGTAGCGGGCTTGTCCTTTGCTGTTTCCTTAGTAGTTTTGAATATTGAAGATCATAATCAGGATTATCACATTATCTTGGGGAGACCCTGGTTACGACAAGCAAGGGTAAAACATAATTGGGAAGCAAATATGCTTATAGTAAAGAAGGGTAAAAGAAAAGTGCGTGATGTTGGGAACATGCCGACAACCAGTTCAGGCAGCATGGCCGGTGATAGCCGAAACAGTTAATATGGTGGAAGGATTAGAAGAGGATGAAGAGAAACAATTTCTCAAAGCGAATCCGGATTTGGTTTCTCTATACCTTGCGGATATTTCTCTGATTCTGAAAGGGAATTTGGTGGGGGTTTCAGGAACTCCAGGTGGAATAGGGGAGCCCAAACAACAGGTGCTTCCAAGTCCTGAGTCACTGGAGGACGTGATTCAGCAAGAACGAGATTTGAGGCGCAAATGGAAAAAATTACAAGGGTTAAGGAAGATGAATTAGAGAAGGTTTTTCTTGGGGAGCAAGCGGAGTCGCAACCCATATACATTAATAAGCAGCTGGAAGCAAGTTTTAGAGATGATTTGATCAACTTACTGACAGAGTTTAGGGATGTTTTCTCATGGGAATATGCAGATATGCAGGGATTGGATCCTAAGTTTTATCAGCATACGATCAATCTGAAACCGGATGCGGTGCCCGTGAAGCAGCATTCGTATAGGATGAATCCGAATGTGGTAAAGCAAGTTAAATTGGAAATTGATCACCTGTTGGAAGTGGGTTTTATTACCCCTATTGATAATCCGGAGTGGATTTCTCCAATTGTGGTTGTACCAAAGAAAAATAAGCAAATCCGAATTTGTGTGGATTACCGGAAATTAAATGCCGCTACTGTTCCAGATCCTTTTCCTCTTCCGTTTTTGGATTCCATTTTGCATGATGTAGCAGGACATGAGATGTATACTTTTTTGGATGGATTTAGTGGATATAATCAAATCAGAATGGCATTGCGGGATCAACCAAAAACAACTTTTATTACCGCATGGGGAGTACTTGCCTGCACAGTAATGTGGTTTGGATTGCGGAATGCACCTTCCACTTTTCAAAGGGATATGTTTCAAATCTTTGGGCCTTACTTCACGGATTTTATGCGGATTTTTCTGGATGATCTCAGTGTTTTTGGAGCACAATTGGAGCATTTGCAACAATTACGGTTATGCTTTACGGAATGCAGAGAGGTAAAATTCAGTTTGAATCCTTTAAAGTGTGCATTTGCTGTTCGCAGTGGCAGGCTATTGGGGCATATCATCTCTAAAGACGGCATTTCTGTGGATCCGGATAAAATTGCCGCAATTATGGAAGCGCCTGCATCGCGGAACCAAAAACAGTGCCAGATTTTCTTGGGTCAATCCCGATGGCATGGGAGGCATGTGCGGTTTGTCGCGCATTTGGCAATCCCGATTACTAAGGTAGCTCATACTATAATTTCGAATGGACACAGGAATGTGATTTGGCTTTTCGAAGATTAAAACTGCAGCTCTCCAAAGCTCCGATTATGCTGGCACCAAATGGGGGGCAGGATTTTCATGTGTTCGTGGATGCTTCGGATCACGCTATTGGAAGTGTGTTGATGCAGGAACAAAGTCAAGGATGGTTCCGACCGGTCTATTATGCCAGTAGATGATTATCATCTGTAGAAAGAAATTATTCAGTAACGGAAAGGGAATGTTTAGGGATGATTTATTCAGTGAAGAAATTCCAGCACTATCTGTTGGGCCGACGGTTTTTCTTCCATGTGGACCATTCGGCTCTGTTATACCTGGTAAGGCAACATAATTTGACGGGAAGATTGGCCCAATGGGTGCTTCTGTTGCAAGAATTTGACTTTGAGGTCATACACAGGCCAGGGGCTCAGCATGCGGTAGTTGACTACCTATCTTGGCTAGACTCTGGAGAGCCGCCAACGGGGGTCACTGATGAATTTCCGGATGCATCTCTATTTCTAACAGGAGTAGCTACAGAAGATATCACAGTCCCGAGTCAGGTAAGGGTCATTCCTAGCATCCCATGGACATGGTATGAGGAGATGTTTCATTTTCTCGACAGCGTTGACATGCCTTCTTTCTTGACCAGCCATCATAGGAAACATATGGCTATTAGAAGCAGGAATTTTGAGATCATTATGGGGAAGCTCTATTTCCGCACGGTGGCAGATGTGTTACTCCGATGTGTGCTACCACAGGGGCAGGAAGCAGTCCTAGAGGAAGTACATACGAGTATTGCAGGAGGTCACTTTGCAGCATTAATTACAGCTAGAAAGGTTCTCCAATCAGGATTATGGTGGCCCACATTGTTTCAAGATGCGAGAAATTATGTGCAACAGTGTGATGTGTGTCAGTGTTTGGGGCAACCTACCAAACGGTCGAGAATGCCTTTTCAGCCAGTCTTGCCCTTGGAGCCTTTTCAAAGGTGGGGTTTGGATTTTGTTGGTCCTTTTAAACCAGTGGCAGCTCACACAGGGAATAAGGAAATCTTGACAGCCACGGATTACGCTACCAAATGGGTGGAGTCATGGCCTTTGAGAGATAACACTGCAATTTCTGTGGCGGGATGCTTATATAAGGATATCTTTTCTAGATATGGCTGCCCTATTGAGCTGGTTAGTGATAGGGGAAGTCATTTTTTGAATAAGGTGATGGAGAGAATACTGCGGTTTTACTTTGTATTGCAAAGGAAATCTTCTCCATATTATCCTCAGGCAAATGGGCAAGCAGAATCAACCAATAAACAATTGATTCGAATTTTGACAAAGTTAGTGAATATGAATAGAACGGATTGGGATGTGAAACTTCCTTCCACCTTATGGGCCTATCGGACAGCTTACAAAGTGGCAACAGGATTGACTCCTTTTAAGTTAGCATTTGGCATGGAGGCAATCACTCCGATGGAGCATGTGATTCCGAGTTTGCGGATGTTGATTGCGGATCGGCTACTTTCGGAGGATTCCGTGATTTATCGATTGGATGTTTTGCAGGAACTGGATGAAGAGCGGCTGCAGAGCTTTGCGGTGCTGCAAGATCTGTAGTCTAGGTGAAAAAAATGATTGGATCGCCCGAAAGCACGGCAATTTGTTCGAGGATAGCTGGTCCTTGTCTTCAATTCCCGTCTCGGGAAGATGCCGGGGAAGCTTAAATTAAGGTGGTCAGGACCATTCTGGATTTTTCAAGCATGCGGGCCTATTTCTTTTTATTTGGCGGACTTGCGGGGGGAGGTTATTTCTGTGCCGGTCAATGGTTTCAAACTGCGCCATTATGTTTCACCTACCACGATTCAGTGCCCCTTTGCTGCGGTACAAGAGCTAGAAGCCGCCTTAATCATGATTGGGGATTCTTTTGCATGCAATCTTGGGAAGCGGGAAAAGATCTATGATGGTTGCGACACCGTGGATCGTCCTATTTTGGGAACTCATTGTGGAAAGGTTACTACTGCATGCAGACGTTTTTTATTGTGGTTCTCTAGTTACGTCTATTGCACGCTCTTAGTGTTCTATTCTGTGCTCCTTCATCTCATTGTCACCATGACAGCTTCTCTTCTGCAATGTGTCCCTTTTACTCCCGTGCAGCAGCTCGCCCTTCGACGAGTGGACGCATGGCTGCAAGACTTGCGGCTACGTGTGTTTGCCAACCTAGACTGGCAAGGAATCCCAGTTCACCTGCAGGGAGCAGGTTTGATCAAGCAACTCGCGGCTGGTGATATGGTGGTCCTCAACAATCAACAGATTCAGTTGACAGCGGAAAGAATCTCAATATGTTGTTGTTTACCCAACAATGGCGTGGTGCGAGCCTCCCATGTGATCCCTGCTGTAGATGTCGAGCAGGAATTTTGCTTGAAGGTCAAAGGGGAGTATAAACTGTTAGGGTTGTCAGATGTGGCAACCAGGGATGCATATCGGTGGTTCCTCTAGGCGATTTGGCTACAGGCCAAAACGTATACTATTTCGACTCGAGCTAGAAATGTGTTGCATTCGGCTAACTTTGGGCCAGTAGCTTGGGCAACAGTGGTCAGAGAGCGACTGTTGGCCGAGTGCCAATGAGTGATGGCACAGTTGGGGAGGGGTATCCCAACCAATACAAAGGTGGGCCAACTGCGCACATTGATCTTTCCTTTGAGAGAAGTGTTTTCTCTCGCCCTACGTCCTCTTTGCCACTTTGAAGATGATCGCTTGGAGGTCCAAGGCACTAATCCTCCTCTGTCGCAAACACAAAGCTTGGCACTGCCGGCGGAGAGGGAAACACAGCAGCAACAGGTGGGTACTGTGGAATTGCCTGGTCCATCGACGACAGTGGTATCCTCTGGAGCCGAGGAGATGGCCACTGCAGGTGCAGGATCAGCAAGCCACAAGCGTGACCGTGAGGAGCAGCAATTTTCAACACCACCTCCAGCAACTGCATCTCCTGCTGCGGAAGATTCTGCGGTGGCTCGCTGGTGCCGCCGAATGCAGGAAAGAGTTAGCAGTACGACTCCCTTGCCGATGAGCTCTCCGGTTGCGAACGTCCCCGCTCAACCGGAAACGTCAAGTACTACAAATGCGGCTACCTCGACGGGAGGTATTATCTCGCAGCACTACCCTGGGAGGCTACGGCAGCAGCGAACCATGCTAACCAATTACAGGCATGCGGCACATTTTTGAGCAGACTTGCAGAGTCTATTCATGCGGCCTGGCCAGCCCTAGCCAAAGAGGACGAGCCAATGAGCTGGAAGCGCAAGTAGCGACTTCGCAGACTCGCATTGACTAGTTAAACACTCAGAATGAACAGCTGACTGACACTACTCGCCAGCAAGGGGAAAAAATACAAAGGTTAAGAGGGGCTAATGTTGAGTTTGTAACGTCTATTCAATAAGAACTTCTTCAGTTGAGAACGCAGCATAGCCTAGCTTCTTACTTAACCTCGCACCTTGGTGATGTAATGATCAACATGACTGATTTGGATGCATTGGCAATGGAGATGCAAGAGGATCTCCGAACTTTTTTAGATAATCAATTACAAAGCTAGAACACACGCTTGGCTGCTGAGGTGAGAGCACAGCCACTCGCTCAGCACGTTGCGGTGCACCAACCCGAGTCATCCAACACTGACAGAGGTAAGAGTGTTGTTCCAGAGGGTTTTGATGTTGCTGATTGGACACAAGCTACAGAGGACTGTGCTGAAGCCCAGGCTCATGTCTTTCGTTTGCAGAAAATGATTCGTTGATTTCGTAAGGAGCGGCGCAGGGTCTGTTTTTGGGTGGAGACCTTAGCTCATTCTTTTTCTCTCAGTCTACCACCTTGCCCTCCATTTTGGGCTGCTCTTAATTGCTACCTTGCATACACCTCTTGCTCCTCTGCCACAGCCACCTCAATCTATCTCCTTGCCAACGCAGTTTATTCCTCAGGCTCCTTGGCCGGAACAAATTGAGATAGATCCACATCTTTTGGATGAGGTCTATCGAGCCTATACTGCAGATTTTTGGGGCTTTGGCTATATTGATGTTTCCTCTTCACCAGAGCAGGGTGCAGAGCAACCACCGGAACCTTCCAGCCGGAGGGGCTGATTGTGGGTTCGCGCAATCCACCGTGCGTGCAGGTGTTACGGCATTAGCCGCACATGCGGTCCTACGGTTTTGCGGAGGTCTGGACACTGCGGATCAGGAGTCAGGAGTCATGCGGTATGCGACGGCCGGAGCGGCAGTTCTTCATAGGATATCATGGGACAGGAGTGTGTGCACCGTTCCCGATCTGCGCTGGAGCAGCGGTTGTATATGGAGGGGCATACCTGTCTTTTGATGTAACTTAACCAATCTCTATGATATTCATGGCATTGACTATTGTACTCTGTGTCTGAGATACCTATGAATGAAGCAAGGGTTGTTCTGTGTGTGTACTTTGTACTTCCTTCTCTTGTCATTCTATGCGTTGATGTTCATATAATGTAGTTGTGGGTAATCATTCCCGTATTGCCTATTGTTCCTGTGTGGGCAATAGCCATTACATCTTTGCCATTGTGGCTACGGTAATCCAAATTCAGATTCATTTATTGCATTGTGTTCCTCTTACCTTGCTCTTCCATTCAAGTGTAATCATTCAAGATTTGGTGTAGGTTTTTAACTACGAGTTTGAGACCTTAAATCGCTGTTTTGAGTGTCTATATGCATATTTTATGTTGTTTTAACCCTAGGAGAGGCTTTAAGGACCCTAAAACGACCATTAGGATCACCTGTTTGCTATTTTTGCTGACTTTGAGACGAACGATTGCGATCTTTGTACCTCTCTAGAATGCGATGACAGTGATAGGATACGATCCTGATAGTCCCCTATAGCTTCCCTTCAAGTTTCGTGCAATTCCGAATAGATTTGCATGGTAAACGGACGTGACGATTGTAGAACTGTGTAGAAGGACATAGTCAGATTACTTGGCGATAGTGCGCTTGATTTGCTTGTAGAGCTAGTAGATGCATCTCATCGAGTTCACTTCATTAGGATTGACACCCTAGTGAGTTTCCATGCCTCATCCTGGTCGCTTCCCTTGTATTGATAAATATGTTGATGCTTGAGAGCTATGCTATGGACGTCCATTGTGGCGACCCGCAAACATTGGTGCCACTGCCGGGGAATGCACCTTAGGTGATGAGTGATCGAGTGCACAGTTAGATTCTTTAAAAAGAAGATCAATCCACAAATCCATTTTACACCTCAGTTAGGCTGCTAGACAAGGGTTTAGAGCTTTGTGGAGTATAGAGTCAGTGAACCGGCTAGATCCTCTCTTAGGAGATTTAGGGAGATGTGAGTGAGAGCGTTCAAAGCATTTTTTCTCTTCAATTTCTCTAATTCGATTGAGTATTGAAATCTCACCCGAAATCTGTCGTGTTTGTTTTGTTTGATTCATTTTCTTATGTTCTTTCACTTCTGTATTTAGGAATAGGATAAGCAAATCACATTCCAATCAGATTTGGGGCAAAAGTTACAGTCAAAAAACCAAAAAACCATAACTTTGGCAAAAAGGCCATAAGACTCTAAAATTTTGGAAATCTGACCAAACAGAGCTGAAATTGATTCAAATCACAAAGTGGTAGCACTAAACACTGGGAAATACTTATCAGAGGGAGCAGACCAAATTTCATCAGATTTGGCCCAGGTACTACGATCGCGATCGGTGTACCTAAGTGCCAGATTTTGACTATATTTGTTGTGTGCCTTCCTGATAAGATTCTAAACAAGTTTGTCTAAAGCAACAACACCCAAAAACATCAAAAATCAAGGAAATCTGGCCACTTGGGTAAAACTATCCTGACAGACCCAGAAAGTGCAAAATCTTGGCTTTTGATGATCCAAATGCAAAAAGACTTGGGGGATAGCTCTAAAACATCATTGTGTACAAGCATGCCAAATTTGGTCTAATTTGGGCTAAGAAGTACGATCGCGATCGGTGTACCTAAGTGCCAAATTTTGACCAGATTTCATCTGTGGGATCCTTTGTTCTATACAAAATACAAACATAAAAGTCTAAAGGACCTAGAGCCAAAAACCTCAAAATACCTGTCAAACCATCTGAATACAGATCCAAGTCAAAAACTACTAAACTGGCATAGAAATTGACTTTCAATAGACCAAAACACATCAAAACTGGGAAGAAACCATATAGAGGGATAGCCTGTACACAGGACAACTGCAGATAGCTTCCAAATCCCAAATCAAGCACCAAAATCAGATCAAACTGACAGATTCTAGAAAACAGACACTTCCAACCAAGAACTGGTAAAAGCTTGACTTTTTAGAGTCTGAATACAAAAGTATTAGAGAGGTAGCCTTAAAACAGCCTAGTGAACAAGCTGGTGAATTTTGGTCAAATTTGGGCTCAGAAGTACGATCGCGATCGGTGTACCTCCGGCCCAAATCTGACTCATTTTTTACTTGTTCATAGACCTAGACTATTTAAGATATCAGGAGTTGTCAAAACTCAAATTGGACATACTGTCAATAATCTGCAAGCAAAATTGTGTTCAAGTCATTGTGAAGTTGTTGAAGCTACTGACACTTGGAATGATGCAGTGATCTCATAGACATCAAGTGTATTCATTTGCAGAGACCGATCAAGTAACAATCCATGCAGTCGCGGGAGTTGGAAGATCACTCCATCTCCAGGTAAGAGGTTTGGATTCAATCAGTAAATCACACTTTCTTCATGTTTTTGAGATCGGGAAAATAAATCAACATCCAACACCGCAATTTAGAGGATCAAGCAAGTGTTTTATCAACGGAGGAGAGTGTAAACCAAGGTGTAGTACGATCGTTAGAGCCGATCCTTGAAGAAGGCATCTCCAATACTTCTTTAGAGAGATCTTACAAGTATTTCACATAACACTTGGGAAATTTAAAATTAAACAGAAGAGAAAACATGGGAGTAGGACCATCAGACCCTTCGGCCACAATGAAGCTATTGTTCATCAAGTATCAATATGACAACAAGCAAGGTGCCAAGATATACAAAGATGGTATGGACCGCTACGGTGTGAAAATAGAAGATAGACCAAGTGAGTTCAGGGACTTAGTGCCTGTGAGCTATAGCAGAGATAGGTACCTAGATGACGAGGATATCATGTACTTGGTAGTCTTGAATCCTAACATTTTAGACAAGTGGGGATTGATGGGCACGAAAGCCAAAATAGATGAGGAACATGAGGAGAAGGCACCAACAATAACCTTCCCTAATGCGAGGTTAAGGCGAGAAAACGAAACTTTGAGAGTCAACACGGATAATGTCTGCTTGGGGTTATACAAGTATAATAATGGAGAGCAAGATCTCTATTATAGATGCGAGGAACCCTGCGTCGCAGAGATGACTGAGCAGAAAAGACTTTATGTCTTCACCTACACAGAGGGAGCAGAAACGAAAATCGCCGCATACGACAAGTATGGAAGATGATACGCAGCAATCGATAAAAAGGAGTTGGAAGGATATACATACTTTGGGGGACCACTCCACCAGGAGTATGTCACTCCAAGCCCACTAAGACCAGCACCTAAAATTGTCGTGCCAGACCCGATGGCAATAGGTGGAGAGAGGACTCATGTAGCTGATTCTTTCAGTCGACCTCAGTATTCTATGCCAAGCCCCATGGGAACATTACATTCCAGAGAATCAATGGCTACGAATTGAGGTAGTGCGGTTCCTATCTCTACACATACAGCAGTAGGTCCGACATTTGTAGCCACACCATCACATTTGCCTCCTAGTAGTAGATTCGAAGCCGGGGAGCCAACGAGAGCAACCCACGACATCCATGATGCACGAGAACAATTAAATCAAGACACGAGAGCAATGAGATTGGTCGCAGACCATAGACGGATTAGGCCATCCCAAGTAGCGAATTGCATGCCGAAGAAGTATAGCGGATCAGGGGATCCATATGCCCATGTATCGCTCTTCAAGCAAGTCTTAAGAGCAGAGCAGATCACTGATTTCCATACTCAATACGAGGGATTTGGGCTGACCTTGAAAGGGACAGCCTTAACATGGTTTCAATCTTTGAACCCTGAAACTTGTCCAAATATTGAACATGTATTGCGAGAGTTTGCGGAAGAATTTTCAAAACGGGGTATAAATCATAATACTGTATCACAGATATATGCTTTGAAACAAAGGGAGAACGAAAAAGTGAAGGAACAATCCTTGAGATTCAAGCAATACATTAAGAGGTGCCCGAGGAGAGAAGTACCGCAGGACAAGAGATTGTCTGTGCTCTTCATTGAAGGACTTAGGAATGAAAAGTTGAAAAAGGACCTTCACTTGAAGGTCTGTAGCACATTTCAATAGGTTACAAGGGAAGCGTTATATCTTGTTGATAACTGCAAAGCATATGGGGAAGTGTTAGAGGATACTGATTTAGTAACCAGTGTGGCTCTTTATCTATTAAGAGCGAACCCTCTACCAAGAAAGATGCTCAGGCTTCCTTGATGCCGACAGCTGACCAAATGATAGAGGAGGTAACGAAGAGAATGCAGCAACATATGAGATCAAATCTGGTGATGAGACACTCTCAGACAAGGAAATGTGACATATGCAGGGGGGATCAACCGACGCCATGGTGCACACAACAGCCGAAAGCCCCAGTTGGGAATGGACGAGTACTGAAATGGTGCACCATAGAGCAAAAATGGACAAATCATGGCACGGAAGAGTGTTTTTACAACAAAAACTATGTGAGGGAAAGGCCGTATGGACCTCCAGCAAGACCACCCCAGCCACCTCCTCCAAGATATCAAGTTGGACCAAATATGAATATGGTAGCAGGAGCAGATAGACCTCAACCTGTGTTGGGTCAACAACCTCCATTACCACAGGAAAATAGAGCCATGATTAGGTATGCTCAACCTTGTGAAGAATCATCAGGAACAAATAGTACACTTCAAGTTTCTTATTATGAGGAACCGAATGAGCCTTACGTAATAGAACCTCAATCACAAATATACGCAGATGAAGCCTATCAACCGTGGGAAAATAACGAGGGTATGGCACCACCAACGTATGTAGCACAACCTTCGAGAGATCAATATTTGGTGGACAAAAGAACGCTAATGTTCATTGCGAACCAGAACTACAAACCAAGAGGATATCCTAATAGGGCAGGACAACCTATGGGACCACCTCCTCAAAATCAACCACCAATTGGACAGTGCTATAACTGTGGAAGTACAGATCATTGGGAGCATAGCTGTCCTTTCAAAGGCAAAAGAGTGAAAATTTTTGGGTTTTGTGACGGATGTGGTGTGAATCACATATGCCAGATTGCCCAAGGAATGCGGACAACAAGGGAAAAGCAACTATAAATATTGTGGGGGTGTTACCCACTGCAAGCAGTGGATCAGAAACCGATCCCATGATCCAAATCAATGCGATAACCAGAGCCCAAGCCAAGGACTTAGAGAAAAACAAACCATTGGAAGAAAAGGTTGAGTTGCCAATACCCACAGAAAACCAGAGCCCAAGCCAAGGACTTAGAGAAAAACAAACCATTGGAAGAAAAGGTCGAGTTGCCAATACCCACAGAGTTTATGTGTGATAACCCAACAAAAATCTTGGAAGGCAAACGAGACAGAATGAAAACAAGAAGGTTGAAAACCCAAATTGCCATGCAAAACAAATTACATGAAACAAAAGAGCAACTGAAACAAGAGAGAGAGAGTAAAACTGTTGAGGTGAACAACAAGCCGAGGAAAGCGTCCTCGGGAGGATCGGTCTTGGTTGACAAAGTGCTAGAGCTGTTAGATGCTCTATTACAAACGTACGAAGCAAGGAAAAAAACAAACCAAATCTTAGAGCAGAGATGGTTAACTCATCCTCAACCAAAAGTGGAAACGAAGCGTTTGGAAATGTGTAAACACCTCATTGAAACAGCCCAGGCATTGATGGAACCTAAGGTGGTTAGAACCCCAGAACAAGAAGTGTTGATTCACAAAGAGCGAGAAAAACTAAAAATCGATGAACCCGAACAAGTAAACGGACCCAGGCTTGAAATGATATTGTCATTGGATCAGCGAGTGGTGCCAAACACCACTGATGATGCTAAGTCAATGACTATAATGCCAATCCTAGAATTTGAAGAACCATGGCCACAACACTTATGGGAAACCATTAGAAATATAAAGAACGGAAGCGCGACGTTACAGTCTGCTCCAATTCCTGAGATTAACTTGGACAACGGATTTTATCTAGGAGATATACAATCGCTGTATGGGGATGCGGAAATGGAGGTTTCAATGGAAAGCAAAGCTCAATCCTTGAAAACACTGCCTTCATTTATAGGTGAACACGAGGCACAATCGGAGATAAGGTTAGTTCCATCCCAGATGAGAACTATTTCACAAATGATTGACTCAAAAAGTCTTCAAGAGATGCTGTCGACACCTATAACATGCACAATCACACAGTCAAAACTCTTGAGAGTCAGACCACACTTATGGGAAGACATGGGGAAACATTTGGAGAACAAAGGAGTAAAGATTCCTCTTCAGACAGACCCTAGGGGAGAAGAAAACAAACGGGAAGGTCAACCAAAAGCCCAACCAGTGCCCATAAACAAGGTTGGGGATTACTGTGAAGGTGAGGAAGGTAATACAACCTTACCTATCGAGTATTGGGATATAAATACGATAGCTATCCTAGATAGTGGAGCGGGATTTGCGATTGCTACAAAGCAAACCTGGGAGAAATGGGGCCGTCCAGCTCTCAGAAAGACGAGAATGAAACTGTAACTCATAGATGGGTATGTAGAGAGACCATTGGGAATCCTGGACCAAATAGTTGTGTGTGGAATTAACTATGAGCACACCTTTGCTGTGGTGGATTTCGGGAAAACGAATAACTTCGACATTATTTTGGGGCGACTTTTTATGCATCAACTCAAAATGATACAAGATTGGGGGTACGACCAAATTTACCTAAGGCACGAAGAGCTAATAACGAAAATCAACATGAAGGATCACAGCTATAGAGACGTTGCAAAAACACAAGTGCAAGAATTTAATTCAACCACAGTAAATGAAAAAGAAATACCTGCATGGATGCAAATGAAAGCACATGTCTAGATGTGTGGAGAATCTGATTGTGGAGACATAATCAAAGAGGAATGCGTATTGGAAAGATCCGTAGAAGACGAGTCTTGTCTCCTAGAACCTTTCCCTGAACATTTATTTGAGCCATTTGGGTGGACTCCAATATTGTCAACCTTGGATGTATGTGTTAATGAATGCACACCTACAAAATTTTGTAACGATGAAGGATACGACCTAGTAACGTTGCAAATGGCTAGCATCATCCTTAAGTCAGGATCAGAGAGCGAGGAACAAGAAGAACCACCACATGAGACTGAGTGTAAAAGAATAATTGGTGAGATATCTGTAGTGAACGATAGGAATCGAACAGAGGAGGAATTCACAGATTCACTAAGCGGTGACCTTCCATCACTCGGTGATGAAATCCAAATGATAGATGCTGATGACAAAAGATCAAGTGGATTAGAGACGAATAGGAAATACAAGTCGAGACAGGATAGGTTTTACGAGTTTTCTAACCAAAAAGCTAGTCGACAAGAGCGGTATAAATCCAAGAGAACAAGAAAATCAAGAGCGAATAAGCATAATCCCATTCCTCTTGTCAATGACAGAACGGGATATCTAAAGCTTGTCAAAGCTGATGATCGTATCAAAGACAAGGTCACTGGCCGGCTCATCAAAACTAGACCATGGAAAAACAACAAGAAGAACATGCGCAAAAAGCGAACGACTAAGACACATAAAGGGGGGAAAATAGGGTCTGGAATGACCAAAACAGAGAGGAAAACGGAGTACATCAAGCTCAAACGAACCCTCAGAGACATAAGGACGACTGAATTGGAAACAAATGAGGACATGAATTCTGACAAGATGGATGCACCGTCCCATTATAAGAAGTATACCATACAAGATGCACCGTCCCATTATAAGAAGTATAACATAGTGCAACAACCGATGAGGGAATTGAAGGAACCTGGTACATCGTACGACGGTCCTGAAAAAGCCAAACGAATAGATCTAGCGGAGCCGGGAGAAGATCCAAAACCTGCATATATTGCCACGGATCTTACTGAAGATGAGGAAAAGCTTTTGGTAGCTACTCTTAAACAATATAGAGATGTGGTTGCATGGTCATACAAAGATATTAAGGGGATGGATCCAAGTATCTGTCAACACACAATACCCCTTAAGAATGACGCCAAACTCACCAGACAACGTCCCTATACTTACAATGAGATGTTTGGAAAAAAGATCAAGGAGGAGATACATAAGCTTAAAGAGGCAGTGTTTATTTACGAAATTGAGCACACTGATTGGGTTTCACCAATTGTGGTGGTCCCGAAAAAAAATGGAAAGTTAAGAGTGTGCGTCAATCTCAAGAAAGTAAACGCTGCTACAATTCGGAACAACTATCCCCTATACAGTACTGATCATGTAATAGAAAGAGTGGCAGGTAAAGAAGCTTATAGTTTCTTAGATGGCTTTTCGGGCTACAACCAACTCACAATAAAGCCAGAGGATCAGCACAAGATGGCTTTTGCAACTAAATGGGGCATTTTTGCATTCTGGGTAATGGCTTTTGGCTTAACAAATTCACCAGCCACATTTCAGAGGCTGATGGGTCATGATTTTAAAGAATATCTAAGACAGTTCCTAGAAATTTACATGGATGACTTGTGCGTTCACTCTCTCGTAAGATTGGAGCACATAGAGCACTTGACCAAAGTGTTCGTAAAATGCAGACCGTATCAAATTTTCTTGAATCCAGAGAAATGTGTCTTCATGGTAAGACAGGGCAAAATATTGGGACATATAGTGTCCAAAAATGGTATTTCGACAGACATGGAGAAGATCAGCGTCATTGTTGATCTACCACGACCAGTAAAGGTAAAGGAGGTACATGCATTTATGGGCCATTGTGGATATTATCGCAGATTTATCTACTCATACGCTTTAATCGCAAAACCACTTTACGTGCTGATAACTAAATTTGAGTGGACAGATGAGTGCGAGAAAGCTTTTCAAACTTTGAAGCAAAGGTTGATTTCCGCTCCAATTTTGAAGGCTCCGGATTGGGAAAAGATATTCCACATCCACATAGATGCATGAGCATATACTATAGGATGCATACTTGCACAACCTGGAGAGAACAACATGGATTTTCCAATCAGTTACTCTAGTAGACAATTGAACAATGCAGAGAAGAATTACACAACAACTAAGAGGGAGGGTTTGGGTATGATCTATGTGGTGAAAAAGTTTAGACACTACTTACTTTCCAATAAATTTGTATTCTTCGTTGATCACCAAGCATTGTTGTACTTAGTAAACAAACCTTGCAGTACGGGGAGGATTGTTCGATGGTTCATCATACTGCTTGAGTTTGACTTCACGATAGTAGTCAAAAAAGAAACTACACACCAAAGAGCGGATCATTTATCTAGAATGATGCATGGAGAAAACCCGGTAGTAGTTGATGATGATTTGCCAGATGCATATCTTTAACATAGAAATGGTTCCAAGATGGAGCTAGGATGTAATTCCTTTGCTGACTATTGGGTCATTGAATGTGACAAGACAACCATCTACCATTGCAGCATCTAGATCATTGGTAATGTTGGCGGGAAGGCTATAGAAATAGGGATCGGATCAAATCCTTAGGCTTTGTGTTGAATCGAGTGAACGGGAATTGTATCTAAACCAAGCTCATGTACAAACAACGGGGATTCACAATGGGCATGCACAGACGTATCAAAGATTGATGAGAATGGGTGTGTATTGACCGAAAATGCAACATAGTGTTCATATGCATATCGAATCATGCATTAGATGCACATTTTAAAAGCCAATAGAACACGCAACTCTATTCAAATTATCTGTAGCACCCCGATGGAGTAACTACATTGTTGAATACCTCACCACCGGGATAGTGCCTGAAGGGATGAGTAGATCATGTATCAAAACGATCACGAAAGAGGCAGAAAACTATGTACTGATTGAGGGCAATCTTTACAAGAGGGGAAAAGACAATCAATTGAGAATGTGCACGACTGAAGAGGAATACATTCCTATCTTAGAGCAAGCACATGGCGGACAAGCTGGTGGACATTTCTTAGCTGACAAAACGGCCAAAGCAATTCTTATTGCAGGCATATGGTGGCCTACACTATTCATGGACGCTGAAGAGTTTGTGAAACAATGTGACGATTGCCAGAAGACAAAGATTCCTAGAGCACGAGATGATATGTCCTTGAGGCCAATGATGGGGGCAAGAGCATTTTCGAAATGGGGAATAGATTTTGTAGGACCGATTGCGCCTCCTGGATATAAAACGCACACTCAATACATTATTGTGGCAACAGATTATCTAACAAAGTGGGTGGAAGCGAAAGCAACAACCAAAATGATGCAAAAACGATAGCACAGTTTTTGTATGAGAACATTTTCACAAGATATGGCTTACCAATAGAGATAGTGAGCGATAGAGGGACTCTCTTCATCAATGAAGTGATCGAATTCCTATTGGATGAATTCATGATAATTCACAGGAAGTCATCTCCCTATCACCCACAAGCTAACGGCCAAGCAGAAAGTACGAACAAGATTTTGGTGACAATTCTCACCAAAATTGCTAGCGAATCGAGAGCTGACTGGGATTAAAAGCTGCATTCAGCTTTATGGGCATATAGAGTAGCTTACAAAACATCAATCGGAACGACTCCGTTCAACATGGTTTATGGAATTCAAGTGATTTTGCCACTTGAATTTCTTATCCCCATGCTTCGGGTCGCTAAAGAATTAGAATGGACGGGCCATGAATTATCCAATCATGTAGATTTCCTGAAAAGACTGGATGAAACTAGATTGAGAGCCGTTGCATCAATCTACGCACAAAAACGAAACATGAAATCATTCTTTGATCAACATGTTATCAGCAAGAAATTTGCTACGGGGGATTATGTCTTAGTATGTACCCTGAAACAACATTCCTGAAAACTCAAAAAGCGAGGCAATGGACCCTATGTGATTCATGATATATCATCTAGCGGTGTCATTAAACTTGCGACATTAGAGGGAGAAGAGATGCCTAACTCGATTAGTGGTTGCAGACTAAAGAAGTACAACCTACCACTAACCTCAGAGATGCTTGCCAAAATACACGCTACGAAGGAGCGCAAGAACAAAGCAAATGCGACAAAAGCTCGAGTGCAGGAGGAGGCCAGAATCAAGATTTTAAAACGTAAACAAAACTTACAACAACAAAGACTTTCTCAACCAGCAGATACGGCTCAAATTCCTCTTTCTATAATTCACACTGATGAGCAATGGGAAACAGGAATCAATGTTCGCATCAATGTCAGACTTCCGCATGGCAGATCTCAACGAGCTTGTTACCCAACGCATTGTCTCAAACATGAGAATAGGGCCACATTACACGGCCATGCATAGACACAGATTTCAAAACCCATGCACATGCACCCAACCTTCGTCCGGGACGACTCACTCTAGGAAGGGGGGAGTAACTGATGAATCTAGCAGCAGTCATGACCATTAAGGGGTCCAACGTGTATATATATACATAATGTGTGTGTTTTTTCATTATTTAGAGTTCAATTTCGAACATATTTGATCAAAATCTAGCATTTTTAGCGTTTTTATCATTCGACCAGCATAATAATGAGCTGTAGTGACAAAATCCGGAGCATTGGGATGCTTCTAGTGAAAATATATGCTTAGGGGTGAGTATAATAATTTTTGGCTAATTTTTGCCAGTTAATAAGTATTTTCAATTTATTTTGTTTGATTTTTGTTAATACAACATCAAAAATTAAAAAATACTGCTCACAAGTGTCGGGATCAAGTTCTAGAAGCAAACACCAAAGTATCATGATAAGGTTATCAAGCATGGAAGATATGAAGATAACCTGAAGATGTCGAATTTCAACCTTAATGATCATGACTACATTTCGCCAAAATCGCATCAAATGGTCATACGACGCCGAAATGACAAGCGGTTCGACCCACAGGTTGTATGCAGATTATATCGGGATCAAAGGTAAGGAAAATCAGCCCTATGTCACAAAAACCTCGGGAAGATATAGGTCTGGTAGGCCAAATTCTAGCTCATTGTTCATTTTCACATTTTGAGAGAGAAGAGAGCTTCTTGACCTAGAGCAAGCTACCACATTTCTACCCCGTACGGATGGTCGGAGCCAGCATTTCATACCAGATTTCACAGGTATGTTCCTTATCAAGTAAAGATCAAGTCTATTACGCATGCAAGCGCAAATCATTGCACAAATGGGCGAAGGGATCAAATCAAAGTCGGATCGCGTCAAATAGGTCAAGGGCCCTTAGAGGCATACAAACAAAACTTTTTTCAAGCACAAAACACATCAATGTGCTCCCCACAAGGTCGGGAACAAAGCCATGTGATCAAATCTCAGTTTGGTGGTGGTACATTGATCGCAATCGGTGTACCTCACTAAATAACTTGGGACAGAATCTGTAAAAAACCTCCCTCAGCCTCGCCTACAATCTACAAGTGTCAAAAATCATTTTGGTCTTTGTGGTACGATCACGATCGGTGCCCCCAGATGCAGGTTTTGCAACTTTTGATTTGGCCTAGGCTTGCAACTCAATTAAAGATACACTCTCTTGAATTTTCAAGGAAAATGCACAAATTTTGCTCATAGAATGGGCCTAATTTGTCAAACACAACTGAAACGGGAAAATAACCTCGAATGGATCTCAGAATCTCGTACAAGTAAAGATATGATCATTTCAGTCTCTAATGATCACACAAAGGGAGAATCTTGACCGAACCAATGCCAAAGACCAAAAGGTGACTTAGGGATGCTCAAATATCACATTGGTATCCAAAGAATGCCTGAAAAATTCACAAGTCTGGAAAATCTCCCAAGACGGGGTATAAAGTGCCTGATCAAGTCAAAAATTAGAGAGTGGAGCAGGTTGATGATAGCAGCACATCATGTAAGCAGTGAAAGCTCTAAAACTAACTTCAACTAACTCTAGGCTCCAACCAAAATTCATCAGGAAAACCCAATATGGTTAGACTTAGTAAAATAAGGTCAAACAGTGGAAAATTGCTCTAATTTGTTCATTTTAAGTCCAAACATGGAAATAAATCATCAGTGGGCTAGGCAGGCATAGGGGTCCATGACCATCTAGTTTTCACCCAGAAAAGCCCAGGTACTACGATCGCGATCGGTGTACCTCAGCATCAGATTTTGACCAAAACCTAACATAACCCTTGCACACATCTTGTTCAAGTCACCCACCAAGTTTCAAGCCATTTGGACATCAAAAACTCATGAAAAGTCAAATTCTAGTCCAAAACTCCCTTGTAATCCAAAATCGGGACCTATAAACTGAAAAGTGGTTCAAATGAAACACAGAGTGGACCAAAATGACCCTCCAACTATCAGCAAACCACTCATGTGATCAAATCTAATTTTGGCCTCTGTACTACGATCGCGATCGGTGTACCTCAGCATCAGATTTTGACCAAAACCTAACATAACCCTTGCACACATCTTGTTCAAGTCACCCACCAAGTTTCAAGCCATTTGGACATCAAAAACTCATGAAAAGTCAAATTCTAGTCCAAAACTCCCTTGTAATCCAAAATCGGGACCTATAAACTGAAAAGTGGTTCAAATGAAACACAGAGTGGACCAAAATGACCCTCCAACTATCAGCAAACCACTCATGTGATCAAATCTAATTTTGGCCTCTGTACTACGATCGCGATCGGTGTACCTCAGGCCCAGAATTGGCTCATATTTTAATCAGTCATAGCTCTAGTCTTCCTAGTCCCACTGATGAAATATGGACAAGAATGAATGAAATTTGTTCAAGTTATGATCAGTTTTAAATTTTGAACTGTTTTTACTAAAAGTCTAAATGCGACTGGTTGCGAAAGGAAAATCCTGACAGCTTGCGATTCTACTGACACAGAATGCCTCGCCGAAAGAAAGAAATGCAGTGGATAATAGCACCATATGAAGTGGACGAGATAACTACAAATGATAAAGCTCACATCTCTGATGAAATACTAGCTCAGATCCCTGCTCACATTTTCATCTCGAAGTTTAGGTGATGGTGACATGGTAAAGACGACTATCATGCCACGAGAAATATGGAATCTCCACCAAAGGCCGAAGGTAACAAAGGCAGTGCGGGCTATGCATTTGGAGCGATTTTTCATATTACAGCCATGGGGAACAGATTACATGAGGGCCCACGAGCGCATGAGCTCGATACAATATGATGGGCAGGCAATGCTCACGAACAAGGATGGATCGAAGGTGAAAGTAAAGATCATGAAAGAAATCATCAATGAAGCTTTGGATTTCCTTCCAGGGAAACATGACTTGCTGGCAAAGACAAAGTCACTGGATAACGAGAAGGCATTCGTCAAAGCAAAAGGAAACAAATACGAATATAGTGACATGATATACAGAGAGCTGGAATTACCGATGAGATTGATCTCTCAGCATTTCAAAGTACAAAAGCCTCCTCACTACACCGAGCCAATCCTGCACATTGCCGTGGTCATGGCTCGAGCAATAGCCAAAAATAGAACCATTCGCTGCGACTATGGTTCTTATATTTTGGAAAACTTGGTCGAAGCAAATTTGAAAAGCTCGGCAAAAAGCAAAAGCTACATGAACGCAGGGCCAATGCTAACAAGAATAGCATACCAAGATTTGGGAATGATTGAAGATCTGCCAGCTGCGAGTTCTCAAACGGCCTTGATTCAAAAAGCAAAGCTGGTTGCTCATTCAGTAAGGACGACCCATGGCGCAACATCAGCCAAGGCATCCAGCAAAGCTCGAGTGATGAAGAAAGGACGGAGACTGACAAAGAAGGAAACTCTCAAGGGTCGAAAGACAAAGGGCCATCGGAGTTTGAAGAAAGCGACGAGGAAGACTCCACAAAGCCGCTCGAGAGAAAAAGGAGGGAAAGAAGTGCAGTACCGCAGTCTGCTGACCTTCAAAAATCATATGCAAAAAGCCCAACAAAGAGTCGAGGAAAGAAGGACCAAGTTACGGGCTGACAGACAGGCAAGAGCTATTGCAACACAACAAACACAAAAACAAAGATTCGAGAAGGAAAGACAAGAAAGAATAGAAAATGCAGCTCGCATACGGGCTGAAAATCAAAGGTTAGAAGCACAACAAAAGGCTGCAGAAGTGGACATTTCTTTGCAGTCCACTGAAAGAACGAAGAAAAAAGATGCAGCTGATGATACAAATGAAACAAAGCAGCTAAAGAAAACTCAAAGAGAGAGGAATGTGGAAGCGCGACGGGCAACAGATCTGACCTGCCAAAGAATCATCAGGATTTTAAAGAAAAGAAAAGCGGAAGCATCTGCTTCACAACGAGGGGAAGATGCTTCTAAAAAGAGGCATGTACGAGAAGAAGCAAGCTCACCTCCTCCCTCGCCTAAATCACCACCTCCTCCCTCGCCGAAATCTCCTCCTCCTTCTCCTTCTCCATCAAACAAAAAACTGCCACCTCCTCCTCCTTCAACCTCGCAAAAAGAGTTTATACCTCCTACGGAAGCAATCGGATACCACAAAGCCTACCAGGCTGTTGCTGGTTTTGATTACGGGCAAACTTTACAGGAATTATAAAGACAGTTCCAGTGCCAGCACGTGGTGCTGAGAGAAAAGCAAAAGCAGGTACAGGAGGCCCAACAAAAGCAATCATCTGGGCAAGAGGAGTTAGAGAGCCTGAGGGCACAACTGGAACTCACGACGAAGGAAAGAGACATTGAGCGACAGCATGCTCAGTCTCTGATCAGAGATTTGGTGGACGTCAAGACAGATTTGACCGCCAAAGAAAAATAATTCCAAGAATTGACAGCAAGAGTACAAAAAGCAACGGAGCAGCTTGCTTACGAGAGCGCAAGGTTTTAGAGAGTTAACAATTCGTACAACACTGTCAAAAGTACTCTGACAACCTTCATGGCAAACCAGGAACCTGCTGGAGCATTGGTCTCCACATCGAACAATGCCACAATAGTGAACACCATAACGGCATTGAAATCAGAGCTAGAGCAAGAAAAGCTTCAAAGACAGCTGCTCTTATCAGGAATGATGGCCCAGACGGCGAAAAATGAGCAAAAGATAAAAGAACTAGAGCAGCAACTTGCACAAGCAAGCGCCGAATTAGAGACTCAGAAGCAGATCGATGACACACTGCTGAAGGAAAAGGAAGATCTAATTTGTCAACAGCAAATGAGAGCAGACAAAGCCCAGAGTCAACCGCAACTGCTGCCTAGACAACAAGTGCCTGATTTTCCTGAAACGTCACACCAAGGGGAACAAGAGCACGGATTTGCAGAGCTAGATCTGGATATTAGAGATGAGCTCACTGAGAGCATTAAGAACATGCCAGAGGGACCAGCAAAGGATTACATGCTCTATGAAAAGAAGGTAATGGAGTCAGCGGCCCTGGCCTACTTACAGCCAGAAGAGCAGGTGGAAGGGTTTGGCCATGAGTACCTACCATTTCCTCTGATATGCCATGAAGCAATTCTGTGGAAGGAAAAGATGCGGCGAGCCCTGCCACGAAACAAAGATGGGGGTTATGAAGGCATTGCAGTGACAACGAAAGAAGCCCAGATACTTGTCGACGACCACCCAAAGTGGAGGCAGAAGTGGTTGGACAAATGGCCACAGGATCTAACTAACTACCACAACGCTCCTCAGCATATACAAATAGATCCTACTTTTTTCCCAGTCCCTAGAAGACGTACATGGAGGGATTTTGCCACATGGAAAGGCTCAAGGCAGCAAAAGCTCAACGACCCAGTCTTGACAGTGCAGCAGCCTCCTACAGTAGCCTACGTGGTCAACACATTGAATTCGACAATCACCTTGCTGCGGGATGTCCCCGACGTGGCTTGTCAAATTCTAGTAAAGATAGCCCGGATGATCATCACCTGCATCCAGGTGTTTAAAGACACTGAAGACGATGATCATCCGTGGAATCTGTTCTTGGAAGGATCTGCTGGAATCTCCAGGATTCGCTGCCATGACACATTTTGATGGCAATGTACTCTAGGCTAATGTACCTGCCTTCACACTACTTGCAGACATTCGAAGAGGCCTTCGTCACAGGGTTCTTTGAAATCGACTCAAGGATCTTCCATCCTATGGCGAAGGACCTCAAGGCACGGTATGTAGCATACCAACACACTTTAAGTGAAAATCCTTTTAGACAGCATCAAGAAGCCCTGGAAGCTGTCCTTCAAACAAGAAGATTTTCAGCAACACTTGCTTCATTGGAGCCACATCAACGGCCAAAGCAAATAACATGCACGAGGACGTGCAAGGATAAGAAAGGGGGGAGTGTTTGGCGGACGAAGCGGCAAGCGGCCGTTTCCAGTGAAGGGTCATATTTTTATGAGAAACCTTTGTAAAATTCTTTTGTAAGAGAGCATCTCTACGCCGAGAGCTTGTCAAAGAATTTATGATTATTCTTCTGGGAGAAATTGTATATTAGAGAGCCAGTTAGAAGTTTAGGAGCTTTTGGCCGGACAAGCCATTTGTGAAGACCTAAACTATAAAGGTCATTTTTTGTAAGTTTGAACATTATCTTTTTGATGGGAAATTGAGAAGACAGCGTACGTTTGAGAGCCCCTTCTTGCTCCAACTTGTAATCTTTGCCATTGTGGCTACGGTAATCCAAATTCAGATTCATTTATTGCATTGTGTTCCTCTTACCTTGCTCTTCCATTCAAGTGTAATCATTCAAGATTTGGTGTAGGTTTTTAACTATGAGTTTGAGACCTTAAATCGTTGTTTTGAGTGTCTATATGCGTATTTTATGTTGTTTTGACCCTAGGAGAGGCTTTAGGGACTCTAAAACGACCCATTAGGATCACCTGTTCGTTGTTTTTATTGACTTTGGGACGAACAATCATGATCTTTGTACCTCTCCAAAATGTTGTGACAGTGATAGGATACGATCCTGATAGTCCCCTGTAGCTTCCCTTCAAGTTTTGTGCGATTCCGAATGGATTTGCATGGTAAACGGGCGTGACGACTGTAGAGCTGTGTAGAAGTACATAGTCAAATTACTTGGCGATAGTGCGTTTGATTTGCTTGTAGAGTTAGTAGATGCATCTCATCGAGTTCACTTCATTAGGATTGACACCCTAGTGAGTTTCCATGCCTCATCCTGGTCGCTTCCCTTGTATTGATAAATATGTTGATGCTTGAGAGCTATGCTATGGACGTCCGTCGCGGCGACCCGCAAACAGAGAGAGCCTTGTCATAGCACATCCCTTGACCGCCAATCCAAATCAGCATGGGGTACTAACAATATATTTTTTGCCTTGCCATTCTTTTCAGCAAGCTCATTGTGGTGGTTTTAGGGCCTCCTACCTTGACAATGTGGCTAATGAGGTCAAGTATTTGGTGTTGCAATCCAACTTCCTTAATGCCAATCTCTGGCATTAAGGAAGTTGTCTTGCACCTCCCCTAAAGGATACTCTATCTCTTTTCTACTCCCACCAAGTTTTGCAATCCCTATATCAATTCACTCTGGCTTATCCTGCACTTCATCAGCAGGGCACTCTGTCTCTTTGCAAGACTCACCTTGGTGCACCTTATTATCATTGGTCTCCTCTATAGGCAGGTTGGAATCTAAGGGAGTCTCGGTCTACCTGGACACCCATCTCCAAGTTTATTTGATCACTGGGTTGTGAGTAGGTACAACTTCGGGATATTTTCTAGCATAATTCAATTTTGGGACACTTGTAGCATGCATTGAGAAACGAGGCAAAGGCTAGCTCTTCCCGATATGGCCCAAAGTCTCCCATGTTGAGATCCAATTATTTCAGTATTGGCTTGCTCATGTCCCACACGATACATACTCTAACATCCAGGCATGTTTGACCCGCTGTAGCTTGGAAATATACGACACCCGGTCCATAAGCATGGCAGTTCTGTCCACATGGCCTTGGAGCCAGAGAGGAAGGCTCTTAAGCGTGACCTACACCAGATAAAATTCCATAATCTCTGCATTTTGACAAAATTTGGGAATCCATGGTATAGCTTACGCAAAGTATAAAGCTCCCGAGATACCTCCTTTGATAACATGGTCTTGCACTGTATTCTCAAAAAGACACTCGATGTAAGATCCCCAATTTTTGGGTCTCTTTTAAAAATAAGAAAAATAGCTTTCAATATCTGTTTTGTCAAATCTTAATTTAAGATGCTTGATTGGCAGTATTGTAAGGTTCTAAAGTAAAAAGAAAAGTCGTTTCCATGTTCCAGTAGGTTAGATGGACATTTGGTTCAATTTTGAAAAACTCCGCTATTTTTAGATTTTTCATGCTTTTTATGCTTTTACATGATTTTTTGCAAAAAGCAAGGTTGGATCCTTAATCTACGTGTTTTGGGAAGCTAATGGTTCAATTTTATAAAAATCAGCTTTTCGAGTGTTTTTCACACTATTTTTAGCTTTTCATGATTTTAGTGCTTTTTAGTGAATGGTAAGTGGGAGAGTTGACCACCAAAAGCAAAGACATATTTTTAGGAAAGTTCCAAAAAGCATGGAGCTATTCCTAGTTGAGAAGGGGGCGCTAGTAGCTGGCTTGGGGCTCACTCTTGCTTTTTGTTGAGCCTAGAAAATCACCTACAAGCCTCAGTTTTCAGTGACATCTCTTGCGTCTACTATCGCAAGGCTATACGTATCTATTATATAGAGTGGTGCAAGCTCTTCATCACCATCTCCATATTCTCTTCTCTCTCATATACAAGAAGAAGAAGAAGAAGAAGTATATTCTCTCTCTAATAGCTTACTATCTCCTGTCTCGTTTCATGATGTACGCGCTCTCCGGAAGCTCTTGTGGTCAAAACCTCTACGTAGCTCTCTTGTGGCAAAGCAAGAAGCCTTTCAACAGCCCCTAATCGATTTTAAATCACGGTGAGAAGCCCTAAACTCCATAGCCATCATCTGTGTGTGTGTGTGTGTGTGTCATTTTTCTATGTAGTCACTCTCTCGGTGATTGTTTTTCCGTATACAAGTGTATGTATGGATTAATCGAGTATGTATGAATTTGTCCCATGATTATTTTATCATGTTTAACACGCTGATTTATGAACACGATGTGTTTATGATCATGTGTGTGCATAAAAAGCACTTTTCATTTCACGTGATAGAGGCGGTAGGAACCCTATTTTGTTCATAACTCACAAACCATTATGAATCAGTCCGAACCCTTTATACCAAAGATAAAACACATCATTTAGAAAATGTTCTCTCTTCTGTGTCATGTGAAAATCACACACCAGCTAAGAGATATGGTCAAAAAACAGCTTGCTACCCATTGCACTTAGCCAATTTTTTTGGCTCCATGCTCCTTGGAGAACCACTATATAGATTCACTCTTAACCAATTTAAAATATTGATGAAAATTGATGATAAATGTATTTAGGTCTCCGTTATCACCTCGGGTATGCGAGTTATTAATCATTCCATAACCGTGCGTGTAGGGGTGCTACCAAGAGGGAGTACCATATGACGTCGTGAGTTAATCGAGATGATAATGTGTGATGATTGTTGAATTGTTTTAGTAAGTTGATTTCAGTTATTATATTTCCATAAACTTATGTGAGGGTATATGGTTAGACAACTTGAACTGCATAGGCAGATATAATTAAAGTGGCTTTCTTTTTTATTACCGTTTGTTGCGTGAGTACCATATGGGAAAAATGGTGTGATAAGGTGCTAGTCCATATTATGGATATGAGCTTGATGCATTGGTTTGAGGTAAAATACTTTCATTTTCAAGTTATCATGCTCCCAAAAATGTCAAAAAGTTGTTTTTTTGCATATGTGTGAAGTTACGGTCTATTGTTGACCTAAAGGTCGTAGCTGTTTTGCATCATGTTTATGGTGATGGAATATTATCATATGATGTATGGAACTTGTGGATTGATGTGGATGCCTCATGTCCATGGTTATGATTGCTTTTCAACTTTCTAGGTCAAAACTAGCTCTATGTGTTAGAGAGGTGAAGTGTAGATGTGATGCATCAACTTCGCATGATTGGATGTTGTCAAAATTGGATTTTTATATCATGTTTAGTTGTTTTTATGCATGAAAAACTCATGTCTTAAGAGTCATATGTGTGTGGACTCCGATTGACTGCAAGGGATATGTCAAACTTCAAGTGTTGGAGTTGGTTCATTGTGAATATGATTTGTGGTTAAGGGTTGAGATTCTCTCATGGATTATGGTTCTAATTTTATAGTAGAATCCGGTGTGGCTCTTTGTTTATTTTTCTGGATATGGTTATGCTGCCAAACATTTTGCATCCATGTTATGTTGTTCTAAAGTGATTATGCAGGATTGGTTGTGCCTCACCCGAGTTGGGTGGAGTGGTCATCCATGTGGTGTGATCCGATTATGGTTAATGGTTTTGGGATTAGATCATGAAGTGATCTGGAATGTTTATGGTATAAATTTAAGGGTAGAGACCCTGTACAGTCTTAATGCCTGGAAAAGATTGTTTGTGCATAGGGAAAGTGCTAATGTGATTGGACTCACGCGTTATGTTTCTCATGGAAGCGTCACTACAAGACTAGGATCACCTACATCGCTTAACCTTAGACTAAAGGGTTGTTTTTGACCTGGGTCTTTACTAGATCGGGGTGTTGCCTAGATCTTATTCTTTTTTTTAGGCTCATCTACATGGTTAGTGAGTCGTGGGTTGAATGACCTACACGGCTAACGCGTTGGGGATTTTTCCTTGGCTTTTCCTAAACACTCGGTGTTGTGCACCAAAGAGGCATGGTGCCTAAACTGGTATGGTTGGTGGATACCCTACCACATCCTAGTACTTGGGATCCTTTCATAGATCAGGTTCATGGAGAGAAGCAAATCAACCTCCGATTATGTCTGGCTCAAGTAAGTTGGAGGTGTTTTAGCTCGCTCTCGGCGAAGTGATATTCTCTTTGTCTATAGTAGAGCGGAAGTGGATGGGTGGACCGCCCTAAGCAAAGAAATTGAGCATGCTTAAAATCTCTCATGGTACAGAGGATATTCATGCCATGTAGCATCTCCACTGTTACGTTGTGCACTTCAAGGAAGACAGCCTCAACACCTTCTTAGGCCCAAAGGCATTAGCTAATGCTTCATTCATCCTTTTCTTTC
This sequence comes from Adiantum capillus-veneris, assembly GCF_014529385.1. NCBI lineage: Eukaryota > Viridiplantae > Streptophyta > Polypodiopsida > Polypodiales > Pteridaceae > Adiantum > Adiantum capillus-veneris. The sequence goes on along the minus strand of NC_140937.1, from coordinate 29,950,096 downwards.
CTTCCATCACAAAAACAAAGTCCATGTTGATGGGATCTCCCTTGCTATTTGGGTAGGGGCCCTCCCTTGAGGAGCCTCCTTCACTATTGAGATTCATCCCTTATAAAGAAACTCCGAAAAATGACCCGCAGGAGGAAGGGTCCATGTAGTGAGAAATGTGGGAATGGGTCACTAAGGGAGACTCAAGGAAAAAGAAGCGCTTATAAAGTACCCCAAGCAGCAAATCCCTAAGCAAAGAGAATGAGCACGCATAAAATCTCTCATGGTACAAAGACCCAAGCAAAGAAAATGAGCATGCTAAATATGTGTGATAGTAAGCGCTCACCTACACCAGCATAGGATGAATCAAATCCTCCCTCATCATTATGCCCCTATTAGGTGGTATCCTTTGCCTATCCCCAAACACCTACCCCTATTGACTAGAAATCCCTTTAGTCCTACTCTGGAATCCTTTGCTAATCTACAAACACCCCGCCCTATTAACTGAGAACCATTGCAACCCCGCTTGCAGCTCCTTTTCCAGAAACTGTTTCCCAATTTTAGGATTACTCCTTCCCAATGAGACTTTTGAGAATGAAGATTCTTTTTTAATGGGAAGGAATGTTATGAATTCTATATTAGGGCATGCACAATTCCAACTAGGGGCCGTGCCCGGTTGAACTACCTCTTAGAGTTTAAAATGAAGGGGTAGTAACCTTATTACTAAAAAGATAATGAGGCTAAATGTCATTTGGTAAGGGAGATTGCCTATGTAGAGGTGGCACTCACCCAACCATGAGGAGGTAAAGGGTGTGTGTGTGTGTGTGTGTTTGTGTGTGTGTGTGTGTGTGTGTGTGTGTGTGTGTGTGTGTGTGTGTGAGAGAGAGAGAGAGAGAGAGTGCACGCATGCACGTGTGGGTGCGCGTGTGCATGCACGTGTGTGTGCCATAGATTGGTCATGCCTACCTAGCTAAGCTACCCACGAGAGATAAAAGGTATTCCAACAATTCTTAAGGAATTTTTTTGGATCCTTGGATTTGTCTTGTAATGGGCCCTTTTGTTCGTGCTATAAGTGCCAAATTAGAGCATTTAGAAGAATCTATATCAGAAATCTTGATTTGGCTAAGCTCAAAAAAGAAATCAAAAGATAGTAAGTGCTTTGCTTGGATAGCTGTGGCTTTACAATTCTCTACAAGATCAGGGGAGATGCTACAAATAAGGGCTAAGGATTCTAGTGAGAAAGGAGCCCTATGATTGATGAGCTCAAAATCCCATAGCTTGTGGTCAAGTCAAATAGAGTCCAATTCGACTTGTCTAGGAGGAAGTAAAGGAACTAAAGTAGAGAAGGCTATAGAGATTTTTTTAGAAGGAGATAAGTCAGAAGAATGAAAAGCTAGACTAGACAATGCTTCTTTCTCTTCAAGGTCCAATAAGTCTAAATCCAAGAGAGGGTTAACAACTTCCACTTGAGACCATTTATTTGTAAAAGCTTATTTACAATATTAGGTAGGGATGAAAAGTAAAAATTCAAATCACATGAATCTTGGCAATCTATTAATGATAACGAGATTAATATCTTATGAAATGCCTCAAGACAATCAGTGGGGTTTTTTCGTGATGTTACGAGAAGAAAAATCCAATCATTTATAGATGCAATGTTAAGGGCAGACAAGGTTTTGTTTTCACATGATAATTTTTCAAAATCCAGGAGTTCCTTGTGAAAATCAGGGCCCTTAAAACAAGATAAAATGCATTGTGTACCAATAGGAGGAATGGGAATAGGAGCTTTAGTAGCAACATATCCAAATTTACCCATTGATGGAATCCATTTCTCCTAAATAATACATGTAAACAGTTAGCTCTCTAAACAAATTTCAACTAAATTGACACTTAAGCATATGATACTAGCCCGACCAAAGGCTACTTAGGAAAGAGGGGTGTGTGTGTTTTATGTTTTAATCCTAACCACAATTGGAATCATATGCTTAAGTACAATTAGATTGAGGTTTCAATACAAAATAAATTATCTTTATGATCATAAATTGGAAAAGAACATAGCATTAATCAGCTTTACAAAGATAAATTCACAAAGAAATTGGATTTCGTAGGAGATGATTTTTGCCAAAATCATTCCTAGCTGAGGGACGAGAGACTCACCTGCCAACCAACCAGACAACACATAGTTAGAATTAATCATGTATTGAATGGGTGACAGGTGTAAAGTGCCCCCCATCCACGTGTTATAGTTGTCACATCTAGCAATGCGTAGCATCTTGCATTCTCCAATAATGAGCTAAATTACCCATTGAGAGAGAGAGAGAGAGAGAGAGAGAGAGAGAGAAGAAGAAGAGAGCAAAAAATAATCACCATTTAATAGAGATGAGTTTTATCTTGATAAGTAGAACTCCCAACAATCTCTTATTTTGTAATCACACAAGTTGAGAACATCTTCTCAAGACATTGAATTCACAAAAAATATTATTGTGAATATGTATGTATTATAAATGTAGAGGGTGTGTCCATGGAACTTATAGATTTAAAACCAGCACCAAGTTTGTAGTATATAATGCACTATTGTATTTATCATAAACCCTAAATTTCATTGTATGGATGTAACAAATAAACCAATATACATATGCACTATGTCAAAATTTCTTACTGTGTGTTTGTGTGTGTGTATTTGTGTGTGTGAGTGCACGCACGCGCACACATGTTGATTAGAAGTATATTTAGTTATAATCTCTAGCTTTGCTTACTTACATTTGAATGAGTGATTGTGTGTGCACACGCGCACACAAACGCACATGCGCACATGATTTTATACATGTAAGAACAATGGTAGGACCAGTCCGGGCCAGGGCCAAGGGCCAGGGCGGAGATGCAGTCAAGGGGGTCCCTATATTTAGAAGGCCAAGGGCCTATATAGGGCATGGCTGGGTGGAGATTAGCAGCTTCAGTCCCCATGCCCTTTCAAGTGAAAGGGCAGGGGAACTGAACATGCTCATCACCACCGAGCCATGCCCTATATAGGCCCTTGGCCTTCTAAATATAGGGACCCCCTTGACTGCATCTCCATCTTGGCCCTTGGCCGTGACTGGTCCTACCCTTGCCCTGACATTACTGCCCCCTTAAGAAGATTTTTTGTCCTCGAAAATGAAAGTGGGAGACTTCTTCTTAAGAACACTAATGTTTTCTACCGTAACATCCCTCATGAATCCAAAGGCTCATTTAAGCGGAACCCGGGTTAGTAGGAGGTTCAATGAAACCAAGAGTAAAATCTTGATTTTCTACATTGTTGTCCCTTTGTAACCAGCTGATGGTACCGGTTCCTATCCAAACATGGTGTGTCGACTCCATTTAGAACGCTCATGAGCATAGTAAACAATTTTATCACAACAAAGATGTACCAAAAAGAGTACCTCTTGTCACTTTCCATGAAAGTAACTTGCTGACATAACTCATAGCCAAGTTTAAGTCCTTGACTTGTTCCCAATTTTTATCATCAATAAACAACCCCACCCTAACGAGTGTTCAAGGTTGAGAACCTGACTTATACATGAAGAGACTACCTAGTCGCAACATGCGTTAACTGATAGTAAGTAAACTCCAAGAAGAGCAATAAATGCTATTTCATTGGATTGCTTGGTGCTAATGTACGCACTTTGCATATCCTTTTAGCCCAAGGTTACACTTTGTAATCTGCCAATCCCCTTGGATACTGACATTACTGAGGTGTGTTTCCCCCATGGTTTACAGACAGTCTTCCCAGACGATTGGTAAACGGGGAATCACAATAGCGTATAACATTGTTGAGGAATCAACGATGTCTGGAATAACCATCTTGGTTAACTTGAAAAATCCACAAACACCCAAACCGAGCCATGACCTCTATTGGTGATTAGTAGACCCAAATGAAATCTCATAGAGATAGTGCACATAGAGTGGAAAATGATTCATAGGGCAACACCTTGAGGAATATGCATGCCATTCCAAATCAGCCTTTGCTAAACACTTGGGCCCATAACACCTAGTGTGCATGCATTTAGCAAGAAACAGATCCAAACCTGTATATCCATGGTGATCTTTGCCAATACTTATGGCAAATGTGATGCGCGTAGTACACATTAAAAAAGAATGTAAATAGTTCTGAAAAGAAACTAAATACTTTCAGTTGCAATCTTTTGCAAGCCTTGTTGAAACATCTGAATGGCAATAGAAGGTGAAACATTGATCACTTCTAGGTACAGAAAATGAAACTTTTTCATTAACCACTTATAGCCTTGCTATATGTATAAACAACCATCTGTAATGTTGTTTAGCAATACTTGTAGCTGAACAAGTCATTCTAAGTATCCGACAATTTTTGGCTACTGAAATTGCTCCTGATACGTCGTGCTGAAAATGGTCTAGAAAACAGATGTGACCAGCACCTCGGGACTTTGTCGTGACACATAATTGAAATAATGGGGCCAGTGTCACTCCAGAGACTCATACTCTCCACATGTGGAATATGTCTCATGTAAGGATGTGTAAAAAAGAACATCCTTCAAGTACAAGATGTACTTATGTGTGGAGGTAAATCTAAACACTCACGATAAGAGTGAGAGGGACCCTCATTCTCTGCTCCACACTGGCTAAACCGAACTCCTTGAGTTCCTAGACCATGTTGTATTTCATGTGACAACACATGCCAAATCAAATCCTACAACTGGATTCATAATAGCATAATGTACATTGGGCACTACTGCCCAAAATACGTGTTTTGGCATGCCCTTGGCATGGCCCTAAAATATTCAAGCGTATTTAAATGACTTGAATTAAAAAAAATCAATGCATACTAAAAACTGGAATAACACCAAATCAATAGATGCGTACCTGTAGATTGAACTGAATGTTCACTTACTCGTATTCAAATATAGAGGAACACATCGTCCACGTGTGAAAAAACAAGCAACATTGCACTGAAAACCCTGGGTGTTGCCTTTGCAATCCAAACCCTTTGATTAGAATCTACGTAGTCAAACCCTTTGGTAAGACCCTTTGTAGAAACTGCTCGACTAGCAGATGACAGCCTAGCTATCTCAATTGATTGCTGCATCGATACTTCCTTGTATGAGTGATAAGGTGTGTGCCGAGAATGTGTGCTCTTAGACATCTTATGCCTAAATTGATGCTTATCCTATAAGCATACCACAATTTGTCGGTATGACGCTCTCATCGAGAGAGGCAACAAAAAACATAAGTCAAATATTGACCACCTACTGTGTATGGGTCGTGACTGTGGATGACTTACAACCAAAAATCATTTCAAACAATCCATAACTTATCTTGTCTATGACAAAGTGTCTGGTGTTATAGCGGAAGCATATGGCATAAAGTAGTAGAATTGAATCTACTTAGCTAGCATGCCATGCATGCAGAAATTTATGCCCTTGGCAAAAGTGATGACCTTAAATGTGAGAGCCAAAACCATAAGTGCCTTGCACAGATGTACTGGTAGGGAGTGATGTTCCCTATTTTGCCACTTCCCCAAACTTGTGTGCCAGTACCTTGGCACAAGGGAGAAGCCTTGCGTCATGCAAAATTGTCAAAGAACTTTGCTTTGCACAAAAGAACTAGTTTCCAATGTAAATGTATAAACATGGAGAAATAAAGATATGTACTCGAAAGGGCATTCGGAGCGAATTCGTTCGGGTACGGCTGCACACCTTCCATAGCAATGCAGCCTGGCGTTCGACAATTTTTTGTAGAATTTTTTCAGAGATCTGCTAGGCCGCAATGTGTCAAGTACATCATGAATTCAATGGCTAACGCTGTTTTGCAAGGCCATCGGCATGATGTCAGGACATCATGACCATGGACTCAACCTCGTCTTCAGAAGCTGTCAATAACATGCAATCAGGAATCTTGATGACAGTCATGTGGCAAGAAAGCTTCTCGATTTCGGGAGGCAATCTACACACAAATCGCAGACATGGTATGCATATTTTGTTTGCTTTTCTTACTTGATTAGTTACAATTATGCAGTGAAAGAAATTTCTAGGGCTACAACACGCTTAGCATGCATGGTCATGCCACATGCAACATATTGACAGCATAGCATGTGGCAAGCACAAGGTGATTTTGTCGTGCCAGCTTTTTGTGGCACAAGCAAGCATGCACGGCATGTCTTGGACAATTCTTGTGCATGACTGCACGTTCATCACTCCAAACACAAGCACGGCTTGTGACAGTTTGGAGCATTTACATTTTGAGCAAGGCTTTGACTCAAGATTGAACATGGTTCGAGGTTCAATGATGCTCGAAAACGTAGGCATTGTGGCCAATACAACAAATTGCTCGAAGTCATTTAGCAGGTAAACAATAGGAGGTAAACAAAAGATTTCAATACCGCTTTGTTTTCCTCAAGAACATGTTGCATCAAGACACGAGCAAGGCTTGTGTGCACCATGTTGTTACCAAATTTGCTTGCACGCATGGCTTATCTGGGGCATAAAAACCTTGCATGGTTGGATCATGCCGAGGGTTGTGTATAGCAAACTTTGGTTTTCCGAAGACCATTGAATGGTTTGATGACCAAAATCAAGCAAGGCTTGAGTAAGACATGATCTCATTTCCCAACAAGGCTTCTGTCCATGCCTCACATAGGTTAGGGCATGGTAGTGCTAGAGAATCTCCAGGAGATCAGCACGGTCTGTTGCTAATCATGATACAGGAGGTAGCAGGTTCTAGACAGGACCAACCATTAACGACCATTTCAGGAAGCTGTCAAGTAAATTGTTAGGGCTTCTTTTCACTGGAACATGGATTCGTGTCCGTAATCATGCCAAGCAGTGGGTCTACTGAAAAGTATCAGGCAAGAATTCCATGTTTAGACTCTGCTATGAGCATACAAACTTGGGACAGACTTGACAATATGCCAGTCGATTATTTCATGAGAAACAAACGCGCATATATGATACAGAATACAGATCCGAACTTGTATCATATACGTGCAGCGGATATGGCTATGCCCCATTTTTAAGCGACTTTTCTTCCATGGAATATCGGGCCAACTGGTTACAACAATGCCCAGGTTAGCCAAGTTTAAGTTTTCTTGTTTGTTTTCCTGTTTACACTTTACTTCACAACAATTAATGTCATTGTGCAAAGCAAAGTGCTTTGGCAATTTTATAGGAAGCACGGCTTCAGGGAACTGGCAAAATAGGGAATATCAGCTGACAAAATCCCTACTAGTCTCAACTATGCATGGCACTTTTGGTTTTGATTCTCACTTTTGAGGCCATCATTTTCACCAAGCGATTCAAAATCTGTGTGCAAGGCATGCTAACTAGGTGGCATAAATTCCACCACTTCAAAGATTACGCTTCCACTAACACACTCGCAACTCTGTCAAGGACAGAGTACGAATGGATTGTTTAATATGATTGTTGGTTGCCATCAGCCCTCAAAAACACTAAAAAGAACCTAAAATTTCGACTAGATTCACCGGCAAGGTGCCCTATTCTAGTCACCCTCATACAGTCACGACCCATACACGATGTTGTCCAGCTCCGCTTCCATGCTAAGAAATATGCCAGAAAAATGTACATCAAGATTATCTGAAGCTTACATGATTATTGAGCTGTGATCAGGCTTGTTAACATGCCAAGTTTAATGATTAGTGTATGCCAGATGCGGCTTAAAAGGGCCAACATATGCCTCAATGATGCCAAAAATGAGTATGCTTGAAGTGAGCACAGATGGGATATTATGATCTAGAATTGCAGTGCTTGAAGTGCTCCATCGGCCTGTCTTTACGGCTCGTCGATAGGAGCTACGGTGAAGAAGTTATGGCATATTGAAGTTTGAGTCGATTGCAGATCTGTACTGGATTGGGCAACTGCAGCTGAGGTGACAAAATTGAAATGAATGCACAGGCTTGAAGTGCTCACTTTGTGAAGCGTGTCGGTCTTTTCAGATCAGCGATCGGAGTTCCGATTGCCAAGATATTAGCCGTAAAAGATTCACCGGGGGCTGGCTCTGTACTAGTTCAGTCCGCTTGATCGGTGTGCCATCTGGGAATTTTGGCCTCCTCAACAGGGTTTGTATGCACTCTATGCAGTTTGAGAAGTCTAAAGGAATTAACGGCTCGTCAGATTGAGTTCAGGATCATGAGATAATATGGCTTGAGGCCGCTGTCAGCTGCCGGCACAACTAAGCAAGATGAATTTTGGAATCCGGATGTTATTGTCAGTCAAGGGTTGCTTTAGCTGGTATGTCACTCTGAACAATGAATTGGCGGCTGCGTATACCAACTATGGCACCTTTACGAAAGCATGATGTGTATGCCTAATATAGTGCCGTTACGAAAGCACAAAAAGTGCTTGAAGAGCTTCGTGTTTGGAATGTGGTCTCTTGGAATGCATTCATTGCGGGATTTACCTCAAGGTGAGAGATTCCAGGATGAGATTGTTGGACGAGGATGCTGGGCTGTGCTTGGCAATGCCTTAGTCAATATGTATGCTAAATGGGGTGCCCTTTAAGGGACACCCACCCAAGCTAAAGCAAAAGCCGCCCGCCCAAAGGCCAAGGGCATGGCCGCCCAAAGGCATGGTGGCCCAAAACCCTTAAGGGGTATTTTTTTAAAGTGTGAAGCCAAGAAACAACAAGGCATGGCATAGACAGGGCAGCGAGGAAGAAGCTGCGCAGGGGGGGAATTCGCTCACGCCGGCAAGTAGGGTGGTTGGATTGCACCGCCACAGAGACGAAGTTTGCTCAGGGCCTCCTCACGCTCCAGTTCGGCACTACTAGCACCGGATTTGGCGAAGGTCGAGATCTTATCTGCCACGTCATTGCAGTGTTTCATGCACCACGTCAATGACGCTGGCGCTACTGCAAGGGGAGCAAAGAGTTATTAATAGAGTGAGTTTTGCATGAGGATTCTACTTTTGCATGTACGTGAAGGGGAGAGAGAGGAGGAGGGTAAGCTAAGCAAAGATTGAACTCCATCGAAGCAAGAGGCAAGAGATTCTCCTTGAACTCCATCAAAGCAAGAGGCAAGAGCTTCTCCTTGATCTCTCCATCAAAGCAATCTTCCTTGATTGCCATCAAAGCTAAGCAAGAGGGTAAGCTAAGCAAGTTTTTTCTCTCTTGATCTCCATCGAATTCAAGCCAAAGGGGAGCTCTCTCTCTCAATCCAAACCAAGCCAAGGATTGGGCGAGCTCTCTCTCTCAACCTCCAACCCAAGCAAAGGCGAGCTCTCTCTCTCTATCGACCTCGGCAAGGCTCAAGCAAAGGCTTTGCAACCAAGGCACCAAGAAGATTATTCCTCATCGGCATAGGCAAGGAGATATCATCAAGGCTTGTAAGCAGTCATAGGAGAAGAAATACTTTCGGCATAGACATTGATTGAAGACAAATTCAACAACAGATAGAATCGACACAATAGGATTTTCCTCGTCAGCAGGCAAATTAGTCTAATTATCTCTTTGATGGATTGCGGAGCCGTTAACGGCCCGGAGTGATCTGTAATGGGAGTTTAAGCTCCTTAATTGTCAGTAGCATTATTTAATGGTGTCGTTAACGACACTTCTTCTCGATTGCGTATCAGTTTCGTCGGTGTTACCAATTTTCAAGCAAGTTTTGTGCGTCAACAGTATTACCGAGTAATTAATTGTTGCTGTATTGTGCGGTGCGATAATTTTTCCACAACCAGCAGCCCGGTGCTGACCTGGCTCAAGTTTCGAACACATATCCCCCGACAACGGTAGACTTCTGTTTTTTTTTGTTGCCTCTCGATGAGAGCGTCATACAGACAGATTGTGGTATGCTTATAGGATAAGGTGCACTTCCAGCATAAGATGTCTAAGAGCACACATTCTGGGCACACACTCTACAAATATACGGAAAGTTCCTTAGCCCAGCATGCTCTTCTTCTCTCTCTTTTTCTTATTTCTCTCAAGAATAATGAAAACTTTCTAAGAATATTTTCATACATGTTTTGAGAGTCAGCATGAGCCAAGGTACTCTAACACTCAGCTAGAAATGGGCCAAGATGCCATTCACATTAGTTTTCATCGGTTTATCGATTGAACACTAATGGCCGTAAGAGCTAGGAGCTACACACAAGCTGGCTAAAAGACATTTTCAGATCTTGGATAAAGGCCCAACTATTGGCATTCCTTGGGTGATTGTTCTTAGGATCGAACAGATTTTCCCAGTGGAGTACACATCGAACATATCGACGTTAATGGACGAGCAAGAGTTTTGTTATTTCAGAGGATTAGGGTGTCATTTTTGCACTATATGTTTCTAGTGCGATGCTCAAGTTGAGTTTTTGATACTCTTACACTTACATCAGCTGATCTTTACCATGGAGTCTAGAGGCAACAAACAGTTGAGACAGCATGGCTATTGACACGAGCTAGGCATCTTACTTGTGTGGATTTCTTGCTCTCTCTATAGAGCTACGAGTCTATGGCATCACTGTTTTGGGGTAAGACCCGGCGGGTGATTGCTACATCTCCCCATAGGCATTGAGGATCATAGTTTGATCTATCCCTGTTCTACTTTCAAGGAAAGAAGCCAGTAGTCTACCATGGAATAACGGACAAATTCAACTTTTTAAGTTGATTCTCATCATTCTATACACGGTTCGTTACCGTTACCTGCTAGTTGCGCAGTTCTACAACGGGTCTTACCAAGGTGTTTGACTACGTAGATTCTAATCCAAGGGCTAGGATTGCAAGCACTGATGTTTTTTTTTTCACGTGCTCCTCTCCATTTGAATACGGGCAAGTGAACATTACGTTCAAATCTCCAGGTACGCATCTATTGATTTGGTGTTATTCCATTTTTAGTATGCTTTGCTTGGTTTTTCAAGATGTCTAAGTACGCTTGAATGTTACAGAACCATGCCAAGGGCATGTCGGCACAAAGTATTTTGGGCCCAGTGTCCAATCTATCTTTCTGCCTTATGTTGTTACGAACCTACTTGTAGGGTTCAATTTGGCACATGTTGTCACATTGGATACACATGGTCTAGGGACTCAAGGAGTTTGGTTTAACCAGTGTGGAGCAATGAGTGAGGGTCCCTCTCACTCTTGTCGTAGAGTATTTAGAGTTATCTCCACACACAAGTACATCTTGTACTTGAAGGATGTTCTTTTTTACACATCCTTACATGAGACATATTCCACATGTGGAGAATATGAGTCTTTGGACTGACACTGGTGCCATTATTTCAATTATGTGTCACGACAAAGTCCAACTAGGTGCTGATCAAATCTGTTTTCTAGACCATTTCAGCACGACGTATCAGGAGCACTTTCGTGGCCAGAAATTGTCGGATATTTAGAATGACTTGTCCAGGTACAAGTATTGCTAAACAACATTCCAGATGGTTTTTTATACATATAGCAAGGCTATAAATTGTTAATGAAAAAGTTTCATTGTCTGTATCTAGAAGTGATCAATGTTTCACCTTCTATTGTGATTCAGACGTTTTAGCAAGGCTTGCAAAAGATTGCAACTGAAAGTATTTAGTTTCTTTTCATAACTATTTATATTCCTTTTTAATGTGTGCTAGGCGCATCACATTTTCCATAAATATTGGCAAGGATCACCATGGAAATACAGGTTCAGATCTGTTTTTTGCTAAATGCATGCACACTAGGTGTTATGGGCCCTAGTGTTTAGCAAAGGCTGATTTGGAACGGCATGCATATTTCTCAGGTTGTTGCTTATGAAGCATTTTGCACTCTATGTGCACTATCTCTAAATGCATGCACAATAGGTGTTATGGGCCCTAGTGTTTAGCAAAGGCTGATTTGGAACGGCATGCATATTCCTCAGGTTGTTGCTTATGAAGCATTTTGCACTCTATGTGCACTATCTCTATGAGATTACTTTTGAGTCTACTAATCACCAATAGAGGTCATGGCTCGGTTTGGGTGTTTGTGGATTTTTCAACTTAACCACGATGGTTATTCCGAACATTGTTGGTTCCTCAACAATGTTATACGCTATTGTGATTCCCCATTTACCAGTCGTCTGGGAAGATTGTCTGTAAACCATGGGGGAAACACGCCTCACTATTGTCAATATCCAAGGGGATTGACAGATTACAAAGTGTAATCTTGGGCTAAAGGATATGCAAAGTGCGTACATTAGCAGCAAGCAATCAAATTCATAAGCATTTATTGCTCTTTTTGGAGTTTACTTACTATCAATTAACGCATGTTGCAACTAGGTAGTCTCTTCATGTATAACTCAGGTTGTCAACCTTGAACACTCGTTAAGGTGGGGTTGTTTACTGATGATGAAAATTGGGACCAAGTCAAGGACTTAAAATTGGCTGATGAGTAATGTCAGCAAGTTATTTTCATGGAAAGTGACAAGAGGTACTCTTTTTGGTACACCTGTGTTGTGATAAACTCGTTTACCATGCTCATGAGCGTTCTAAATGGAGGCTACACAGTATGTTTGGATAGGAACCGATACCATCAGATGGTTACAAATGGACAACAATGTAGAAAATCAAGATGTTACTCTTGGTTTCATTGAACCTCCTACTGAACCGGGTTCCACTCGAATGAATTCGTTGGATCCATGTGGGATGTTACGGTAGAAAACATTAGTGTTCTTATGAAGATACCATCACTTGTGTTTTCGCGGATGAAAACGCTTCTCCAAGGGGGGAGTAATGTCGGGACAATGGTAGGACCAGTCCGGGCCAAGGGCCAGGACGGACATGCAGTCAAGGGGTCCCTATATTTAGAAGGCCAAGGGCCTATATAGGGCATGGCTGGGTGGTGATGAGCATATTTAGTTCCCTTGCCCTTTCAATACATGTGCTTGCATTTTTGTAGGTATAGTGTATTTTCAAGTGAGGGTGTGTTTTGATTTGCTTGTGTGTGTGTGTGTGTGTGCACGCGTGCATGCGCACGTATGTACCCATTGGTGTGCGAATACATATGAAAAAAATTGTACAAAAATTGCAACAATTTCTTCGCCAAATTTAAAATTGATGACAAAACGATGAATTGAACAACACTTGTGAAGTTGTGGCAAGAAGTAATGCCATGTTGCAAATCATTTCCAAGACTGTGATGTCCAAGGGGTACCTTGATGGTTGATATAATGCTACAATTTATACTTTGATTGGCTTCGCAACATATGTAGCTATCATAGAATTATGCTAAAATGAAAGTAAGCAAATAGTCTTTCAAGTTGTACTATGTTGTACAACTCAAGCTTGTGTATACTCAAAGCTCTCTTGATTGGCAGTCATCACTCTTCTTCTCCTTTTATCCTCATATGTCCTCAATCTGTTGAAGAGTAGAGTGACCTATTATTAGATACACCAATTTTTGTTTTGCATAGAGACAATATTGTAAGAGTGTGTGTGTGTGTACATGTGAGAAGGAGAGAGAATGATAAAAGACAACAAAGCTGCAATCCGTTTCCTCCTCTTTTAACAATACCCTTTTCTTTAAAAATCAATGCATATGAGGGAGTTGTGTGTGTGTGTGTGTGTGTCTCTCGAAAACTTCTTTTGTTTGGTGTGCATGAGAGCTACAAGGAGATGTTTTTAGAGGGTAGGGAAAGTAGTTTCCCATCTTTTGTCTTTGTTTGAAAAGAAAAAGTATAGGTGATGTAGGTGATGGTCCTACATGTTTCCTTGTCAATGCAGCTACTACATTTTAAAACAAGTGAAAGATATTCAAAAAAGTATTTGGATATCCTATTTGTACCGTTCCAATTTGAGTAGAAAAAAATTGAGAGCTTTCTCAAGGCCTTCAATGGCTGCACTTATATGACTCTTTTTTTTGTGCATCTAGTGAAAAGGTAGTTTTAATGAGCCTTCAAAATGCAAACTTGGGCCACCATTCAAATTTGAGGATTGCCTGAGAGTCATACCCAAAAAAAAAAATAAAAAAATTATATAAGCAAATAATAATAAGATATCCACAAAAAAAAAGGGGGGGGGGGGGGGGGGGAGAAGGGGGGGTCTCTTAACTTTGAGTGTGTGTGTGTGTTTTTTTTTTCTTTTTTTAATAAGCTTTGTAAAACAGCACAACTTTGAGTGTGTGTGTGTGTGTGTGAGTGAGTGCACATGTGCAAATCATACTCTCACCATTTTTGTGAATCAAATAAATTAATTATAAGTTTAAAATTTATTGATACAATTTCATATAATAATAGTAAAAAATTTGATGATGGTCTAACTCACTCTCTATAGAACATGGGTATGTGTGCATGTGCATGATGCATTTTTGTACATGAGGTCTTTTTCAGTTTATTTTGTGTGTGTATGTGTGTGTGTGTGTGTGTGTGTGTGTGAGAGAGAGAGAGAGAGAGAGAGAGAGAGAGCGCACGCACGCACGTGTGCATGCACATGTGTGTGCCATAGATTTATCATGTCTATCTAGCTAAGCTACCCACGAGAGAGAGAGAGAGAGAGAGAGAGAGAGAGAGAGAGAGAGAGAGAACATAGACATGTGAGATGGGGAACTAAGATTTCCACGTGCTATGGTTGCTTTGCTTGCTCTCCCTTCTACCCATGGTAGCTCAAAGAGGCTACCCTTTGAATGGATTTGTAATGTAATTAATTTCATTGGCTTCGCTCGTATCCAAAAGATTAATTGGAAAATCAAGGCTACAACTTGGCAAGGGGGGATGGTGGCTGAGGCTGAGGCTAAGAGCATTCACATAAAAATTATGGGCTTGAGAGATCTTATAGGTATGTAACTTCAAATAGCAATTCAAAAAGCCTTGAATTTTAAGAGTGTCAATTGTATATGGCAAACCTATTCACATATAATCACCTAAATATTGAAACATTGCTATGTTTAGATACAACAGCACAATGTAATTGAGGAAACTATGTTGGTAATGGATGATTGACATCACCTGGGTGGTTTTCTCTCCACCACTCATCCTATTTGTACTTCTCCACTTCCCACCACCACCAGGGCGAAGATAGGTTCGTTTTATCCAAAGCTTGTTCAAAATGAAAAATGACCAGCTCAAATTTGGGCAAGAAGGTTCTCAAGCTGGTTCAAATTATGGAATTTTTAGTTATTAGTTATAATATGAAATTTTTAGTGCAATTGTCCCTCTCAAATTTAGAATTAACCTGCTCATATGCGTGTGAAAAGGTTCCAAAGCTGGGTCCACAAAAAATGTTTCCCGAGCCTTGCTTCCCACTGCAAATGTTTATTTGTACGCCTTTGATAGCAACATTATGTATGCTTGGCGCTCTGTATTTCTTTGTCTCCCCTCTTATGTCTTAGTCCCTTTGGCTAGCTTGGAAATTGATCACATGAGAGCAACAAATTTCATGTGACAAACAAAACTCTGCATATGAGCCAATTGCAGCTCATATGTTGGCGATTTCAAATCACATTCGTTTTTGATACTAAAGGCGGTGGGCGGATCCACTCATTTCTAAAAATATTTGACTATAGTGGTTACTATCTCCATCCAATTTTTCTTGTATGGAAGTTCTTCGAAGCAAAATCTAAAAAATCTAGGAATAATGTAAGGTTGTGTCATGCGAGGCTCAGTTATCAATAGGATGGAGTGAGCAAGATTAGTAGCAACAATTATGCCATAGTTGTTAAAGCTCCCCAATAGCACCTTTAGTTTGAGGCTTGGACTTCGTCTTATGTGGTGCAATGTTGGAAATAAAATTTAAGTTTTATTAGGGGACAGCACACAAACGATGTTGCCGCCCTTGACTATAAATGTAGCACAAAGACAAATTAATAATATAAGAGTTCAAGCATCTCTCTCTCTCTCTCTCTCTCTCTCTCTCTCTTTCTATATATATGTGTGTGTGTGTGTGTGTGTGTGTGTGTGTGTGTGTGTGTGGACGCACGCGCACATGTGTAGCGCCATGTCTCTCTATGTATGTGTGTATAACACCCTTTACTAACTATCATCATTGTATCATTTTCCTCCTTCATCGTAGCTTGATGCACCCACCGTCTTGCTCCTACTCACAATCAATGCCTCTTTCTTCACCTCTTCTCTAGGTACACGCAAATACTCAGTGCTATCTTTCATCAATCAATAAATGGCTCCTTGTTGGTGATGATTCCCATGTTGATTGCTTCACGTGCATGTTATCATCCTCAGTGGCATCGTAACTCTCCCTTTTTTAAGCAATAACAATTTGGCTTCAAAAGAGCAATCTATTCACCTAATCTAACTTTTCAACTCTTCCTCACATGATTCAATTACTTCACTAAAGTTAAATTTTTCACTTGCACAATGCCCATACTTTGAACTGCCACACTTGAAGGCTATCCAAGGGGCAAACCTGCCTACTTTTAAGGCTATTCGTCATTAGGCAACACCTAACACATACATCACATCATGCCTACATCCGTAGGTGAAGATTACACCTCACATAAAATAGACCATCTCACAAACACCAATTACCGTACATGGTTTGTATGCACGCATATGTTTCTCATTCACCAAGAGCTATGGCCTTATGTGAGTGGAATGAATCCATGCCCTACTCCTGCGTCCCAGGGGATTCACCATGTAAAACTTACTGCACCACGTAAGTGCAGGGGAGGAGGGTTTTTTTACAAGTTACATAAGCGTATAAGTTAGAGGTAGGTCCCCAATAATTTATCTCCTAAGCTTAAAAATAAAGGAGGGGGTATCATATTTATGGGATGTGGGGGGGGGGGGAGTGAGAAAAGGGAAAAATGAAAGGAAGTATTTGTGTTTCAAAATCATGGCTTCCCAAAAGAGTCTGCCTCCAAACTTGTGAGCCAATAGCTACAAAGATACATACACTGCTTTGTATCAATTGCTTGTTTTGTGATTATAGTTCATTTGTTGAAGGATGAAAGCTATAAAGAGTTTGTATAGATGCAAATTTACATGGAGAACCTAGCACAATATTATAACCATGTTTTCTGAGTAATTTAGATGGATCAAATTGGATGAATAGCTAGAGTGCAGGTTGAATGGGTACATATTTTGAAAGTCAAACTAAGACACATTGAAAGTACATCTAGTTATCAACCAAAATGGTTTCTTAGTACGTTGCTAGTCACTATGTTACACGCTCTTTGAATAGTTTTACTCAGTTAGGCCCATGTCACATGAGGGCGGTGGACGCAGCCTCCATGGCTAGCAATGATCGGGTGCTTTTTGCACGAGAAAACACCATGTCCATCCAAGTAGTCACATGAGGCGATCGCCTTTTTAACAAAAACCGAGGAATTATGTGCACATCCGAACTCTAATTGGTTGTTCTGTAGGATGGGAGAGGTTCGGCGGCATAGACCCCTTGGAAACAAATCTTTGTAGCATGCCCATGACATGGCTTCCAACTCACCAGAAGGGAATCTTATCGACCACTCCATTTGATAGACATTAGAGAAGGTGGAATGGAGGATTGGTCCAGCTCACTGCGGTGCATGGCCGTCCGGATACGTCTGCCAGAGGCCTTAGATCATGTGAGACCTGAATTTTATATGTAAGATAGGGGTATGATAGTTTTTTGCATTGATTGTCGTATAAGCGTAGAAAGGAGGGTCATATTCTCTAATATGAATCGTATATAGGGGTTTTATCAAAGTTGTCCTCTCGCAGGTGGCATCCCATTTTGTATAAAGAGTGAATCCCTTGGGTCCCATGTATGCTCCAAATGCAACCTCAAATGACCCATCCACAAACGGTGTTGACATATTTGTTTGGAAAAAATCTAATAGTAAGGCTATGGCCGATATCGTTTGAGTATAGGTGACCGCCAAGTCGAATTAGTCCATCACCTTAGCACATCTCATGAAACCTTGAAACACTCAAATTACTACATGAGCACTCCAATATTTCCTCATAGGTGTCTATCCACTGTGTCTAGTCAGTTTATCCCTCAAAGAAGGCACTTTTGTCTCCACCTTTTGGAAAGAATGGCAAGCTCTTTTGGATGAGACAGTTACTGCCAACTTGCATTTTAACGACTCCCAAGTAGTCACAATGCTTTTGGGTGCCTTACTCAACTCATGAATTCCTTTTTGACAATTCAAGGGAGATTAACCACCATTATGCTGCCATTATTTATTGATCGTATCCTGCAATATGACCAGATGTGTAGAATTAGTGATCACTCTTCTACAACCACCATTAGCAATACTACCCCGCTTGTGATGTATGCTAGAAGTTTCAAAACACCATCACCTTTCCTACAAAGAAGAAGTGTATCCTGGAGATATCGTTGTTAACTGAGTCGACTCAGTTAACAGAAGATGCTAAAGGCCCGAGCCTTACGGATGCACATCAAAGATCAACATGAAGAAGAAGTAAAGATTGGAGTTACACATTATTCACATTTTCTCAAAATGGTCATGTATTATAAATTTCCGATTTATTTCAAGCCATTGTAATATTTTTAATGTGTTACGGGCTTAATGGGAGTTCCAAGCTGTAAAGAACATGTCAGCTAGTGTGCCTAGGGTACCTATTCAATAAGTGGTGAAGCACTAAAGGCCTTGGATGCCCGGACATTGTATATTTTTACCCTAGGTATATAAGACAGTGTGTAAAAGAAATTATGGTTCTCAAACTCATTTGTTGAGACCACTCTTTGGTGAGAGCTCATGAGGTGTGTGGCTATGGAGTCCTTGAGCTTCTCCTTTCTCATCTGACTTGATTAACACTAGTCAATGCTTAATTCCCTTTCACTATGCCTCTCTCATACTTCTTGTGATTGCTAATGATTCTTTGATTAGCTAGATCATAACTAATTAGTGGTTAATCACTCTCTAATCTTGTGTGATTTCCCTCTTTTTCTTGTGTGTGCATGTAGGTTTGATTGAAGTGTGGTGCCCAATAGATCTATGTATGTGTGCATGTGATTAGTGTGTGGCATGATAGAATTAGTCTTGTGTGCATCTTGCAATCGTTAGTGTGTGTGAGTGGGTTCTACTTTGAGGTGAAGGAAAGTGGATGTGGAGATTGCCAATCATTGTGGGTTAGCTCCTCCATAGGCCGAGAAGCTCACCTCATAGAGTCACCATTTGTGTTGCCATGATTAGCTCACTAATCGTGTGAGTGTTTTCATACCCTAGCTAGGTAGCTCATGTAACATTTAATGGCCTAAAACTTGTGTGTAGCACAAATTAACATGAACATAGTGTGCATTTCATTAGAACAGATTCCTAATGAGAACTAGAAGAGTGCTTGGGTGGAGAGAGCAACAAAAAGCATAACACCTAGTTAGATAGCATGAACAATACTTTCAAAAGAGAGAAAAAACTAAGCTATTGACAATAGTTGAGGGTTGGACTTGCATGGAGCCGGTCCCCTCTCCAAAAGGCTTTGTATTATGGTTTCTCCCATCAAGAGAGACATTGTACAATACAATTCTTTGTGTTCCTTCAAGACTATCTAGTGCAATGAAGATGAAAGCTTCATGCACTAAGCAAACACTTATCAAACACAACATTAATTCTCCCCGGTCTCAGACCCAAGACCTCACACACCTTCGAAGATGGTGAGAGCTAGCAGGGTATGAGAGTAGATTGAGAGGAAGAAGGAGTATTCTTACGAGAAAGATATACATCTCCTCACATAATCACTCATATTAGCATAGCTTAGCTTAGTAATTAGCATGGTAGAGGAGATGAGCATGCATTGAATCTTGCTCTTGGTTGGATTTGCATCACAAAGCCAAGAGTTGTTGGTGTAGGCCTCCCTTCTCACAAGCTTGGAGTAGGTGATAAGCTTTCCATTAAAGCTTGAGAAGGAGAGAGAGTCTTCTTTACTTCGCACATGAGATTGTGTGGGTGTGTGTGTAATAATGACTTCCTCTCATTGGACCCCTGTGCCTCCTGGCCAATAGGAATCAGGCAAGCCATTGGGCTGTTGAATGCTCATTGGACCCCTTGGGAGACTGTCCAATAGTCTTCTAGAGGGCTTAATTCTCATTGGTTCTTTTATTAATTATTTTTAAATTAATTAAACTAGATTTACTATAGCCTAATTCTCATTAGTCCACCCTCCAAGGCCATCCAATAGGAATTGGGTACACCTTGTGGGCATCTAGGCTAGGGAGCTGACATGTGTCTCTCATTCCCTTTTTGTAAAGGGAGCATGTGTGTGTGTGTGTGACTTTCTCTTCTCATCCCCTACAAGCAAGGCTCTCCCCCTCCTAAGTAGGGATATGTAAAGAATTTTTTGACACACACAAAGCATCCAGTTCCCCCATGGTTGACCTTTGGACACAACCTTTGAACTTTGGAACCTTAGCATTTTGGAAGTCTTAATGGGCTGAACCTTAGGGTCTTTTTAGCCCATTGTTGCACATGGCTCTTTTGCAGATGGCCCCCCCCTTTGGATCCCTATTTTCCCTCCTTTGGATCCCTACTGTGGCCGGTCTGCTAACTTAATCAATATTCTAGCTTTTTCTCCCCTGGCACTTCCCCATATTAAGTGATCAGTTTAACATGAGAAAATCATTTAGGAGAATTAGATATTGATTATTATGACATTACCTCTCTCTTGAAATCATAGTCGTCCTCGAATATGGTGTAGAGAAGATAAAGCATATTCATGAGTCCTTTTCTTAGCGGGTAGAGGATTCCTATGTTACCTTACGACATCATTCCACAATGGATGACTAGTCCATTTGGTGCTTGAGAACCTCTCTCTTGAAATCATAGTCGTCCTCGACTATGGTGTAGAGAAGATAAAGCATATTCATGAGTCCTTTTCTTAGCGGGTAGAGGATCCCTATGTTACACTACGACATCATTCCACAATGGATGACTAGTCCATTTGGTGCTTGAGAGCCTGAGGCTGCCGCAAGCATGTCTGCACATTAGTCCTATCAATCTTCCATAGTAGAGTGACAAGCTCTACTTGGTGTTTGGGAGACGTCGTCTCCGCAAACTTGATCTAAGCATGCATACTACTTCATTTTTGTGCACAATAAAGAAAAAGAGAGTCTTATAAGACAAAAACTTTGTTCATTTTTAACATTTTGTACATTTGCTTACTCTTGGGAAGCATTGTAAGCATTGACAAGGTTTAGGTTATCCTTTAATTGTATGCCTTGCATCCATCTAGCATCTTTAAAATGGTAATTCTTAAACTTAAAAAGATATCGTCCAATAGTCTTACCACCTCTTAGTACCTTGTCTTCATGTCGGAGAATGGACTCGGGCTGCAGCACCTCCTCTTGGTCCTCGATCTTTGGTGGGTCTTCAGTAGTTGGTTCTTGAGGTGGCTCTCCTTTGTAAGGCTTTAATAGGCTCACATGGAAAGAATTGTGTATGAGCCAATGATTGGGCAACTTGAGTTGATAGGCCATCTCATTGATTGGCCTAAGAATCTGGAAGGGACCATAGTACCTTTTTGCTAGTTCAGCATAGTACTTTTGGTGTCCCGTACGATTCTTGCCCGTTGTGTGCCTTAATTGAACCTTGGGGAATTTTAATAAGACCCAATCATTTTCTTTAAAGGCTTGGGCTCTTCTGTGCTTGTCGCATCAGCCTTTTGCCTTTGTTGTGAGATAGAGATAGCGTCCTTAATCTTTTGAAAAGATTCCTGTAGGTCTCGGCTATACTCATCTGCAGCGAAGATCTTCCCATGTACTTTAAGTAGCAAGGGACTTTTTGAGGACAAAAGGTGCTTTTCCTATGGAAGTATGTACAATGTTATTGTAAGCATACTCCACTAAGGGTAAGTACTTCTCCCATGGGGATCTTTGATCTACTTCCGTTACATAGGCTTTTAGTAGATCGAGAATTGTTAGGTTAGCTATTTCACTTTGGCCATCCGTTTGTGGATGATAGGCCAAAGAGAAGTTTAGCCTTGTCCCTAAATTCTCAAAGAGACCCTTCCAAAAATTACTGGTCATTCTAGGATCTCTATCCGACATTATGGAAATTGGCAAGCCATGGTACTTGAAAATTTGTGAAATGAAGAGGGTTTCCATTTGATGGGCTTTGATAGTCTTTTTGACAGGTATATAATGAGCTTGTTTACTAAACCTGTCTACTATCGTCCATATTCCCGTATTTCGATGGATAGACATAGGCAATTCAAAGATAAAATCCATGGATACGCTCTCCCATGGTGAATTAGGGAATGGCAAGGGTTGAAGCAATCCAAGTTGCTTCCCTCTATCAAATTTTGTCTTTTGACATACCACACACTTAGAAACATACTCTTGTATGTTCATTTTCATGGTAGGCCAATAGAAATATGTTTCAATTCCCTTTAAGGTAGATTGAATCCCTCTATGCCCCGCATAAGGTGGAGCATGAGATTCATACATTACTTTCTCACATAGTGAGTTAGTAACACATAGTCTATTGCCATAGAGAAGATAACCATCTTGTAAAGTAAATGGTTCTTCTTTCTTCCCTAATGCAAGGGCTGAAATCACATCTCTAAAATCGGGATCAACAGCATACTCATCTATCATTGAAGATAGATCATTGTGAGCTGCTATGGAAACCGCATTCACTTTCGGCCATCTTGAGAGTGCATTAGCTACTTGATTATGCTTGCCAGTAATGTGAGCAATATGAAAATGAAATTGCGAAAGGAAATTTGCCCACCTCATTTGTTTGTCGAAGATCTTGGTCTGTGTCATGAAGTACTTAAGACTTTGGTGATCCGTTCGCAGAATGAAATGAGTCCCCAATAAATAGTGCTTCCATGAGTCTAAGGCATGTAGAACTGCAAGGAGTTCTTTTTCATATATGCCTAGAGCTTGCTCAACAGGGTTGAGCCTTCGACTTTCATAGCCTATGGCGTGCCCTTCTTGGACAAAAACATCTCCAAGGCAATCACCACAAGCATCACATTGGACCTCAAATGTTTTTGAGAGATCCGGTAGTGTAAGCATAGGTTGAGAGATAAGCTTTTCTTTAAGCTTTTCAAAAGCATTGTTCTCCTTAGCAGACCATGTGTACTTAACGCTTTTCTTTGTTAGGTCATGTAATGGTCCCGCAATATGTGAGAACTTTTCTATGAAGTGTCAATAGTATGCACACATACCTATAAAGCTTCTTAGTTCATCAAGATTCTTTGGTTTAGGCCATCCTTTTACTACCTCTAACTTTGATGGATCCATTTGGATGCCATCTTGAGAGATAATGTGACCTAAATACTGAATCTCTTGCAAGAAAAATTCACTTTTCTTTCGATTAACATAAAGTTTATTCTCTCTTAAAACTTGAAATATTACCTGGATGTGTTTCTTGTGTTCGTCTAGTGAATTAGAGTAGATGATAATATCATCAAAGAAAACTCCAGTGAAGGTTCGATGAGGCCTAAACAGCTTCTCCATCAAGCGGTTGAATGTGGCAGGTGCATTGGTCAGTCAAGCCAAAAGACATCACTATGTATTCGTAAAGACCAAATGTGGTGTAAAATGCCGTCTTTACAATGTCTTGATCAACTATCCTTATTTGATGATAGCCACTTTTTAGGTCAATCCTACTAAAGTAGGTCGATCCTTGTAGCTTATCAAATAGGTCTTCTACCCGTGGAACGGGAAACCTATTCTTGATAGTGATCCTATTTAGTGCTCTATAGTCAACACACATACGATATGTGCCGTTTTTCTTTTGCACTAATAGCACAGGTGAGCAAAATGGAGATGAGCTAGGCCTAACCATGCCCTTCTCAACTAACTCATGCACTTGCCGCATAATCTCCTCTTTTTGAGCTTGAGAAACTCTATAAGGAGGTTTGTTAGGTGGTGAACTTCCTGGAAGAAGTTCAATTGCATGGTCATCATTACCTCGTTTAGGAGGTAGCTCACAAGGGATGTCGTCAATAAAGACATCTTGAAACCCCTTGAGAAAACTGGATAACTCTAATTCCTTTTGGTTGCTTTTATTTTCTTTTGCTAAAGCATTAGGTTCATTTTGAGAATCTTTAACAAAAATCATGTACACGGAAATAGATCTCTTTATTGACTTGTTGAAAGCTGGTGTATGTACAATGGGGATAGTGTTACCCATTTCCTTAGCATCTATATACATGTCTTTTTCCCTGAACTTAAAGGAGATTATCCTTTCAGGAAATTTAACAATGGCAGCCAGGCGATCAAACCATGGTGCCCCTAGGATTACATCCTCATGCTTGAGAGGAGAGATAAACAAGTCCTCTTTGTCCACATAGCTTTGGACATGAAGCCTCAATTTCCTGATTAAGGGAGTGACTGAAGCTTCTTGCCTTTTGAAAGCACTGTCTGCGGGTAGAACATCTCCCATCTCGTAGGCTTGTATGCCTAGCTTGGTGGCCAACTCTATAGATATAAAATTGTGAGTAGAACCAGGGTCAAAGAGAATAAAAACATCATGTTCTCTTACCTTTCCCCAAGCATGGCATAGAGGAGATCCTTTGTGGTGAGTTTGGTGAGTCTCCTCCTCTTGGATTTCAACCAAGGTAGCTCTAGGAGGATCTTGGTGGTTGCTCTTTTGGGAACAAGCGCGGTACGCATGCCCTTGTTCGCCGCACTCGAAACACTTGCGATAACGCTCAAGCTCTTCAGGAGAGAGTTTGTTTTTACCTTTGTAAACTCCCTTCTCTTTAGCTTTGTTGGAGTTGCCCTTAGGAGACTTTTGGACATTGTCCTTCCCCTTAAGCTCGTTGAAACCCTTGTTTTTCGTGGGCTTATTATTTCTTTTAGCCCCCGTTTGGAAATTGATTCGAGAGGCCACCATAGTATGGTGTATTACCGCCGATACGGTACGTGGCCTTTGGGAGTTGACATACTCTGCCATTTCTTCGGTTAAGCCCGCACAAAATTGTTGCTTTTGATCTCCAAAATCCAACTTTTTGAAGACAATGGCTTTGAGTTGTAGGTCCCAAAACTTGTCTACATATTTGTGGATGGATTCATAGGGAGAGAGTTTTAAGCTTCGCCATTCGGTGAGTACTTTGTCTTTGGCATCGGTGGCCAAAAACTGCTTCATAATGGAAGCTTTTAAAGCTTTCCATGTTCATGGAGCTTCACCGTTGGCTCGTAGGCTAGACCACCATTTCCTGGCGGACTTTTGAAAGTG
The DNA here is from genome assembly GCF_014529385.1 of Adiantum capillus-veneris. Lineage (NCBI taxonomy): Eukaryota > Viridiplantae > Streptophyta > Polypodiopsida > Polypodiales > Pteridaceae > Adiantum > Adiantum capillus-veneris. The sequence goes on along the minus strand of NC_140937.1, from coordinate 29,925,079 downwards.
CATAGCTACATGGCATAGCTTAGAGGACTCCGTGAAGCCCTCATCTTCAAACACTGCATCAAATTGTTGGATAAAGGCCAAGACTTTGTCCGTAGCACCAAAGGTGCCATCATAGGTAAGTAAAGAGATGCTCTTCCCTCCCTCTTTGAACTTCTTGAGCTTGGATGACCTCTTTCATGCGGCATAGGATATCCTATGGACTCTTCTTTTTGATGGTTCAAAGGTTGCACCATCAGTTTCTTTAGAAGGTGAAGAATTTGAGGAAGGTGGAGAAGAGGGTGACCTCTTTCTCACCTTTTTCTTGTCTTGATCTTCGTCGTCTTCACCATCACTTTCATAAGAGAAAGAGGATGAAGAAGATGGAGAAGAGGGTGTCCTCTTTCTCGCCTTTTTCTTCTCTTGCTTGTTTGTGATGGAGAGCGTTTAACCCGCCATCTTCGTGGAGCCATCTCCGGCGAGGTGGCGGGAGACTCACTTCTTTCTCATTCCTTCGGTGGAGGCTCTTGAGTTCTCCTTTGGGAAGGAGATGCATCATCAAGAAGTAAATTCTTGAGCCCTTCGTATGGATTCTCTTCTTCTTCCCGAATCGGAGAGAGACCTCTTTTGGAAGTCTCACAAGGAGGCTTCCTAGGCGTTCTCTCGTCGTGGTGGTGAGCTTGGAGAATCCCATGAGCACGGAGCTGCCGTTGCACTTCACTTTGGAGAGATGGATTGCCCATGGCTTGTTGAAGCCTAGAAACAAGATAGTTAACAAGCATTGGAGCATCATTAGTAGCTTTCTCATTAGCAAAATCAAAGTTATCAACATTAATTTCACTCTCTTTACTATTGTCAGCCATTCTAACAACTTTAAGGTGTAAACTTTTTAGGTGTACTTTGGCACTTCAAGCCCTAGTTGCTACTCCTCTTTACCCCTTCAGAAAAAGCACTCAAGCTACTGTACCCATGGCTCGAATACCATTAATTGCAAGGAATAGAAGAGAGGGTCGTTCAACACCAAAACAACACCGGCTCCTGTCAAGCTTCTAACAGCTCAATAGTGGTTAAGCCGTAGGCAAGCCCCGTAGGACTCCACTATTAAGACCATAGCTCTCGACGGTGATGCCTCGTTAACTGCACAAAGGCAGGCGCACTGCAAGGATGAAAAATCCCTATTCTACTTGCTCACAGGCAATTAATAATACCAACCATTTATAGCTAGCTTGAGAACCTCCCTTCTTGAGCAAGAAAAGAGAAACCTTGTGCTCTGATACCAATGTAACATTTAATGGCCTAAAAACTTGTGTGTAGCGGAAATTAACATGAACATAGTGGGCATTTCATTAGAATAGATTCCTAATGAGAATTACAAGAGTGCTTGGGTGGAGAGAGCAACAAAAAGCATAACACCTAGTTCGATAGCATGAACAATACTTTCAAAAGAGAGAGAAATTAAGCTATTGACAATAGTTGAGGACCGGATTTGCATGGAGCCGGTCCCCCCTCCAAAAGGATTTGTATTATGGTTTCTCCCATCAAGAGGGACATTGTACAATACAATTCTTTGTGTTCCTTCAAGACTAGCTAGTGCAATGAAGATGAAAGCTTCATGCACTAAGCAGAACACTTATCAAACACAACATTAATTCTCCCTGGTCTCAGACCCAAGACCTCACACACCTTCGAAGATGGTGAGAGCTAGCAGGGTATGAGAGTAGATTGAGAGGAAGAAGGAGTATTCTTATGAGAAAGATGTACATATCCTCACATAATCACTCATATTAGCATAGCTTAGCTTAGTAATTAGCATGGTAGAGGATATGAGCATGCATTGAAGCTTGGCTCTTGGTTGGATTTTCATCACAAAGCCAAGAGTTGTTGGTGTAGGACTCCCTTCTCTCAAGCTTCGAAAAGATTAACCCTTTTGTGTGTGCACCTAAAAATTGGTAAAATTGATAATTGTTAGTGTGTGCGCCTAAAAAGTGCTTAATGTGCATGATTAATTACATTTGAAGTGTGTAATGGATAATTGATGCGGTTTTGAGCTCGAAACAAGGATTTACACACTCCAAATGCATCAATTTTTAACCTAATTTTACCAATTTTATTTGCCTAGTTTGGATATTTTTGCTAAAATTATTTGACAATTGAATTGTTGTGCTAATTGTGATTTGATTTGGCTGCACTAATCCCCTTTGTGTGGAGAATTTTCAAAAAAAAAATCGGGTATTTTTTGGATAATTTTATAAATTTTTGCTTAATTCTGTAAAAATTTGATATCTTGCGATCTTGACGAGCTGTCTTGTGTGCATATTTATGAAATCATTTTGAGCGTGTTTGTGCCCTCCTTGGTCAAGTTTCGAGCGTTGTACTATTTCTGAGGACCGGGTTGTTGATTTTGTCGTAAATTACCTTTTTGATAAAAACTGTTATTTTTGGTATGCTTATGTGAGTTGAAAGCGTGATTTTGATTGCCACTGACTTTTTGTGATTTCTAGAATTCTTTGGAAATTTTGTTGGATTCCCGGGTGATTTTTAACGTTTTCAACTAATTTTTGGACTAAAATTGGCATTTTTGAGCAATTGAAAATTAAAAATTGAAAACAAATTGCTTCGACGAGTGTCGGCCGGTTGATCTTAAGCTTGTGTGTACATCCAATAAATTTCGATGGTTGTGCGGACTTCGTGGTCAACTTTCGAGCTTCGGCTTTGAATAAAACAAACCTATCTTTTCTCAAGCACTGCCTTTCGGCGCATGAACGCTCTCCCACTTGTCTCTTGTCTCTCTCTCAACTTTCCTTGTCGGATAGATCTTTAAGGTCTCTTGGGATAGTTTCCTACGACGTTAAAATACTCTTCTTCTTCTTCATCCTCTAATTGTTGTCGCCCGCTCTCTCTCTCTTTGTGGCATGACCATAGTCCACACACACACACATACTTAATCTCTCTTCTCTCACTCTCTCTCTTACTAGACCCAAAGGTGGTAGTCAGGTCCCTGCTTTCCATTGCTAGTTGGAACTGATCATACCCTGACTACCAATCCCCCATAGAATATATTGCCCTTCCTGCAAACGCCTCTGCAAATTCATCTACAACTGGCCTTGTACCCACATTTCTAATTGTAACCTTGTTGACAGGTTACATATCCTGGATAAAGCGTAAAGAACCATTTTTCTTCGGAACTGTGAACCTCTTGTTTGAATATGGAGCACAAGAATGCTCCAGAATACCCATCTTGACCTTTTCATTAAGCAACTCAATGAGTTTTGGCAAATGGACCTTTGGAACTGGAATAGGCCTCAAGTTCCAAGATACATGAGGGATAGTGAAGATTAACATAGGAGCAACAATGGATGGATCAACGCACCCTATCTCATGCGGTTTGAATGCAAAAGCCTTTTCATGTTTGGCAAGCATTTCTTCGAAGCATACTCTTTCAACATGTGTCAAATTGTCCTTGCAACCAATCTTTAACTCGAAATAATCCCGTGTAAACTTATGCGCAATCATGCTTAGCTCACATGAAGACTAGGTTGCAAAGCAACTTGATCCATCTTATCCGTACAGTCTTTTGGTAGAGGTAATACCACTGGTTTCGCTTTCTTTGCCATAGACTTGTAATTGATCTCCACTCGTACATCAACACCTTGAGCATTTTTGAAGTCCTCAATGACTTTGTACATTTCTATTGAGCATACTTTCACGACCTTACTTCCCATATGCAAATTTCAATCCACTAAAGACTCCAAGTCTTGCATAGTATCCACAAATGAACACTCATCGAACTGCATGGATTCACCATCTTTTAGCAAACCATTCATCTTCAAACCTCTTTGTACACTATTTACATGTTGTCGTTCACCCCGCTTTAAGTCCTCACACTTTGCAAAAGCAATAGATCCATAGTATGTTAATCCTACAAAACCTGTAGAAAATGTTTCCTTTGCATATACATCATGTGCGAACTTTTCTCTTCTTGTAACACTGCAATCCCGCTCTACAATGGTACATGGCCAAAACCCCTCATATCCCTGTAGTCCTTGAATTTCTTTGTTTGTCTTTGGCAAGGGTTGCTCTCTAAGACTTTCACGGTTCCTTTCATGGTCCACACAAATAGTAAGGAATTGTACTACACGCTTCCCATCCCTGCTCCTTATCCTTGCATAAGCTGACCCATCATCCATCACCTTCGTTTCCATGCGAGTAGCAATGATGTATGGCTGTCCAAGAATGAGAGGGTATGTAGACATCTCCTATACAAAGAAATTTTGGTCATCTTTCACATCCCCTATAGTCACCTTTGCATTTGGACAAGCTCCGTACATGTCCCATGATGAGTTTTTTGCTGCACAAATAATCCACCCATGATTTATATCGATTAGCCATTTTACTTTTTGGTAAGACTCTTTGACATGAGGTTAATTTTTGACCCATGATCTATCAACGCAATGTATGGCTCTCCTAAGTCTCCCACTTTTACGAGGGTCTCAGTAGTTTCTCTTGCCCATTCTTCAAGTAGTAACTCTTGTAAGTGGTCTCAACTTTGTCTTCATCATCCAAGAAGCGAACGTGTTTTACTCTTCCCTAGACTTGTAGCATCCAGCAATAGTTTCATCACCTTGTTCTCCATAGACATGTACTCCCTGTGCATTTAAAGGCTCTCCTTCACCCTGTACATGGATAGATTCAGTGAGAGACTGTTGCATCCTCTTTATGATATCAATTAATTCTTCATGAAACTCCCTCTTTGCTATTCCAAGGACCTTACCCAAGGTAAACTCCACGTCACTGTTCAAAATCCTCTCTTCCAAAACCTTTTTGAGATCCGTTGCTGCCTCTATATCGGATTGGAGTTTGTAAGCCGGACCCTTTGCTTTTGATTTTGTTTCTTCCTTCGTTTTATTTTTGAGGATTGCATAGGCACTTCGAGGACAGGCATCTATTGTGGGGAAGCTCATCTAGGAGGCACTGTGTCATTTTTGCCTCCACTCCTTGTGGCCCGCTTTGAAGGACCTTCATCCCCATTCTCACCCCTATGTTTCTCTTCGACAACACCCTCAATGGATTGACAATTTGGCAATGTAAGCATGCAATGATAGTGAGTCTACAGGGTCATTCCAACCGGTTTCTAACTGAATGCAATCTCCAGCTTCATGCAAGACTTCTTTAGTCATTTTACCCTTTACAACAGACTCTATTGCCCATGGCCACAGTTCTCCAATCCCATTAGATGCTTCTTCTCCATCCTTCACTCCTTTTTGCTTTATAGGCTCCACCTTCAACCCATAGGTGGCTGCCTCAACCATTGAGATGCCATGGCTAGTAGCAATGCCCTCAACCAGCTTCTTCATCCCACCTTTGCCAAAGTTTGTTCCCAAGGGCTTACCTGTTTCACTTAAGTGAAACCATATCTGAAGGAAACAAGATCCTTTGTCAAAGCATCTTTAAAACTTTCACAATCCCTCCTTCCATGGTCAGTACTATCACACCATATGCATCTATTTACAAAGCCTTATCTGTTTTGAGGTCTTTGCCCTAGAGATTATCCTAATGGTTGTCCCTTTTCTTCTAGCCTTGTAAGCTTTAACTTTAGCTCTTGCATTCCCTTGACAATATCATCCAAAATGGACTTGTCACTCTTTGGAACCACAATAACAGGCTTTATGGGACTCTCAAAAATGCTTGGGGATTCAGTAAGGTTGACTATCATCTTGTCTCTTTGGAATTGAAGCTGATCTTTTCAAACAGCTGATTCCGGTGTTAGAATCTAAAGCTACTGGATATGCCGTGAGTTCAGATAGTGAGACTGGAACAGAGCATTGATTGAACTAAAATAGGTAACTGAACTGGAATATGATACTAAAACAAGAGACATAGCTGGAAAACTAGGGAGAGTATTTACCAATTCAGATTAATAGCTCAATGTCAACCAGTATTGTGTGTAAAGGTTCAATCTTAGATGATTACAGAATTGATGATTACAAAGTGAAACTAGAGGCGAAGAGCTCGAAAGTGCTAAGAGAGCTAAAGCCAAATACAAACATTTTAGGGGACCCGATTACAATGTAGTGGGCCCTATTTATAGCTCTCTTGAGTTACTACAGTAACTATCCGTGGTAATTATTGCTAGTCTGATTGCCCTTTGCTGGCCGATCTTCTAAGGGATAGTTCCAACCTTCCATGACAGTCTTCGCCTTCTACATCCTTCCCTCCTTTATTGAATTTTGGTATGATTCCCAAAAATTTTGAAAAATCCACCACCTGATTCTGAGTTGGTGTTGAGGAACCTCTCTAGGTTTCTGGTTTTGGCCCAAACCCTAAACCCTAAACCCATTTTTTGTTGGCTGAGTTGGCCTATGTTCCCATGAGTTGGCCGATGTGCCTCATGATAGTACTCTTTTGGAATTGCTAGCTCTTCTCGCATTGCTAGCTCTATACCATACTTCATGCTTGTTGAGTGCTTGACACCCCTTTAGTTGTAATTCCAAGGGTGCCTAGCCAAGGAATTTTTAGTGCCTAGATGCGAAAATCCATCGGCTTATTCTGAGATGGAACTACCCAGTATCCTTCCACTGAACCCGCTTCCTCTTGCCCTTCTTTGGTGTTGGTGCCTCAAAAGTCCCAGTGCAAGCATTGTCCTTCTGGATAAGTCTGTAAATGGCCTCTTTCTCAAGATGATCCCATCTTTTAGTGGTCAGGTCCAATTCATAAGGCGTGAGAGGATTGTAGGTTTTGGTTTCGTGATCATACAAAGTGCGTCTACCCTTTGTCAGACGGGTTTTGGCCAATTTATGACAATGCGAAGCTGTGTGGATCCATCCTTGCTGAAGAGGCTGATTTCTTTTAATCGTAGCTTCAAAGAGAATCTCAACCATTTTCCTGTACTGTGGCCTCAGTCTTGGTTTAGCCGTGATATCCTTTTCAGGGATCTTAGAGGACTCCACAGTCAGTTGAAGCAAGTGATTTGTGATCTTTGTGAGACCTCTGAGCTGGATCTTCCATTGTCCCATATAGATTCTGACTCTCTTCATTTCTTCTTGCAGTTCCAAACATCAATGATCAGTGTTTTCCATGTTTCCCACTCTAGAATGGCTCGCTCATACCAATCCTGAAAGTCAACAGTGATATTAAAGTATGTGAGCGGATCCACTGGTTCTGGATGCTGAGGATACAAAGCTGGGAAAAACCTAGGTAGCTCAGCCTCTTTAGAAGACAATGCATACAGGAGAACTGGGGAATCAGGTACAAAGTCTAAAAATTTGAGGACAGCCTGGTTCTCCTACTGCATCATCTTCCTGGTGACTTGGACAAGCTGAAAATTTCTTCGAAGAGCAGTTGCCTATTCTCCTACTTTCATTTGAGTCCGGGGTCCTTTGCTGCTAGAAGCATGGTCTTCAAGGATAGCCTGCACTCTCTGGTCTAGGATTCCTCTGGCAATTTGCATCTAAAGTAGAAATTATTTCAGTTGATTCCTGACCTCCTTCATACATTTATATGTAGGCATGTTCCCAAGCAGTAGCTCTAATTCAATGGCTAGAGAATGACAATCTGCAATAGACTATCGCTGCTAGTGTGGATTGACCATCTTATCATTAGAAGTCAGAGCCCATTCAAGTGCCTTGTCCAGAAGCTGAATTCTAATGGGATGCTCAGGCAATTGGCACACTTCATGATCATGAAAGGCAGTCGATTTCCAGTGCGGTACCATTTCTCTGGCTCAAACATATAGAATTTGAAAGCATGCCAGATCAAAGATCAAAGTATCATCCTCCAGATACATCCTTGTAATTAAAGTGTATTGATGTCTCAATCTCTTATTGAATGTGATGAGCTGTAATGAATGCTGCTCATCACCCTTTGCAGACTCAGTCACAACTTTGGCTTTTCCATTTGCTATCAACAAGGTGTTGTGATTGGTGTACTGGACAATCTTCAGTTTGGCCCTTCTCTCCACTGCCTGGCTGTTGATCTGCAGACCGCTGGTTGTCTAACTGCTGGTTGGCTTGTCTTTGTACTGGTTTGGCTGGTCTCTATTGGGATGACTATCCCATGTAGCAGCAGATCGATCAGCTCCAGATCCTGAAGGTGGAGAAGGAGGAAAATCATCATCTTCACCATCTGGCTTGTCTACCTGGTTCCTCTCCTTCTTCATCCTTCTCTTCTTTCCTCTTAGAGTCCTCATCAGGATTATTCTGTTTTTCAATGTAATCCATGAAGGCTTGATTCACCAATGCTGTATTATATTTTGAGAGCTTATCCTATAGATCACTTTGAATAGTCTCCATCAGGGCTTACAGATTGTCCATATTCAGAGTGACATTGCCCTTTGGACTGAGAATATCAGCAAGATTATTGTATATATATATCTCTTTCAAAGAAACCTTGATCGTAGTGTGAGCTCATCAGTTCTTTGTAATCCATTCGCTTCATTTGGAGCAGAGTCTGAAAGCGATCAACATCTCTCAAAGCTGCTGCCTTGTCTTCCTTTAACTAGGAATTTTTTATATCTATTTTTAGCAGCTTTGTCTATAGATCATTGATTGTCCTTACTGACTGATTCTCAGCAACAATACGCATGAGTCATTGTGCAGCTACACCCTACTGAAATTTCTTAACCTATTGATGGCTGCTCTCCAAGTCTTCTTTGAGCTTAACCACTTGCTCACTAGGCGCTGATGCATCCATCATCTGACCTAAAGCATTGACAATGGTATTCCATGATGATTGGATAAGCATTGAGAAGCCATCAACCACATTTGCCTGGTCAGATTGAACTGGCTCATAAACCATTACAAGAGCCATGTATGGTAATTGTGCTAAATGAGTGGTCTGAAATGTGAGTTTTCCTTTAAGGGGATTATGCTGCAATTGCTACAGTTTATCTTTCTTGGCAATGGACAAGGCTAATTTACTAAAAGGAATTCTGTTTGATGGACTGCCAGGTAGTGGTCCCTTCCCATTATCTTGTACTACAGGCTGTGCAGCGCTTGTCTTTTCTTTGGAGCCCTTTCCAGTGTCACTGTCTGCTAGGGTCTGTTCCTCATGTTGGCCCTTCGCAGTACTGGTCTTTGTTGAACTTTGTTCTTTAGTTGTGGCTGAAGTTTGGCCTGCCGAAGCTTTCCCAGTAGACAAAGGCTTTACCTGATTTTTTAGCTACTTAATAAAAGCAGTGCTTTTGACCAATGTAGGCCTTGGTTTCTTTGAACCACTCGCATCCCCTGGTGTAGCCTTCCTCTTTTGTCGAGTTAGAGCCAACTGATTGCCTGGAGTTTCTTCATTTGAAGAAAGCTCGACGTTGTTGGTCTCTGGAATGGGCTTCTAACTCCAAGCCATCCATACCTGATAGTGAGCATCTGGAGAAGTTTCCCAGTAAAGAAATTGCCAGAAATACCAAGCTTTAAAAGCGTGCTGGGATTTTAACTTGACAGTCGGTTGGAGCACATTATGAGACAAGTAAGATCTGAGATAAGCTGATCTTGGCTGTAGCATCCAATTTCTTTGCAAGCAGCATGGAAAACAACTTTTTTGACACATACGTGGGGTTGTTTTTCAGACTCACCGCTTCAGTATCAAACCTGTAAGCTACAGGAACGTCCAAACCTGCTATTGAAACTCCTTGTGCACTAGCCTTACATTTCTTCTTAGCTGCTTCATCTTCTTTGACAACAAAACTTATCTATATTTAGTCGCTATGGTTGGCTTGGGCTCATTGGGCATTTTGAAAGCATACGCAATATTGTTTGGATTTGTTGTGACTCTCATACCATTAACAATAGCACTTCCATCTTTGGCATTGAAGGAATCAAGAACCTCCTTGATTATAGCCATGTCAAAATCTATTCTAGTGGCTTGGACCACCACATGTAAGTCTGATAGTTGCAGTAACGCTTTGTCATGTTCAATAAACACATACCTTTGTATATTTCTATGTGGAATAAGTGGAAGGGAGGCTTTAATAGAGGTAATGAGTGCCAAAGTTTTGTTTATGGTATCCTGCATCTTATCCGACATTTTCTTCCTACCCATACACTGTGAGGATGATACGTCTGTAGAGGAAGAAGACTTACTTGGATAGTCAAAGCCGTAGTCAGCAGGTCTCTCAAGTAGAGATAAGTAGTGTTTGACAGAGTTAGCTGACGATGAAGTTTGTGGTTGTAGTGAAGACTCCTCAAAGCTCGGCGATGGAGAATGTGTAACAGCAAGGAGACATTGTGCAAGAGATTTATGAGAAAGAATTCCAACCCGCCTTACTGTTATACATATCCGCGCCATAAAAGCTCCACTACTTACCGTTCCTAGAGTTTTGTGCACCACTAGCGACGTGGAAAACATGAATTGGCTAAGTATTCCCATAGTCCTTTTAATGATGACCACATGCATACCCACTGGCCCTTGTGCCCATAAGAACTGGTAGTGGCCTGTACACTTTATTGATTCAGCTACTGGCACTAATTTATAACACTAAGGATTTCCTAATGTCACTAGTTCTGGTACTGGTTGTACATGGAAGAGGTTCATAATAGATGGCTCTAAAAATTCATAGTCCTTAGTATCCTGAACACCAGTATCATTTTCTCAGGAAATCTTTTTCCATTAGAATAGTATAGCTTGATTTTGGCCCCATTATAAACACCAGGTAACAGTAATCTAGATAAATCCTTCAACCTTATTGTGCCATTAGAAAATACCCAAACAACTTCATATGGACCAGCCCAAGCTATCTTTAAGTTTGGCTTTTTGGGACCCAGTTTGGATTGATAAAGTAGCACTAGATCTCCCTTCTGGAACTCCCTGCCGTTGATTCTTCTGTCATGCCAGTGCTTTCTTCTTTGCTGAACAATTTCCTGTTCTAGCATAGCCCTCTGTCTTAGCTCATCCAAATGTGTTAACTCCTCCAATCTATGCTTAAGATTATGATTGAAATCCAATCCATATTCCACTGCGATCCTGAGACTAGGAATCACAAATTCCATAGACACTACAGCTTCAATCCCATACACCATTCTAAAATGTGTCATTTTCGTAGTGACTTTGTAAGCTGTCCTATAGGCCCATAAAGCAGTTTGGAGCTTAACAATCTTAGTAAGAATATTCTTGATGGTTTTGTTGCTGCTCTCTGCTTTACCATTGCTATATATCAGTAGATAGAGCTTGAAGAGGACATTCTAACTGTCAAACCTCTACCAACTTTAGAGTTTGTTTGCAAAAATTTATCCATGCGTCCGCTTTGCTAGAGAGAGGTAAAGTCAAACTCCTTAAAGGACCCCTTTTTGAGTCCAAATTTCACCTAATGGTACTGGCTTACTGATGATGGCATTCTTCAAATTATGAAAACTCTCCTCACATTCAGCTGTCCAATTGAACTTGCTGATTTTCTTTGTGAGCTCATACAAGGGTAATGCCTTCGAAGCAAACATATGAATAAATCTTCCATAAAAATTGATATATCCCAAAAATGAACTTAATTTTGATGTTGTGCAAGGTGCCTTGGCCTGTTGGACACTCTGGATCTTATCATTGGCCATATCAATGCCGTTCTTGGCCACTATATGTCCCAGTAGTTGTTCCTTAAAGACCAAAAAAACAGACTTGAATGGGTTCAAATATATTTTCTTTTCCTTACATCTTTGAAATACCATTTTCATAAATAATAGATGCTTCTCCTATGCTCAAAACACAGTGAAATCATCCATGAATATAGCAAGAAATTGGTCCAGGAATTCACTAAATATTTCCAGTATACACCGTTGGAAAGTTGCAAGAGCATTGCAAAGACTGAATGGCATCACCAGATACATGAATGCACCCCACTCAGTGATAAAAGTGGTTTTACTCCAATCTTCAGGAGGAATCTTTATCTGATTATAACCACTATAGACATCCATGAAGCTATGCATCTCATGGCCTGCAATCTCATCAAGAAGCATGTATGTAAAAGGTAATGGAAAAGGGTCCTTGATTGTTTGAGCATTCAGCTTTTGATAATCCACACACACCCTAAGCTTTCCATTCTTCTTGGGCACAACCACAATTGGAAAAGGGTCCTTGATTGTTTGAGCATTCTTCTTGGGCACAACCACAATTGGAAACAACTAGTCACTACTGGCTACCTCTGTGATGAATCCAGCCTTCATAAGGTTGTTGATTTCTTATTTGACCTTGTTGGCATAATTTGGATTCATTATGTACCGTTGCAGAAGCACTAGTCTAGCATCTGGCTTCAAAGGTATTCTATGTTGACATACCTCTGGATCTACTCCTTTTAGATCAGGATGTTCCCATGCAAATACATCTTTGTACTTTTGGAACATGTGTCGAGCTTTTTCCTTCATTTTTGGATTCAGATGCTTGTTTACCTTAATCGATTAAGGATTTTTTTTTAGAACCCAGATTTCACTCTTCGATTTCTTGGTCATTTGGAAGCAACCAGTTAGGCGCACCTCCCTTCCATTTGGTTGACTCCTCCGCATAATTCTAGGACGGTCCTTGTAGTTCTTCAGTAGTCACTGGTGTATTGGAATCTAAAAACTCTTCTTTAGAGTCAATTGGGTTCTTTGGCTGTCCAATTAGCTGAATTGGCCAATTTCTAGGATTCAGTTCAGTGAACTAATCTAGAAATTGCCTCCTTTTCTTTTCAACCTGGCCCTTGTCAAATAATACTGCATTCAGATCTATCTCAACCAATGAAAAAATATTCATTACTGCCAGGATTCTCTCAATTTTCTTTATCCCATACTTCTGGCAAAGCTCTTCTGGTCACAATGCCTTCCTCCAATTTTTGGTGTTGTTTGTCTGGACCTGAACTCTTCTATTGGAACCCTGGACTATCAGAGTCTGATTGGCATAGTCATGAACAGCTTGTGCTGCTCGCACAACCATGGTCACCCCAGTAACATCACGTATGCACCTTGCACATCCAGAACTAAGAAACTTTTCTTGAGCTTTTATTTCTCTACTCTTATCTGCATATTCTTGATCATCCCAGTTGCTTGCACAACTCTGTGATCAGCCATCTGAATCTTGAATGGTGTTGATTTCAAGTTTGTGATCAGCCATCTGAATCCCAGCTGCTTGCACAACTCTGTGATCAGCCATCTAAATGTTGAATGGTGTGTCCCCAGGATGTTGACACCTGCCCCTCCATCCAGTATAACACTAGATAGTGGTTCCCATTGTTTTCTAACTTTGTAGTCTACCTGGATCACCGGTACTTCATCATCCTTGTTGACAGCTGCAAGCATTAGAAAATTTCGGAGGTCATTTGGAGGGCCTTGTAAGAAATTGCATTTCTCTCTCTAGAAACTTTTTTTATAATGCACTTGCACCTTGTGAGTACGTCCAAAAGGAAAACTAGACACTCTAAAAAGTAGATTTATATTCCCAATCGTCCTTGAAAACGATCACTTTTTTATTTAATGCGAGCGTTTTTTTTAGGAGGCAGGTGTGGCGCATTCAATGCAGCTTACATAATCACTAGAACTTGAAAAGTCAAAAACTATCAAATGGTGATAGATTTTGAGGCTTTTGACACCACTAATGCGTCCAAAACGCCAAAATACCTTAAAACGAATGTCTACTTGTCTCATTTCGACATCCGGAGAGGCAAAAAATGTCAAAAACCCCCAAAAAATGGGCATTTTTCTTATGGCGCGCGAGGAGGCATTCTAAAATTCTAGAATGCCCCCCTGCGCGCCGTTAGTACAAAGCTTCTTTTAGTGGTTTTTGTACACTTATCTTTCAAGCTTGAAAGCCCCTTTTTAGAGGTTTTTTGACATTTTCCTCTCAAAAAGCTCCCTAAAAAGAGGAAAAAAGGGGCTTTTTACTAACGGCGCGTGAGGAGGCATTCCAAAATTTTGGAATGCCCCCTCGTGCGCCGTTAGTAGAATGTTCTTTTAGGGGTTTTTGACATTTTTTGCCTCTTTAGATGTCGGAGCGAGGCAATTAGCCATTCATTTCTAGGATATGTGGGCGTTCCGGACGCACTGACAGTATCAAAAGTTTCAAAATCTTCCACCACTTGATAGTTTTGTGACTTTTTGAGTTCCAATGATGACATAAGACGTATTAAATGCACCGCATCTACCTCCTGAAAAAGGTGCTCACATTAAATGAAAGAGAGTGATCGTCTTCAAGGACCACTAGATTATTAAATGAGGAGAGGGACACCTTTTATATTTTTGTTAATATCAATCTATTTTTCTACATAGCGTAGGCTCTTCTCTCATTGGAGGAGCTTATTTTCTTCTCTCTTCCAAAAGGCCCTCCAAAAGACCTCTGAAATCTCCTAATGGTCAACTACTCTAGCATTAGCCTTAGCTTTTCTTCGTTGTTTGATGAACTTCGCTCCTTCACGCAAAGTCTTTCTGATGTCTTCTAACTCAACTGTTAGTTTTTGAATCCTCTCATAAATCTTTACATGTATTTCCTCTCTCTCTTTATCAGTGTTATCCTCAGAACTTGAGAAAACTGAATCATCTGCAAAGTGCCAATCCTTCGCTTGGATGTCATATTTTCCTTCTGTACTATTTCCTATTCCAGGTAGATCTGATTTGATATTTTCTAGATCCTCCACTAGTCCTTGGACTACAGCTAGCATGGTCACAAAAAGGGCCAAATCCTAACTGATCTAACTGTCCTTTCTCATAAGACTGGGCTGGTATCTTTTGAATGACTTGAGCATCAGAGCTTTCCAGCTGCTTTGGTGGATTCTTTGTTAGATCCTTTGTGATATTAGCCTCGAGTTCTCTCTGCTCCTGCCATTCATCGACTACCTTCCCTTTGCCCTTTGCCTTCCATACCTCTCTCTGCTGAGCCCATTTGCTACTTTCAGAACTGGGTGGTTTTACCGGCTTTTCTGGGATTTCTTCAATGACCACACCTTTACTGCGTGTAACTACTCTCACTGAAACCGGCTCTGGGACTTTTGTCTCAATAGCCGCAGTAGTAGGCGTCTCTAGACATTGAGATACAAAGTACCCATAGTTGCCACAAGTATAACAATTCACGATTTGGTTTTGAAAACTACCACGACCCCGACCTTGGATAGTACCTCCCTGATATCTTCCGCGTCCAGTACCAGTACGACTGGTACATGATTTCTGTTCTTGGGGTACACTGGTTATTTCTACTCTGGTTGGTTTAGCATTGGTAAATGCTACTACTGACAAATCCTTTCCCTTCTTGAAGTGATGAATTTGAATGCCACAATTGTTCCATAAATGACCATATGCTTTGCAATAGGTACACTGTGGACACTCATTGGAAACATGATCTTTAGATTTGCCCTTTGAACACCAAGTTTCCATTCTTCTCATTGATTCTCTGGTCTGGCTGATTTCAGCAATCTGCCGGGCCATTTCATCAATCTTTCTGGACCAAGACCCCTTTTTAGCTTTGTCCTTACTTTTCTCATCTGAACCGCTGTCAGAGATGCTGGACGTTGCACCCGAATCAGAATTCTCAAAGGAAAAGCTACTGCTACTATGTTGAGCTTATATGTGAAGCTACTCAATATATGGCTTCTCTATATATGGCACCCAGGTCCCCTCTATATATACATCATCTCATGTGTGTATTCTACACACTTTGGGGTTCTACTTTTGTGTTCTCTCCTTCTCTCTCAACATGGTATCAGAGCAGTACGTTTTTGTTTTTGATTTTTTTCCTGATCAAAATCGATTTTGCAGAAACTACCCGCTATGGGGATCGGAATCAATGTGGTCTACAACTTTGCACAAGGAAGTTTTTTCAAATTCTGCACCGATTTTGAGTTATCGTTCGCGAACTGCGTACATATCTGAAAAGCAACTTCCGCTTTTTGTTTTTGGTTTTTCTGCTAATTGGAAACGATTCTGCAGAAACTACTTGCGCGGGGAAACTAAATCGATGTGGTCTACAACTTTGCAGAAGGAAGTTTTTTCAAATTCTGCACCGATTTTGAGTTATCGTTCGCGGACTGCGTACATACCTGAAAAGCAACTTCTGCTTTTTGTTTTTGGTTTTTCTGCTAATTGGAAACGATTTTGCAGAAACTACTCGCGCACGGGAACGAAATCGATGTGCTCTACAACTTTGCAAAAGGAAGTTTTTTCAAATTCTGCACCGATTTTGAGTTATCGTTCGTGGACTGCGTACATACCTGAAAAGCAACTTCTGCTTTTTGTTTTTGATTTTTCTGCTAATTGGAAATGATTTTGCAAAAACTACTCACGATAGAGACCGAAATCGATGTGGTCTACAACTTTGCAGAAGGAAGTTTTTTCAAATTCTGCACCGATTTTTAGTTATCGTTCGCGGACTGCGTACATACCTGAAAAGCAACTTCCGCTTTTTGTTTTTGATTTTTCTGCTAATTGGAAACGATTTTGCAGAAACTACCCACTAAAGAGACCGGAATCGATGTGGTCTACAACTTTGCAGAACGAGGTTTTTTCAAATTCTGCACCGATTTTGAGTTATTGTTCGTGAACTGCGTACATATCTGAAAAGCTACTTCCGCTTTTTGTTTTTGGTTTTTCTGCTAATTGGAAACGATTTTGCAGAAACTATTCGAGAGAGACACCGAAATCGATGTGGTCTACAACTTTGCAGAAGGAAGTTTTTTCAAATTCTGGTTTTTCTGCTAATTGGAAACGATTTTGCAGAAACTACTCGCGAAAGAGACAGAAATCGATGTGGTCTACAACTTTGCAGAAGGAAGTTTTTTCAAATTCTGCACCGATTTTGAGTTACCGTTCGCGGACTGCGTACATACCTGAAAAGCAACTTCCGTTTTTTGTTTTAGATTTTTATACTAATTGGAAACGATTTTGCAGAAACTACCTGTCAAGGAGACCGGAATCGATGTGGTCTACAACTTTGCAGAAGGAAGTTTTTTCAAATTCTGCACCGATTTTGAGTTATCGTTCGCGGACTGCGTACATATCTGAAAAGCAACTTCCGCTTTTTGTTTTTGGTTTTTCTGCTAATTAGAAACGATTTTGCAGAAACTACTAGCGAAAGGGATCGGAATCGATGTGGTCTACAACTTTGCAGAAGGAAGTTTTTTCAAATTCTGCACCGATTTTGAGTTATCGTTCGCGCACTGCGTACATACCTGAAAAGCAACTTCCGCTTTTTGTTTTTGGTTTTTCTGCTAATTGGAAACGATTTTGCAGAAACTAACGGCGAAAGAGACCGGAATCGATGTGGTCTACAACTTTGCAGAAGCAAGTTTTTTCAAATTCTGCACCGATTTTGAGTTATCGTTCGCGGACTACGCACATATCTGAAAAGCAACTTCTGCTTTTTGTTTTTGGTTTTACTGCTAATTGGAAACGATTTTGCAGAAACTACCCGCTCAAGAGACCGGAATCGATGTGGTCAACAACTTTGGAGAAGGAGGTTTTTTCAAATTCTGCACCGATTTTGAGTTATCGTTCGCGGACTGCGCACATACCTGAAAAGCAACTTCCGCTTTTTGTTTTTGATTTTTGTGCTAATTGGAAACGATTTTGCAGAAACTACCCGCGTAAGAGACCGGAATCGATGTGGTCTACAACTTTGCAGAAGGAAGTTTCTTCAAAATTCTGCACCGATTTTGAGTTATCATTCGCGGACTGCGTACATACCTGAAAAGCAACTTTCGCTTTTTGTTTTTGGTTTTTCTGCTAATTGGAAACGATTTTGCAGAAACTACTCGCGTGAGAGATCGGAATCGATGTGATCTACAACTTTGCAGAAAAGAGTTTTTTCAAATTCTGCACCGATTTTGAGTTATCGTTCGCGGACTGCGTACATACCTGAAAAGCAACTTCCGCTTTTTGTTTTTGGTTTTTCTGCTAATAGGGAACGATTTTGCAGAAACTACCCGTCGGAGGGATCGGAATCGATGTGCTCTACAACTTTGTAGAAGGAAGTTTTTTCAAAATCTGCACCGATTTTTAGTTACCGTTCGCGGACTGCGTACATACTTCAACAGCAATTTCCGCTTTTTGTTTTTGGTTTTTCTGCTAATTGGAAACGATTTTGCAGAAACTACTCTCAAGAGAGACCTAAATCGAAGTGGTCTACAACTTTGCAGAAGGAAGTTTTTTCAAATTCTGCACTGATTTTGAGTTATCGTTCGCGGGCTGCGTACATACCTGAAAAGCAACTTTTGCTTTTTGTTTTTGGTTTTTGTGCTAATTGGAAACGATTTTGCAGAAACTACCCGCGAGAGAGACCGGAATCGATGTGGTCTACAACATTGCAGAAGGAAGTTTTTTCAAATTTTGCACCGATTTTGAGTTATCGTTCGCGGACTGCGTACATACCTGAAAAGCAACTTCCGCTTTTTGTTTTTGGTTTTTCTGCTAATTGGAAACGATTTTGCAGAAACTACTCGCGAGAGAGACCGAAATCGATGTGGTCTACAACTTTGCAGAAGGATGTTTTTTCAAAATTCTGCACCGATTTTGAGTTATCATTCGCGGACTGCGTACATACCTGAAAAGCAACTTCCGCTTTTTGTTTTTGGTTTTTCTGCTAATTGGAAACGATTTTGCAGAAACTACCCGCGAGAGAGACCGGAATCGATGTGGTCTACAACTTTGCAGAAGGAAGTTTTTTCAAATTCTGCACCGATTTTGAGTTATCGTTCGCGGGCTGCGTACATACCTGAAAAGCAATTTTGACTTTTGTTTTTGATTTTTGTGCTTATTGAAAACGATTTTGCAGAAACTACCCGCGCAAGAGACCGGAATCGATGTGGTCTACAACTTTGCAAAAGGAAGTTTCTTCAAATTCTGCACCGATTTTGAGTTATCATTCGCGGACTGCGTACATACCTGAAAAGCAACTTCCGCTTTTTGTTTTTGGTTTTTCTGCTAATTGGAAACGATTTTGCAGAAACTACTCGCTTGATAGACCGGAATCCATGTGATCTACAACTTTGCAGAAGGAAGTTTCTTCAAATTCTGCACCGATTTTGAGTTATCGTTCGCGGACTGCGTACATACCTGAAAAGCAATTTCTGCTTTTTTTTTTTGGTTTTTTCTGCTAATTGGAAACGATTTTGCAGAAACTACACGCGTGAGAGACCGGAATCGATGTGATCTACAACTTTGCAGAAGGAAGTTTTTTCAAATTCTGCACCGATTTTGAGTTATCGTTCGCGGACTGCGTACATACCTGAAAAGCAACTTCCGCTTTTTGATTTTGGTTTTTCTGCTAATTGGAAACGATTTTGCAGAAACTACTCGCGAGAGAGACCGAAATCGATGTGGTCTACAACTTTGCAGAAGGAAGTTTTTTCAAAATTCTGAACCGATTTTGAGTTATCATTCGCGGACTGCGTACATACCTGAAAAGCAACTTCCGCTTTTTGTTTTTGGTTTTTCTGCTAATTGGAAACGATTTTGCAGAAACTACTCGCGAGAGAGACCGGAATCGATGTGGTCTACAACTTTGCAGAAGGAAGTTTTTTCAAATTCTGCACCGATTTTGAGTTATCGTTCGCGGACTGCGTACATACCTGAAAAGGAACTTCCGCTTTTTGTTTTTGGTTTTTCTGCTAATTGGAAACGATTTTGCAGAAACTATTTGCGAAAGAGATCGGAATCGAAGTGGTCTACAACTTTGCAGAAGGAAGTTTTTTCAAATTCTGCACCGATTTTGAGTTATCGTTCGCGAACTGCGTACATACTTGAAAAGCAACTTCCGCTTTTTGTTTTTGGTTTTTCTGCTAATTGGAAACGATTTTGCAGAAACTACTCTCAAGAGAGACCTAAATCGAAGTGGTCTACAACTTTGCAGAAGGAAGTTTCTTCAAATTCTGCACCGATTTTGAGTTATCGTTCGCGGACTGCGTACATACCTGAAAAGCAACTTCTGCTTTTTGTTTTTGGTTTTTCTGCTAATTGGAAACGATTTTGCAGAAACTACTCGCGGTAGAGACCGAAATCGATGTGGTCTACAGTTTTGCAGAAGGAAGTTTTTTCAAAATCTGCACCGATTTTTAGTTACCGTTCGCGGACTACGTACATACTTCAACAGCAATTTCCGCTTTTTGTTTTTGATTTTTCTGCTAATTGGAAACGATTTTGCAGAAACTACCCACTAAAGAGACCGGAATCGATGTGGTCTACAACTTTGCAGAACGAGGTTTTTTCAAATTCTGCACCGATTTTGAGTTATTGTTCGTGAACTGCGTACATATCTGAAAAGCTACTTCCGCTTTTTGTTTTTGGTTTTTCTACTAATTGGAAACGATTTTGCAGAAACTATTCGAGAGAGACACCGAAATCGATGTGGTCTACAACTTTGCAGAAGGAAGTTTTTTCAAATTCTGGTTTTTCTGCTAATTGGAAACGATTTTGCAGAAACTACTCGCGAAAGAGACAGAAATCGATGTGGTCTACAACTTTGCAGAAGGAAGTTTTTTCAAATTCTGCACCGATTTTGAGTTACCGTTCGCGGACTGCGTACATACCTGAAAAGCAACTTCCGTTTTTTGTTTTAGATTTTTATACTAATTGGAAACGATTTTGCAGAAACTACCTGTCAAGGAGACCGGAATCGATGTGGTCTACAACTTTGCAGAAGGAAGTTTTTTCAAATTCTGCACCGATTTTGAGTTATCGTTCGCGGACTGCGTACATATCTGAAAAGCAACTTCCGCTTTTTGTTTTTGGTTTTTCTGCTAATTAGAAACGATTTTGCAGAAACTACTAGCGAAAGGGATCGGAATCGATGTGGTCTACAACTTTGCAGAAGGAAGTTTTTTCAAATTCTGCACCGATTTTGAGTTATCGTTCGCGCACTGCGTACATACCTGAAAAGCAACTTCCGCTTTTTGTTTTTGGTTTTTCTGCTAATTGGAAACGATTTTGCAGAAACTAACGGCGAAAGAGACCGGAATCGATGTGGTCTACAACTTTGCAGAAGCAAGTTTTTTCAAATTCTGCACCGATTTTGAGTTATCGTTCGCGGACTACGCACATATCTGAAAAGCAACTTCTGCTTTTTGTTTTTGGTTTTACTGCTAATTGGAAACGATTTTGCAGAAACTACCCGCTCATGAGACCGGAATCGATGTGGTCAACAACTTTGGAGAAGGAGGTTTTTTCAAATTCTGCACCGATTTTGAGTTATCGTTCGCGGACTGCGCACATACCTGAAAAGCAACTTCCGCTTTTTGTTTTTGATTTTTGTGCTAATTGGAAACGATTTTGCAGAAACTACCCGCGTAAGAGACCGGAATCGATGTGGTCTACAACTTTGCAGAAGGAAGTTTCTTCAAAATTCTGCACCGATTTTGAGTTATCATTCGCGGACTGCGTACATACCTGAAAAGCAACTTTCGCTTTTTGTTTTTGGTTTTTCTGCTAATTGGAAACGATTTTGCAGAAACTACTCGCGTGAGAGATCGGAATCGATGTGATCTACAACTTTGCAGAAAAGAGTTTTTTCAAATTCTGCACCGATTTTGAGTTATCGTTCGCGGACTGCGTACATACCTGAAAAGCAACTTCCGCTTTTTGTTTTTGGTTTTTCTGCTAATAGGGAACGATTTTGCAGAAACTACCCGTCGGAGGGATCGGAATCGATGTGCTCTACAACTTTGTAGAAGGAAGTTTTTTCAAAATCTGCACCGATTTTTAGTTACCGTTCGCGGACTGCGTACATACTTCAACAGCAATTTCCGCTTTTTGTTTTTGGTTTTTCTGCTAATTGGAAACGATTTTGCAGAAACTACTCTCAAGAGAGACCTAAATCGAAGTGGTCTACAACTTTGCAGAAGGAAGTTTTTTCAAATTCTGCACTGATTTTGAGTTATCGTTCGCGGGCTGCGTACATACCTGAAAAGCAACTTTTGCTTTTTGTTTTTGGTTTTTGTGCTAATTGGAAACGATTTTGCAGAAACTACCCGCGAGAGAGACCGGAATCGATGTGGTCTACAACATTGCAGAAGGAAGTTTTTTCAAATTTTGCACCGATTTTGAGTTATCGTTCGCGGACTGCGTACATACCTGAAAAGCAACTTCCGCTTTTTGTTTTTGGTTTTTCTGCTAATTGGAAACGATTTTGCAGAAACTACTCGCGAGAGAGACCGAAATCGATGTGGTCTACAACTTTGCAGAAGGATGTTTTTTCAAAATTCTGCACCGATTTTGAGTTATCATTCGCGGACTGCGTACATACCTGAAAAGCAACTTCCGCTTTTTGTTTTTGGTTTTTCTGCTAATTGGAAACGATTTTGCAGAAACTACCCGCGAGAGAGACCGGAATCGATGTGGTCTACAACTTTGCAGAAGGAAGTTTTTTCAAATTCTGCACCGATTTTGAGTTATCGTTCGCGGGCTGCGTACATACCTGAAAAGCAATTTTGACTTTTGTTTTTGATTTTTGTGCTTATTGAAAACGATTTTGCAGAAACTACCCGCGTAAGAGACCGGAATCGATGTGGTCTACAACTTTGCAAAAGGAAGTTTCTTCAAATTCTGCACCGATTTTGAGTTATCATTCGCGGACTGCGTACATACCTGAAAAGCAACTTCCGCTTTTTGTTTTTGGTTTTTCTGCTAATTGGAAACGATTTTGCAGAAACTACTCGCTTGATAGACCGGAATCCATGTGATCTACAACTTTGCAGAAGGAAGTTTCTTCAAATTCTGCACCGATTTTGAGTTATCGTTCGCGGACTGCGTACATACCTGAAAAGCAATTTCTGCTTTTTTTTTTTGGTTTTTTCTGCTAATTGGAAACGATTTTGCAGAAACTACACGCGTGAGAGACCGGAATCGATGTGATCTACAACTTTGCAGAAGGAAGTTTTTTCAAATTCTGCACCGATTTTGAGTTATCGTTCGCGGACTGCGTACATACCTGAAAAGCAACTTCCGCTTTTTGATTTTGGTTTTTCTGCTAATTGGAAACGATTTTGCAGAAACTACTCGCGAGAGAGACCGAAATCGATGTGGTCTACAACTTTGCAGAAGGAAGTTTTTTCAAAATTCTGAACCGATTTTGAGTTATCATTCGCGGACTGCGTACATACCTGAAAAGCAACTTCCGCTTTTTGTTTTTGGTTTTTCTGCTAATTGGAAACGATTTTGCAGAAACTACTCGCGAGAGAGACCGGAATCGATGTGGTCTACAACTTTGCAGAAGGAAGTTTTTTCAAATTCTGCACCGATTTTGAGTTATCGTTCGCGGACTGCGTACATACCTGAAAAGGAACTTCCGCTTTTTGTTTTTGGTTTTTCTGCTAATTGGAAACGATTTTGCAGAAACTATTTGCGAAAGAGATCGGAATCGATGTGCTCTACAACTTTGCAGAAGGAAGTTTTTTCAAAATCTGCACCGATTTTTAGTTACCGTTCGCGGACTGCGTACATACTTGAAAAGCAACTTCCGCTTTTTGTTTTTGGTTTTTCTGCTAATTGGAAACGATTTTGCAGAAACTACTCTCAAGAGAGACCTAAATCGAAGTGGTCTACAACTTTGCAGAAGGAAGTTTCTTCAAATTCTGCACCGATTTTGAGTTATCGTTCGCGGACTGCGTACATACCTGAAAAGCAACTTCTGCTTTTTGTTTTTGGTTTTTCTGCTAATTGGAAACGATTTTGCAGAAACTACTCGCGGTAGAGACCGAAATCGATGTGGTCTACAGTTTTGCAGAAGGAAGTTTTTTCAAAATCTGCACCGATTTTTAGTTACCGTTCGCGGACTACGTACATACTTCAACAGCAATTTCCGCTTTTTGTTTTTGGTTTTTCTGCTAATTGGAAACGATTTTGCAGAAACTACTCTCAAGAGAGACCTAAATCGAAGTGGTCTACAACTTTGCAGAAGGAAGTTTTTTCAAATTCTGCACCGATTTTGAGTTATCGTTCGCGGGCTGCGTACATACCTGAAAAGCAACTTTTGCTTTTTGTTTTTGGTTTTTGTGCTAATTGGAAACGATTTTGCAGAAACTACCTGCGAAAGAGATCGGAATCGATGTGGTCTACAACTTTGCAGAAGGAAGTTTTTTCAAATTCTGCACCGATTTTGAGTTATCGTTCGCGGACTGCGTACATACCTGAAAAGCAACTTCCGCTTTTTGTTTTTTGTTTTTCTGCTAATTGGAAACGATTTTGCAGAAACTACCCTCGATAGAGATCGGAATCGATGTGGTCTACAACTTTGCAGAAGGAAGTTTTTTCAAATTCTGCACCGATTTTGAGTTACCGTTCGCGGACTGCGTACATAACTGAAGAGCAACTTCCGCTTTTTGTTTTTGGTTTTTCTGCTAATTGGAAACGATTTTGCAAAAACTACCCGCGAGAGAGAGCTAAATCGATGTGGTCTACAACTTTGCAGAAGGAAGTTTTTTCAAATTCTGCACCGATTTTGAGTTATCGTTCGCGGACTGCGTACATACCTGAAAAGCAACTTCCGCTTTTTGTTTTTGGTTTTTCTGCTAATTCGAAACGATTTTGCAGAAACTACTCGCGTGATAGACCGGAATCCATGTGATCTACAACTTTGCAGAAGGAAGTTTCTTCAAATTCTGCACCGATTTTGAGTTATCGTTCGCGGACTGCGTACATACCTGAAAAGCAACTTCCGCATTTTGTTTTTGGTTTTTCTGCTAATTGGAAACGATTTTGCAGAAACTACTCGCAATAGAGACCAAAATCGATGTGGTGTACAGTTTTGCAGAAGGAAGTTTTTTCAAATTTTGCACCGATTTTGAGTTATCGTTCGCGAACTGCGTACATATCTGAAAAGCAACTTTTGCTTTTTGTTTTTGGTTTTTCTGCTAATTGGGAACGATTTTGCAGAAACTATTTGCGAAAGAGATCGGAATCGAAGTGGTCTACAACTTTGCAGAAGGAAGTTTTTTCAAATTCTGCACCGATTTTGAGTTATCGTTCGCGAACTGCGTACATACCTGAAAAGCAACTTCCGCTTTTTGTTTTTGGTTTTTCTGCTAATTGGAAACGATTTTGCAGAAACTACTCGCGAGAGAGACCGGAATCGATGTGATCTACAACTTTGCAGAAAGAAGTTTCTTCAAATTCTGCACCGATTTTGAGTTATCGTTCGCGGACTTCGTACATATCTGAAAAGCAACTTCCGCATTTTGTTTTTGGTTTTTCTGCTAATTGGAAACGATTTTGCAGAAACTACTCGCAATAGAGACCAAAATCGATGTGGTGTACAGTTTTGCAGAAGGAAGTTTTTTCAAATTTTGCACCGATTTTGAGTTATCGTTCGCGAACTGCGTACATATCTGAAAAGCAACTTTCGCTTTTTGTTTTTGGTTTTTCTGCTAATTGGAAACGATTTTGCAGAAACTACTCGCCAAAGAGATCGGAATCGATGTGGTTTACAACATTGCAAAAGGAAGTTTTTTCAAATTCTGCACCGATTTTGAGTTATCGTTCGCGGACTGCGTATATACCTGAAAAGCAACTTCCGCTTTTTGTTTTTGATTTTTCTGCTAATGGGAAAGAATTTTGCAGAAACTACCCGCGAAAGAGACCGGAATCGATGTGGTCTACAACTTTGCAGAAGGAAGTTTTTTCAAATTCTGCACCGATTTTGAGTTATCGTTCGCAGACTGCGTACATACCTGAAAAGCAACGTCCGCTTTTTGTTTTTGGTTTTTCTGCTAATTGGAAACCATTTTGCAGAAACTACTCGCGAGAGAGATCGGAATCGATGTGGTCTACAACTTTGCAGAAGGAAGTTTTTTCAAATTCTGCACCGATTTTGAGTTATCGTTCGCGGACTGCGTACATACCTGAAAAGCAACTTCCGCTTTTTGTTTTAGGTTTTTCTGCTAATTGGAAACGATTTTGCAGAAACTACCCGCTAGAGAGAGACCAGAATCGATGTGGTCTACAACTTTGCAGAAGGAAGTTTTTTCAAATTCTGCACCGATTTTGAGTTATCGTTCGCGGACTGCGTACATACCTGAAAAGCAATTTTCGTTTTTTGTTTTTGATTTTTGTGCTTATTGAAAACGATTTTGCAGAAACTACCTGCGTGAGAGACCGGAATTGATGTGTTCTACAACTTTGCAGAAGAAACTACCCGCGATGGGGATTGGAATCTATGTGGTCTATAACTTTGCAGAAAAGCCAGTTACACATCGTTCCGATTCAGTCGAGCCGTTGATGATCGTCCAAATTCTATCGAGCTACTGTTTGTACATGATCTTTTGTTATATGATATACTCGTTCATTGATTCTCACATAATTATTCTTTCAGAGATATAGTTTACGTCGTTTTATTGATAATTTCTCATTGATACCATAGTGATTTTGATGGTACCATGATAATGTTTTGTTAATACTTTGGTCATGGTGATTTTCGTTGATACCATGATGATATGTCATTGATACCATGGTTATTCTCGGTGGTGCCATGATGATATTTCGTTGATACCATGGTTATTCTCGGTGATTCCA
This sequence comes from Adiantum capillus-veneris, assembly GCF_014529385.1. Taxonomy (NCBI): domain Eukaryota; kingdom Viridiplantae; phylum Streptophyta; class Polypodiopsida; order Polypodiales; family Pteridaceae; genus Adiantum; species Adiantum capillus-veneris. The sequence continues at coordinate 29,898,677 of NC_140937.1, read as the reverse complement.
TGATGATATTTCGTTGATTCCATAGTGATTTTTATTGATACCATGATGATGTTTTGTTGATACCATGGTTATTCTCGGTGATACCATGATGTTGTTTCGTTGATACCATGGTTATTCTCGGTGATGCCATGATGATATTTCGTTGATACCATGGTTATTCTCGGTGATGCCATGATGTTGTTTTCGTTGATACAATGATTATTCTCGGTGATACCATGATGTTGTTTCGTTGATACCATGGTTATTCTCGGTGATGCCATGATGATATTTCGTTGATACCATGGTTATTCTCGGTGATGCCATGATGTTGTTTTCGTTGATACAATGATTATTCTCGGTGATATCATGATGCTTTTCGTTGATACCATGATCATTTATTCATTTTTATTGACATAATGATGATATTTTGCTAATACTTTGATGGTATTCATTGATCACTACATTGATAAATGTTGTTTTATGTAGTATATACACATATCATTTGTATCACGTAATCACACATTTTGTACTTTTATGTTTATACTTTATGTACCATATGTTGTCGTGCGTATATATGTCGTCAAAAGAGTGGCGTTGCGAACCATCTCTTATGGCATTGTGAACGTAATTATTTCATTAACGATGCTAATAATTTTCATGACATGTTTTTTTTTGGAGTCTATGATCTATGTAGGATTGATCAAAGAATTGATTTTATGAAGACAAACTTGGTGACAATAAAAGATTTATGAAGATATGTTTGGTGATGCCATATTGATGACAACATGAAGACATGTTTGGTGATGCGATATTGATGACAAGCTACACAGCAGATTCACGGAGACACTTTTGATTACAAGCTAATCGATAGCTTTTACACCTCTTTATTGAACCTTTGTATTCATTATTGTATTTGATAGGAGTAATGTAACTCCTCATAAAACATTCATTGTAAAAGGAGTGATGTAGCTCCTCGTAAACATTTGTATATTCAATGATTTTTATAATATAACGGTGGGTGTATATAGAGCTGTGGGTTTTTCCCTTGATCCCCCAAGGGTTTTTTCATCCACAGTTAGGGACCCTTATTTGAGCGGGGGTGTTGAGCTTATATGTGAAGCTACTCAATATATGGCTTCTCTATATATGGCACCCAGGTCCCCTCTATATATACATCATCTCATGTGTGTATTCTACACACTTTGGGGTTCTACTTCTGTGTTCTCTCCTTCTCTCTCAACATACTGGACCCCCTCTTCTTGTGCCTTCTCTATTTTCTAGCTTGCTATTTAGGTTTCAAAGCTCTCTGCACTAAATCATTGAATTTCTTTGTTGATGCCAGTACCTCTTGTTCTTTGAGTTTCCTACTACTACGGAATCCATTTAGAAGCCATGCGTGTAGCCTCTTTTTTGATGGTGGCTCTTGCAATTGCCTAGTTAACTCCTTGATTTTTTCAACATAACTTCTCACTGACAGCTTCCCTTGTCTAATCTTATCTATCTCGTAGGGGATATCCTCATCACCCCTACTATCTTAATATTCCAATCTAAAATATTTGAGCAATTTTTTGTATGATGTGAGTTGGAAGGTTGGGTAATGGTAGTACCATTTCCTTGCTACATCTTTGAGTGTCTGAGGAAAATATTTCCCCCAGTCATCTTCATCAATATTCTTCAACTCAACATATTGTTCAAAAGCCTGAATATGAACATCTGGGTCATCTTTCTTCCCTCCTTTGAACACTGGGAAAGAGATTTTTCAAAGAAGAAGTATAATCATGCCGGATAGCATCATCACTGCTTCTTTTTCCCTTAGAAATCTGACTTCGGCGAGAAGACTTTTGATAATGATATGTATGAGCTTCCTAGTCAACTTCTTCTTCAATCTTTGTCGTTGTCTCTTCTCTGGCTTTTCTACTGGAACTGTGACGACTACCCTTACTTCCTTTGGCCCCATCTGACTTATGCATGGACCGAGAACCCCTGGTTTTGCGTTCTTTCCGCTCAGCCCTTCTCCTTGGCCTCATTAGCATGATTGTGCTTCTCCTGACCCTCACTCTCACTCTCCAGGTATTTCTTATGCTCAGACTCTTCTTCTGAGACCTCAGGAATAGGGTCAGCATGGTTGGAATCATTGCCTAACCGGGTTGACATCATACGACCACAATTGACTGGGTGCCATCAATGCAGCTGAAAAATTCTAACTAGGAGAAACTGTTTTTCGTCAAAGAGCAAATAGCTCTAACCACCGTGATTGCCAAAATGGAATTGGAGTTGGTCTCTTGAGACAGCTGATTCTAATGTTAGAATCTAAAGCTACTGGATATGTCGTCAGATCAGATAGTGAGACTGGAACAAAGCATTGACTGAAATGAAATAGATAATTAAACTAGAATATGATACTGAAACAAGAGACGTAGCTGGAAAACTAGGGAGAGTATTTGCCAATTCAGATTAATAGATCAATGTCGACCAGTACAATGTATAAAGGTTCAAGCTTAGATGATTACAGGATTGATGATTACAAAGTGAAACTAGAGGCAAAGAGCTCGAAAGTGCTAAGAAAGCTAAAGCCAAACATAAAGAGTTCGGGGGACCCGATTACAATGTAGTGGGTTCTATTTATAGCTCTCTTGAGTTACTATAGTAACTATCCGTGGTAATTATCGCCAGTCTGATTGCCCTTCGTCGGTCGATCTTCTAAGGGATAGTTCTCGCCTGCCAAGACTGTCTTCGCCTTCTACACTCTTTGTCATTGTCGCTTAGCTAGTCGTGAAATTGCATCTTTGACCTCATTCCAATCAGTCTTCAAGCCCTGTTCCGCATCCTTATTTACAAGTAGTAGCTCTAACTTCTCTTTAATCTCTTTACCTACAGCCGGCAAAAAGAGCTATGTCTTCTCTGATTTTATCGTAGCCTTTTTGGTCCTTGAAAATTGATCATATCCATAGGCAAAAGACCCTCTTTTGGCCTAACTACCCACTCTAAAAAAATCCTCTTTGTCACCCTTTTGGAGTCTTCCATGAAATACTCTTATTTTAAGGCTAATTTGAATGCTTCCCAAGTTGCCCCATGCTCATTTCTAATTCCCCTTACATGCTCTCTGATCTCGGGAACCACAGCAAGTTCAAGACTTTGCACCATCTCCTTTACATATCCACAAAATTACTTTCCTACATCTTTACCTTTAAATTGGTCCGTTTTCTTCACCACTGATTGAAGCGCTTTGGTTGAGGAAAGCTCCCTCCTTGTTGTTGCATAAACACCGCAAACGCTTGAAAAATTTGCATTGTGACTGGATCAAAACAAACCCCCTGCTGCTCTTGTTGCTCCATAGCTTTAAATGTTTGTTTTGAGAACTTCAATAAAGCTTTTGAACCCTCACCCTAGCCTACTTCGTGTCGGGTTTACCAATGAAGTGTCAAGAAGTGCGCAGTGCGACTAGGAAAGCACCCGGCCTCTGAGTGTGAGGATTTGTAGCAAAACACACACTCAAATAGAACAAAACTCTAGTCATGAAAGCTATACTTTGAAAAAGAACCAATACTAACTGAAAACTCTTGTCTGTGTGAAGATTAGGTGTATCCTCGCTCCTAATTGCACAGATGCATTGCTCATTTGACCTGTTAAAAACCCTAAATTGACACTTCGCTTCTTCATCCTTGTGACCATGTGAACTTCATTGCAGAATCCCAAGTAGTTATTTGAGGAGGAGAAACCCTAATCGGAGGCCTCACAGCCTCAACCATGTAGTGGAAGCAGTACGAGACTGCACTAGCACCCTGTCTTGAAATGGTTGCATCTCCATGCTTATATACCCAAATGAGCTCATTCTTGGCTCTAAAACTTCCCTCTCATCTTGAGAAATGACCCACCATCATTGAGTGGCATTTTGAGCCATTTTTGGGCTATTTTTTATCATTTTATGGACATTTTTTGCCATTTTTTGCCCAAAAAGTCCCGTTTTGTCTGTAAAATGCCCAAACAAGCTCACAAAAATCCCATTGAGCTCAAATTTCATGTTAAACCTCATTTTCTCACTTGGTAAGCACTTTGGACATTTATTTTATGTCCGCACATGAAACCTGCTATTTTTTGCCAACATCGCCCGCATTGAACTTTCTAGGCAAATCGGGCGTGCCACTTTGAAACACTTGACATTTGTACGTTCCTAAATCAAATTAGGTATGATTTAATGTGTAAAAAAATGCAACGGTGCCACCTCCCAGGCCTCGCCTGGCCTACAAGGTATGTACACGCCTGCAACTATGGCAACTGTTTTTGCATATATCACACTATGTACATTGTAGCATTTGGTCCCACACATCAAAAACATTAAGAATGAGATAGATATCTTTATTTTCACATTCTTCACGTGCCATGGAACGACAATGTATCTCGACGTCCACACAAATGTGCAAAGCATAAGAGATGGTAGGGGCGTTTGCATTGGAGCATACAAACATCCACTACCTCATTGTGAGGAAATCCCAAGCCGTAAGATGCACAAACATCTTCAATGATGAGACAACTTGATCTATTACTGTTAGACAGTGGAAATGGATGAATTGTGTACACATGATTTTGCCTCAACTTCTTTAAGTATGTCTCTGCAGAACTCGAGCCTGTGGACATACTGCTCAAGCATTTCTTGCACCCTATCCCTCTCTATTTGCACATAAGAAACCTAGTATATGAAAGTATTTAGATCCCCTTAAATATGAACAAAGCATTTTTCAAGAACACACAAGCGAACCTAGCAAGTTGTCGCATGCTTCTCATAGTCAGGAAACTTTGAAGCTACCAAAAGATGTAAAACTTCCTTCACAGGTTTCATGTCAGCACAGAGTCTTATGATTTTATCCATGCTTGTAGTTTCACGCGCTCTCTGTTGTTTCCAATTGGCACTGATAATCTCCCAGCTTCTTTCAAAGTATAGCTACACCACACCGGAGAGACCTTCATGTCTGCGCATGTCTGCCTCTGTTTCCTCCAAGTCCATATTCATTCTTTGCAGCTGCTCCTTCTTCTCCTCAATCCTTTAATTGAAGGTGCTAACCATTTTCTTTGCTGTCAAGATATGGTCTTGCAAATCCACATTTATGATGGACATTTCTTCTACCTCATGCTTCCCTTCAAGCTTCACATTGAGTAGAGGTGATGCTGCAACTAGTGTGGCCCCATTGGCCTCTCTCCACCTATCAACTTTCTGGGCAAGAGTGCCTTTTTTAATGACATTGTTCACAACTTCTTGAGAGGACACGGACCAAGAAATAGGTTTTCTTTCCCATTCTTTCTTCTTTGCTAGGATCTTCCGAGTTGTGCTGCTGGCTTTGTGATTTTCTAGAAGAAATGCACGAGCATAGGCAATAAAGACAATGTAATATATGTGAGGCTCCTGGTATACCTTATGGTGCTGCATCATGAATGCCTCATAATAATCTGGCTTCAATGTTTTACAATGTACCTTTGGATTTCCTGTTCAGGGCTCTTCAAACACAGTGAGCCACATGCCTTCGAGCACATCAGTGTCGCTCACCTGTTATGGACTCTCACCCACAAGGCTAAGGCCATGTTCTTGATGGAACTCCTCCTCACTGCAACAAAAAATTGCTTGGCATGGGGGGTATGCCAACAACCACCTGCTTCACACACAAAATACCTCACATGCAATCCATAAACTTGCACTGCAAAGTCACAGAATGAGCCATGTACATGTCGATGTAATGATTTTCTTTCCCATGACAGTGGAATGTACTCAACCCTAAACCTTGTCTCCCCTCTGTTCTTCAAGGTCCTCCTGATCTGTGCACCTCAGTGCCTAATTCTTCAAGCAGCGTGCTTCTCAGCATCCATGGTGCTTTCGTTCTTGTGAGAGCCGTCTTCTTTGAGCTTGTACAAAGTCTGTGTGTGTGTGTGTGTGTGTGTGTGTGCAGGCTGAAACTCTACTGTGTTCGTGAGTCTCCCCCTGAGCGAAAAGCAGCTTGGGGGGGGGGGGGGGGGGGGGGGGGGGGGCGGCGTTAAGCCTTATGTATTGCCCTCGCAATTGCAGTTCATGGGTAGCGCTTCTCTGAGAGCGACGACGACGACATTCTGCACATCTCGCTCATCACGACCTCTACACACCTCACCCGCCAGTCCTCTTCACGCCGCCGCCCTCTTCCTCTGTCCTCTTCACGCCACCACTCGTCCTCTTGTGTCGTTTTCACGCCGCCAGCAGGGGCCGCCTCATAAGTCTGTAAGTTGTAACCCTTACTCAAAACCACCACGGCATCTCGATCTACCCTAAGCTTATTTGGACCTCTTGTTCAAAGAACTTCTGCCTAGGGTTTGATCCCACGACAGCCTGACCTACTTTTGAGAATGCATACTCCAAAGTTCACCGCAAGGGGCCGACCAAGCTTTGCAGCAGTTGCCAGTCGTAGCAGCTCCGAGCAAGCTTACACATATTGGACAGCTCCAAGCGGCCCTTGATCGGGTAATGGAGGAGAATCACGACCTCAAAGATCGCCTTAGCAAGCTTGAGGCACGCTTTGACTCCATGATCTAGCTCTCCACCGATAAAGTAAAAGAAGTCGAATCAAAGGTCACCCAATCCCAATCAGTCGCCTTTGCCAAAGTGCAGACTTGTGTGACAACAAAGTTCCGCGAACAAAGATTCCAAGAAGACAACGCCCTCAAGGTTCGCATTGGTGGGCTCCCCTCCCCATGGTGCATCACCAAGGACACTCTTGAAGAAGCGATCACCAAGCTCAATGACATCCTTCAACCAATTAACATCAAACCTGAAAAGGTTTCTTGGATCAACGATACGCATAGGCAAGTGCCACTTGAGCATTTTCTTCTCACTTTCAAAGATAGAGGATAAGATGCAATTGCTACAGCAAGCTCGAGTCCTCAAAGGTACAAAGATTTGGATCAATGAGGAGCTTACGACAAATCAACTGAAGATAAAAAAGAGCAAGCTTAAGAAGATGCACGAAGCCCGTAAGCAAGATAAATGGGCAATCTACCGAGGTGGTAAAACTATCATCCAAGAGTTTCGACCCACTAAAAAGGCTCTACCCCACCCTCCATAGATCTTTTTTCATTTTTTCCTTTTCTTGATTGAACCCCCAGTCCTTAACTCATATGTATCCGATGGCTTCGCTTAGAAGCAACGAGCCGATCTAATGTTTTTTTTGTGATGGTCCCATGGGTCATATCTGACATGCGTGGATGATAAATTTCTCTCTCTCTCTCTCTCTCTCTCTCTCTCTCTCTCTCTCTCGTGCGTGCGCGTACGCGCGTGCCTGTGTCATTGTGGCCTCATAGTTAGCCATGTTCCCTCTCATCTTCATCATTGTCCATCAAACCCCACAACATTCTCCACATTTAAAATTTATAAGGTCTGCAAGTGCTAAAAATCACAAGCATTTCCACTTAGGTTTTAACCACAAAAAGTGCACCACCTTAGCAAGCATTGACACTCCATGAATTCTCGATTGAAAGACAAATCTTATGGACCACTCAAAATGTCCCTAATCTAGGTTACCACGCACTTTGTTATAAGAAGAAGCTTGCTACTCCTAATTAAAGAAGCTTCACATGTCCTTAAAAATGCATTATGGAGAAGTCACATTTATGTTAGAATCTATACTCTAGATGAAGGGGGAAGGGATCCCCCCTCCCTGCCCGTCCCCGCCGGAAGACATGTCAATAGCTCCTAAGTCTGAGACCTCCAGGTTTTGGCTACATATATTGTCTCTCATATGGTTGCAAAGAGATCTAGTTTTATTCACAAGATGATTGACAATGAGTTTTGGTGCATCTTCATTGCAATTGGAACCTTGAAGCATGGATTGCAAGTCTGATGCTTCTACCTCTTGGGAAATAAGCTAAGAACTATAATGAAGGGGTTATACAAGATGAGGAAAATGCTAATGATATTTTCATGCCCTTTACAGAGTAAAAAGAAAAGACAGGCTGTTTAGTGACTTTGTAGAAATTTAGTTTTAAAAGGCCTACAATGCATTGGTTGTGGTTTCTGATTACAAACTCACTGGACTAGGATGGTAAGAGTAAACAATGGAAATAGATTTATAATTTTTTTCCCACATTTTCAAAGGCAAACCAGGCCGCAAACCACGGCTAGTAAACTAGGCCGCAACTCTGGGTGCCAGCCCTCCGTCCGGACTGCACTGAAAAAGCCCCCCCCTTTGTGCTCTCTCTCTCTCTCTCTCTCTCTCTCTCTCTCTCTCTCTCTCTCTCTCTCTCTCTCTCTCTCTCTCTCTCTCTGCCTCTGCCAGCCCTCCGTCCGACGTTGAAGGCAAGGGGAAAGGCCCCCCCTTTGTGCTCTCTCTCTCTCTCTCTCTCTCTCTCTCTCTCTCTCTCTCTCTCTCTCTCTCTCTCTCTCTCCGCCAACCCTCCGTCCGACGTTGAAGGCAAGGGGAAAGGCAAACCAGGCCGCAAACCACAGCTAGTAAACCAGGCCGCAATTCTGGGTGCCAGCCCTCCGTCCGGACTGCACTGAAAAAGCTCCCCCTTTGTGCTCTCTCTCTCTCTCTCTCTCTCTCTCTCTCTCTCTCTCTCTCTCTCTCTCTCTCTCTGCCTCTGCCAGCCCTCCGTCCGACGTTGAAGGCAAGGGGAAAGGCCCCCCCTTTGTGCGCTCTCTCTCTCTCTCTCTCTGTGTGTGTGTGTGTGTGTGTGTGTGTGTGTGTGTGTGTGTGTGTGGGTGTGTGTGTGTGTGCCAGCTCTCCGTCCGGTGTTGAAAAAGCCCCCCCCCTTTGCGCTCTCTCTCTGCCAGCCCTCCGTCTGGCGTTGAAGGCAAGGGGAAAGGAGAAATTTCGCCCCAAAATAGAGAAAATTAGTCTAAAAGCCCAAAAAATGAACCTAATTTTCTAAGATTTCCTCTTGAAAAATTCAAGAAAGGTAATTTTGTATGTTTAGAGAAATTATTTTTTCATGAACATTGCTAATAGGTCTTGAGTTCACAACTCTGCTCATCGGCTACATCTTTAACGTTAAAACTCTCTTCTTTCTCTCTCTCTCTCTCTCTCTCTCTCTCTCTCTCTCTCACCAGTGTTGACCACTGCTTTGAGGCTTGTGCCCAGTGTTCAGGAAAAATGTGTCTCAACTTAATATCGTGTCGTTTTCAATTTCAAAAATGCCGGTTGAGGGCGAAGGGATAAGTAGATAGTGTAAAAATCTGAAAAAATAACCTAATTTCTAAAATTTTCTCTTGGAAAATTCAAAGAAAGGAACTTTGTACGGTCGCTAGGTTCGTTTCTCTCTCTCTCTCTCTCTCTCTCTCTCTCTCTGAGAGTCTCTCTCTCTCAGCGAGGAAGTCTAGACTCTCTCTCTCTCTCTCTCTCTCTCTCTCTCTCTCTCTCTCTCTCTCTCTCTCAGCATCAGTGTTGGGGAAAACTGTGCCTCAGCTTAGCCTTGAGCCGGTTGCAAAATCAAAGTAGCCGGTTGGGGGGAGGGCAAGAAGGAGAAAATTAAATACACGGAAAATAGTGTAATTTTGCAAAAATATTGGCTAGTACTGTAAAATTTCTGGTTCAAATTTGTCGTGGAGGGATTTTTGTATGTTTGTGAAAATGATTTTCCTCGAACACTGCTCAGCGTGCGTGGCGGCAGTCGACTGCGGACTTTGGCCTGCCTCGAGGCTTGCGCCTCACAAGTGTGGGGACGTTCATCGCGCTATTGACAGGCCCCTCGTAGGTGGCAGCAGTCTCTCTCTCTTCCTCGCTCTAAGTGGCGCTGCACACTATGATGTCGGGCGCCAGGACACACCAGCCGGAGCAGCATCAGAGCATTCTGTTGATGACGTGTGTCAGGGGGGGGACCCAGATTTCCCTCCCCCATTATCTATTAGTATAGATTTTGCAAACAATACGTACTATGGATGATGAAGTTAATGGTTATATTGTCTTGTGGGTGACTATTTTGGGTCTATATCTACCTTTGCACTTTTTTCCAAAGGTGAATCAATTAATGAAACATTCAATATGGTTGATGGATGCCCTGCCACCAAAAAAAAATTCTGTCGGGCGTCGCTATATAAGGCTCTGCAACGTCGCTATAAATGTTGATATAGATGGCCTGCAAACATCGGTATAATTGTCGCTATATAGAGACCTTTACAACGACGCATATAGTGATTGTTTTAGCAACGATCTTAGTGACACCGAGGGTTATAAAAACCCAATGTATTTCCGTCGCTAACAGTGTCACAAGAGCACACAACCTCTTGTAGTGTAAGGGTTTTTAAAAATAGGCCTTGAACGCGCTTCATATAGAGGGTTTACATACAGTGAATTCCCCTGAGGAGACTTCATGGTTCTTTGAGCTACCATGAGAAAAAGAGGGAGCAAGCAAAGCACCCACAATAGGTGGGAATCCGTATTCCCCATCGTACATGTCTATGTTCTCTCTCTCTGTCTCTCTCTCTCTCTCTGTCTGTCTCTCTCTCTCTCTCTCTCTCTCTCTCTCGTGTGGTACATTAATTCTGCTCTCAAAGAACACTTATTGAGTTGTAGGCTCATTGGATAGATCTTTAAGGTCCCATTGGCATGAAATTGAAATCAATGAAATATTGCTCAATAAAGAAGAAGGGATGTTGGAGAGGTGGGTGGCAGTGATTAATGATTACGTAATTACCACAAATTTTGTGTGATCACAAGGTCTTATTGACACATTTACATGATTACACTTATCATGATCACAAAGAATCCGGTTTAGGACGACACGACCCGGAAACTCACTAAAATCTCGCCGGGGTTTTATATTTCCCCTACAGGCCCGTCGGGCTATTCAATTTTCCCTGCGCGCTCGTCGGGGAAATAAAAAGCCCAATGGGGCCGTAGAATTATATATATAGGGTCCCGATCGGGCCCGCTGGGCAAAAAATTATCTTCTGTGAGAGAGAGAGAGAGAGAGAGAGAGAGAGAGAGAGAGAGAGAGAGAGAGAGAGAGAGAGAGAGAGAGAGAGCTACGACCGCCTTTGTAGGTATGTCGAGAGGAGAGAGGGGTCGTGTAGGAGTGTGCTCTGTGTCGTAGTACCTGGCAGTAGTAGCAGAATACCTGACCACACGACCGAGGTAGGAGTTGTGTGTGTGTATGCGTTGTATGGTAGCATGCCTTTTGTTCTATTGCACGACAGTCATAAGGTACCTTACCACACAATGGGAGTGTGTGCGTAAGCTGTTCTATGGAACAATGCTTACCACGGGGGCATCACCTCGATGACACAGGGAAGATGGTGTCCTTATGGTAAGTATTGGCTTATTGTCTGGGTACTACGTCAATAAAGCGACGAATCTAGTATCCTTATGGTAAGTCAACTCTCCTTCCCCTTTCCCAAAGAACATATGGGAATCGATCGGTAACGAGGCTATATGATGCTCATATGCAAGCCATTATTTCTCCTTAGATTTGGACGTCGCTCGATCGGTAACACGGCTAATTGAGTGTCATTTGTTTAAAGCATTTTTTTTGCATAAATATGGCGTTCAGGTCGTTTACCCACCAACCGTACCAATGTCATATAATTTGTATGTGCACGTGCAATTTTTTTTAAAAGTATTAAGTATATGAAATACTTGGTCGATGACGCGGCTGTGAATAGTATTTCATATACAAATGTTTGAATTGTTTGATTTTGTTGTTTTTAAGTGTTCTTATGAAATTATTTACTAGCTAATCATATTCAAAAGAATGCTTTATTCATCAGTCATTGCTATTTTAAATGCTACATTTACATAGATTATATGCAAAAAGTATTTGCACACAATTTGCATGTTAAATATTCAATTTTTTCTTTTTAAAGGACCTCAAGCATCATTGCTATTTTTAATGTTACATTTACATAAATTCTTTGTAAAAACGAATTTGCAAAAATTGCATGTTAAATATCCGTTTGTAGCTTTTTAAAGAGCATCAATCATCATTGCTATTTTAAATACTACATTTACATAAAAGTGTCTGAACACAATTTGCATGTTAAATATGTATTTCTATCTTTTTAAAGAGCAAGACATTCTTTGCAATTTCCTAGCCCCATTTGTATACTTTTAATGTTTTAAATGAGCTAAAATAAAATTGACCATATACACATCACGATGCATGTATCTTCCAGGAGGCTTAAAATTGTTTAGATTTTAACATATTCTGTTAGATCTGAACAATTTTATTAGGAATGACATTTTTATTGTATTTTACACGAGCAAACATACCATTTAAAGTCAAAATGATTATCAACCTAAATAATAGAATCTTGCTGAATTTTTTGAAGTCTTTAAGTCGGTATGTGCTTTGTTTGAACTAGTGTGTGCGCACAGTGAAAACTATAAGTTAAATAGTGTATTGAGATACACCAACGTTGAATTCTTCTTCATCTTCGTTTTGACAATCATACAACCAGGTTGTCATTTCCTTCTCATAACTAGCACTTTTGATGTGATTCAATATCTTCTCGTTGCAAAATATATTTCCGCTTTGTCTGCTAATAGTCTGTTGCGAATAGTGCTGTGAACATACTTGTACATACTCCAGTTTCTCTGTAAACTTGAGTTTGTTGCACATTGTGCCAGTAATTTAATTACAAGGGGACATAAGGTAGAATAATGCTCTCCACCATTCATCATCCACCACTTCCATGCAAGTTGCTCTTTTGCCATTACTTGTACAAAATCATTCACAAAAGGATATTTTTTAAATTTAAATGCACCCATTTCTTTGATGCAATCAATTTGGTCTTGAACGTTGGAGTAGAACGTGCTGACCACGTGATAGAAATCACTAACCACCTCTGTATTGGACATTAGATCTAAATTCCAATACTCCGGATCAAGCATGCAAGCAACACTATGGAGTGGATTATGAGCGCTGTTCCATCTTGCATGAAAACAATTGGCCAAAATTCTTCACTGTTTGCCAGAGTATGGTAGTCACCACTCCTTCTCTACTACAAAATCTTTCAGCTCTTTGAAAATTTCAAGACTCTGTTGGACTGACCACCATGTCATCCACACTTTGCCCAAATTTGGCGCCCTTTGATCAAGGTTGCGAATCACGATGTCGTGCAGCTCAGCTGTCATGATGAGAAAAAGAGCAAAGAAATGTAAGCTAAGCTTCTTTGAAGCCTACTTGATTAATGGTCAGTGATGAGGGCTTGTTGACAGGCCAAGTCTAATGATTATTGTATGCCAGATACGGCTTTAAAGGGCCAATTGATGCCTTAATGATGCCAAAAAGGAGTATGCCTGAAGTGAGAACATATGTAAGTTTATGGTATGGAACTGCAGTGCTTGAAGTGCTCTACCGTCCTGTCTTTACGGCTCGTCGATTGGAGCCACGATGAAGAAGTTATGACAGTTTAAAGTTTAAGTCAATTGTAGATCTGTACCGGATTGGGAAATTGCAGCTGAGGTGACAGAAATGAAATGAATGCACGGACCTGAAGTGCGCACTTTGTGGAGCGCGTCGGTCTTTTCAGATCAGTGATCGGAGTCCCGGTCGTCAAGATATTAGCCGTTAAAGAATCACTGGGGGCAGGCTCACTACTAGTTCGGTTCGCTCGATCGGAATGCAGTCCGGGAATTTTTGAGCTTTATTCGGGTTTTGATATGCGTGAGCATTTTTATCATATGCCTAGCTTTGACGGACACATACACTTGCATCTTGGAAGCCACGGTGCCATTCAACACACTAGAGTGGGCAGTAGAATTCACGGTGATATTGCTAATCACTGGATGTGGAAAATGATGTCAAGGATGCAATGCCTTAACCGATATTTATGCCAAATGTGACTATGGCCGCCGATGAAGAAAACTGGCAAAGCCTTGGCCTCTATGCATGTCGAATGTGGTGCCGAAAAATTTAGCAAAGCTTCGTGTTTGGAATGCGGTCTCTTGGAATGCATTCGTTGCGGGATTTGAGATATTCCATGATGAGATTGTTGGACGAGGATGCTATGCTATGCTTGGCAATGCCTTAGTCGATATGTATGCTAAATGGGGTGCCCGTTAAGGGCCACCCACCCAAGCTAAAGCAAAAGCCGCCCACTCAACCTCTAATGGCCGCCCAAAGGCATGGTGGCCCAAAACCCTCAACGGGTATTACTTTAAAGTGTGAAGGCAAAAAGAAAAAACTCATGGCGATGCTGCAGGCAACGAACAACGACGAGAGCTGGGAGTTTTCTGCTCGCGCTGGCCACAGTGGAGCTTGGGAGACTACGAGCATGAAGGGGAAATCACTCAGCAGGTCATGGCGCTCCTATTCAGTACGAGGCCCAACGGATTTCGCGCAGCTCGCCGGATTCCACTGCCACGTCATAGCACCCCTTCTCGTGCCACATCAGTAGCGGCAACGCTATTGATGGGAGGGGGCACGCTAATTATAGAAGGGGGATCTTTTGCATGAGCCAAGGGGAAGCGAAGCAAAGAAGGGCATGGATAATGAGGGGACAATTAACGAAGGAAGAGCTTAAGGAAAGAAAGGAAGCAAGAGCTCTCGCCCTTGATCTCCATCGTAGCTAAGCAAAAGCTCTCTCCCTTGACCTTCAATCGAAGCGAAGCCAAGGACAAGCTCACTCTCTCATCAATCGAAGCCAAGCCAAGGGCGAGCTCTCTCTCTCATCAATCGAAGTCAAGCCAAGGGCGAGCTCTCTCTCTCATCAATCGAAACCAAGCCAAGAAGGCGAGCTTTTTCTCTCTCTCTCTCCCTCTCGAGGCTTGAAGCCGGTGAAGCACTAAGAAAGGGAAGGCTTGAACAAGCCAAAGCAAGAAAGGCTTGTCGAAGTCGAAGCAAAGCAAGGGAGTAAACTTGAAGCAAGCAAGGGCAAGCTTGGTCGAAGCAACCAAGGGAGTAAGCTTAAAACAAGCAAGTTGAGAAGTTGGAGAGGGCATGAAGCATTAAGGAGAAGCTCGGCAACATAAGATGAGCAAGAAAAGAAGGGGATCCAGGGACTTGAAGGGAAGAATGAAGTCCGAAGGGCAAAAGGCAAGAAAAGGAGTTGGAGCTCGGCAAGGAAAGCTGACTTGAATCTTGTAAGCGGCAATTAAGGCAAAGTAAAGCATATAAAGCAGGGAGCATGAAAATTGAAGTAGCGAATAGAATTGAAACTTGCAGATTCCAAGGCAATTGAAGCAGATAATTCAAAGACAGTATAAAGCAAGAGGAGGGCATTTCCACAACCGTCATCATATAGAGATTGAGTTAACATTCTTTTAAGTGCGGTGTCGTTAACAACCCGGTTAATTCTGTTAAGCGGGAGCCTAAACTCCTCGTTAGAAGATGATCCAAGTGACGGTGCTGTTAACAGCCCGCCTTGGCGTAAGGACTAAGTTGTACTCAAAGTAATATTCAATTAATTGATGATTGCTGTGATTGGCACAGTTGTCATTGTCTCTTGTTATATCTCTTTCACACCTCCCACAACCAGAGGCCCGATGCCTGCCCGGCTCACGTAGCGAACACATATTCCCTGACAGCGAACATAACGGGCATCATTACATTGTATGCATCCGTTACACTCCTCCACCAAGCAGCCTTGTTTACGTCGCCACATAGACATGTAATTTTATCTTTCACATTTTCTTTCTACTCAAGCTGCCATTCATCAAAGGCTGTGCAATTGAATGTGTCAATCACAGCGCACTTATTACGGAGAAGTGATTCCAATGTATAAAAGTGCGTGCAAAACCGGATTTTAGTAGGAAGTTTCAACATCATTGACATGCGCATTCTCTACAAATCGAGTACTTTTTGTCGTTTCAAGATAAATTTCACAACATGACGCACTGTGTCAATTACTTTGGCAAACCATGTGGTTTCTTTGCTAGTGTACCAATCCTTCAGCACCAAGTTTAAGCTATACGTATTATAACCATTGGCAAAAATGTGTGGAAAGCACTTCTTTATTAATTTCATGGTGTTTTTATAATTCTTTGTGTTGCCCATGACTACTTGAACAACATGTTCAACAACAATTTCTTTAATTACATTAATCAAGACCTCAAAAATGTATTTGCCACTTTTAATTGCACCAGAACTATTAGTCACCTTTATAATTGTTTCTCCCCTTGGACAAACTAGCATTACATTGACCAACGATCTTCTTTGAACATTTGACCAACCATCATTCACAATGGTGCATCCTAAAAGCAAAATATTCCCAAGTATTATTTTGCCAACACGCTTTTTGACTTCAATGTAACATTTGTCCAAGAAAACGTTTCGTATTGTGTGATAAAAAGGAGCTAAAAATCTTGGGCCAAACTATTGAATCAGTGGAGTTAATATTTGGCTCTGAAAACTATTGAATTGCAGACACAGAGCTATATATATGTTGTCTCTTGACACCCTTTTTAGCGAGCTCTTCTCTTAAACGCTTTGCAATTGTAGGTGCCTGAGGATGTTCACATTTTTTACAACTCTTTTTAACGCTACCTAGAAAATGGTCCCTAATATATGTGGTGCACCTCCTGATTTTGTTGCGAGACAAAATTTACATTGCCACTCCATATATTGGCCGCATATGTTGTGAGCATAGTCCCACTCTTTGCCAAGAGCTTTTTAATTCTTTGGCTTCTTCGTACTACTTGTGCTCACATTTTTCTCAATTGTTTTAAAAGTAAGACTGAAAACAAAAGAACTAGATGTTTAGTTTTAAATCATTTTTCTTATTTTATATTAAAAAGTCATTCACTATGAAAATAACCAAAATGCACAATATGAGGTTTTCAATGCATGCTAGTCAATCCACATATCGATCACCTATGTTGTGAGCAAACATACGCATTGCAATACACTCTATGCATGGCATAATAACTACAACAATGCTATGAATTCCTCAATGCAATTATTATTATGATGATTATTTATATGTCCACTTTGATTGCAAACAATAAGACACATCTAATTTCAAATGCTACAAAGAATAATCAACTTCTACACTGAACGATGTCAATTGTTTGCAAAAGAAAAATGATAGCAATAAAATATATGATTGGTCATTTCATGCACTGATAATCTATCATAATACATAAACCAATGCATGGACTAACGCAAATAAATCTTCAATATAGTTACACAATTGAGGACTACTTGTACCCAATGAAGGAGTTTAGCCTTGTTATGCAACCAATTCAATATATAAAAGCTATTTTCACCCAATTAAGGATCATATCTCTTATATTGTGGAGTGACAATGTATATCAACTCAAATCTATGATGGTGAAAAATGCAAGACTTCAAGGATCTTTAGATACCCATTACACTAGTATAGGACATCCAACCCTTGACTATCCACTCGTCATTTAGATATGCCCATCTTCTCAAATCAATTACAACCCGTATTTGGACCAATGGCTTTGTCGCAATGAGCATGACTCTCCAAATTTTCAATTGCTTTGGTTTTGTACCTTTATGTTCGGTAAAGGAATTGATTTTTTTAGAAGTGGTTACCGTATTAAGAATCATGTTCGGCCCAAAAAAAGGACCTGTCACTCTATAACCTTAGGTCAATTCACAAGGAGATGACTATACTCGGCACTCAGATACACTCCCCAAGGATTTTCCTAGCTAAATGACCGCGGTAAGTACACTATTTACTATATAATTACTCCCACCGGGCTTTTTCATTTCCCCGACATGCCCATTAGGAAAATGGAAAAGCGTG
This sequence comes from Adiantum capillus-veneris, assembly GCF_014529385.1. Lineage (NCBI taxonomy): Eukaryota > Viridiplantae > Streptophyta > Polypodiopsida > Polypodiales > Pteridaceae > Adiantum > Adiantum capillus-veneris. The sequence goes on along the minus strand of NC_140937.1, from coordinate 29,881,033 downwards.
GCGATATCCGCATGGAAAAATTAAAAGGCCGGCAGGTTAACCAACTCTATGGGTTTCTGCAAGTCATACTCAAAGTCAAGTTAACAATTAATTTGATCACGTGATTTTCTTGTGTAAATACTTGAGTTATTAACGTAATCACACGATCGTGATTATGTTAAAAAAATCCCTTGTGGGCGGATATTCAGTGTCCACCTATGATGGAAACTTTGCCATAGCTAGTCTCATTCTAGTTCTCTTGATTGCACCAAGCATGACCCTCCAAATATTATCTATTTCAGTCAATGTTAAAACACAAACCTGATGAGCACAATTTAGGCGGCTATAAGAGACATTGATTAGGTCCTGTAGCGAGTCTTTCACGCTTGCAGCAGTGGTTGAAGTGGTTGACACTAGATATGCATGAGAGAAAGAGAGAGAGAGAGAGAGAGAGAGAGAGAGAGAGAGAGAGAGAGAGAGAGAGAGAGAGAGAGAGAGAGAGAGAGAGAGAGAGAGAGAGAGAGAGAGACTTTGCCATATCCACTGATCAACACAAAAAAATCAATAAGCTTCCTCCTCCTTCTGGGCCAAGTAGCATTAAGCTTGAGCTGATTGCTTCATTTTAGACCCTTCTAGTCTCCACCCTCCTTTAAAACTAATCAAAACAACCAAATATGGTCCTTAGGTAGACCTAATAATTCCACTGTATAGGGTGCCTCTGCCAAGAATCAACTACCCCCTTCATTTGGCCTCATTTTGGCCTCCGTTTCCACAGGCATGCAGAGGCCATGTCCCTTTTGTGCAAATTTTTGGTCAGTGCCTTTTTTTGCATAACATCTCCTTACAACCTTCTACGGTTTTTGCTATATAGCACTGATGTTCCCGCTTTGCTTCTCCTCTTTTCGGACAATTTTCACATCAAGTATAGCATTTACCATGACTGAGAAGGAATAACTACAGAGGGAAAGAGTGGAGAGGGAAATATTAGAGCATCTCAGGCGGCAGGAGGAGGAAACAAAGGTTTAAAATAAAGAGAATCCAAAGGTCAATTACAAATACCCACTTCAAAGTAAACAATCAGAACCCCAACAAAAATAAAAAACCTTTTAAGTAAACTCAACTTCCGAACCCCACAAAAAGACTTGTTGTAAAGTGATTAATTAATGTAATGATGGGAATCATCATTTTAATAAGTATACAAAACTTTACATCATGGTTGTGACATTTTTTTAGGGAAAACTTATCTGTAGCTTACTTGCAAGTTTTCTGCTTTCTTCCTTTTGTATGTGGTTTTGCATAGAAATCACCTTTTTATTTGGTAGAAACCACCCATGGAGGAGTGGTAGAAATCGTTATGGCATTGGTTCAAGCCACTTGGGACCTGCTGGAAAAGATCCTTGGGATGAGAAACCATAAGATTGGGATAAATAGAAAGCACAAGCAGACTTATTAGAAACCCCCTTGGACATATGCCAATTATGGTTGGATTTGGATATTATTTCTAACTATGCTTACGTCAATGATGTTTTGGATGCCTGTAAAAGGGAGTCAATGTTATTTAATTCTTGCTAGAAATGAGCTAAAGTTGCCGAAAGTTTATGGGATCTGGGCGCTGTCGGAAAGTGTGCACTCTAGCTTGGAAGGTGCAAAACCTCTGGCTGTGAGAGTTTGTGATGAGAGTCACAAACACTTTGTGAAAAATCGTTTGTGGATAATCACCAAACCTATTTCTAAGGGTGACAGAAATCTAAGAGCGTTCGTGACAGCAAAGTCACAAACCCTCTTTCCTATCGTGCTTGGAAATTGCTTGTATGCGTTGTCGATATTACGATGAGAGGATCACCAAACCACATTCAATTTCACTTAAAAAGACCATTTAAAAACACCAAAGTTTCAGCCATGAAACCTCGATTCTCATACAAGAACAAATCTCAATCAAAACCCAAACCTCTTTGGTGGTATCATGTAGCCTCGCCCCCAATTACATAGTCGTAACATCAAACAGCTGAAAGGAATACACGAGCTTCCACCTTCATGGCGACCATTTTCTGAATTTGCAGAGATTTAAGAGCTTTGAAAGTGAAGCCGACACACCATTTTGATAAGGGGAAACCCTAATTCACTCCCTCACTAGCTCAGATACAAGATTTTGAAGAGGCGGGACTACTCTACACATAGATTGAGCAACCATGGAAGCCATTGAACAGTAGAGAAAGATTGTTGGTTTTCTCTGTAAAAAGCCCTCTTCTCTCTCTTCCCCACGGAAATATGAGCTGATGTGTCAAATTTTGGGCCATTTTGCCACTTTGGACCAAAACCAGGCTATTTTCAGCTCATTTTTGACCCAAAAAATGTCATTTTTGATGCGAAAAATCCCAAACGGAGTCAAGAAAATCCCTAAATTTGTGGGATCACTTGCATAAGCATAAAAATCATAGATAAGCATCATTTTTCATCAATATACCATTTTGGGTCACTTTCCATGCGATTCTGCAACATCGCCTGTTAGCTGCTATTTTTGGCAGTTTTTGCTCGCATCAGTTTTTGTAGGCGAGATGAGTGTGCCACCATAAAACACTTGGATTATGTACATTGTAGAACCAAATTAGGCATCTTATCAAGTAGAAAACCACGCAAATGAGCCACATCCAAGGCCACGACTCCCCGGATAGGTATGTACATGATAGCGACCGCAGTAGACGCTTTAACATATATTACAATATGTACATGATTGCTTTTATTTGCATACATCGAAAAGTGTCAAGAGTGAGGTGAATGTTTTTATTTCACACTATGTACATGCCACGGCACGACATCCACCCCCTCTGAACCTGCACATCCTCCGGTATGTGCCACAACAACATTTGTAGAGCATTAAAACTCATAGTCAGATGCCATATTCTCACTTTCATCCTCAGTTTGCATGTAGTTGGCTTCATCATCCTCTTCACTTGGTTGTGCATCAAATGGATCAGCATTCCCTCTTCTTTTGAATAATTTAATTCTTTTTCCTGCAATGGGAATTTTCAGTTCTGTCCCATCCAGTTCACGCAAGGTGTAAGTTGCATTTCCATGCACATGTTTGACAACATAAGGACCAAACCATCTCTTTGCAAGCTTCCTTATTGTAGAGTGCTGGTTTTCAAGTCTACTATCATACACCAACACCCAATCACCTTCTTCAATGTCTTTCGGTCTGAGCCTATGCATCTTGTCAAATCTGTCCTTGTTTTTCAACCTTGTATTCTTTAGTCGAGATTTTGCAAGCTCAATGTCTTCAGGCCTTCTTTGCAATTGCCGTATGCGCAATGCAAGAAGGTCTTCTCTACTCATTCCATCTTCCCATGGAAATACATTCCATGTAAGAACTACATCTTCAATTGGCATCACAGGTTTTTGACCATACATCAATTCAACAGGCATATAGCCAGTGACTGAACTATGTGTTGTACGGTCAGCCCACAATGCAAATGGCAGTAACCTTGGCCACTCTCCAAGATTCCCTTCACAAGCCTTAGCTAAAGCTTTGATTATTGGAGGATGTCCTCTTTCACTTTTGCCATTTCCCTCTTGGTTATAAGCACAAGTTAAAGCTAGTTTGATGCCCATTCTAGAGAAGAATTCCCTTGCTTCATCAGCATCCAATTCTCCTCTATCTGAAGGTATCTTTCCCACACACCCATAGCGATAGATCACCTCTTCAAGAAGAAATTTACATACAGCTTGTGTACTCTTTGTCCTCAATGCTCACCCTTCAACTTGATTAGACAAACCTTCTCTTGCAAGC